>NC_140034.1:3397198-3861884 GCF_963513975.1 Fringilla coelebs
GGGCACCTTCTACTATCCCAGGTTGCTCCAAGCCCTGTCCAACCTGGCTTTAAACATTTCCAAGGATGGGATATCCACAGCTTCCCTGGAAAATCTGTGCCAGTGCCTCACCCCCCTGACAGTCAAAAAGTTTTTCAGATATTCAATCTAAACCTACTCTTTCAATTTGAAGCCATTCCCCCTTGTCCTGGTACTCCAGGCTGTTGTAAATATTCTCTCTCCGTCTTTCTTGCAGGCTCCCTTCAGGTGCTGTAAGCCTTTTCTTCACCAGGCTGAACAATCCCAATTCTCTCAGTCTCTCTTCACAGCAGCGATGCTCTATTCCTCTCATCAACTTGGTGCCTTCCTGAGGAGTCACTCCAACAGGTTGATGACATGCCAGCACTGTCCTAACCACCTGCAGAGGATATTCACTTTCGTATTTCACCCTTTGCTACTTCCCACAAAATGAAAGTAGAAAACTTGAGGTATGCATTTGCTCAGCCTTATGTTCAACCTTTCAATAGAGAAACCAGATACAAATATGTATTGATTTGAAAAGTTAAAAGCTAAAGCCAGGGGTCCTTGTACTTCAGAACTGTATTTATTACAACAATGCTAGAATTGACATTTCCAATACCTTGAACAGCCCAAACCAAGCCAGCGCACTCCTTTACTCTGCAGCCCAGAGAGAGGATGCCAATTCTCCAAGAGGTTGATCCCAGATATATATTTTGAGATCTACAACTCCTTTTCCCTGCTGTACTGTAGGAACCTACATGCCTGCATGTCTGGCAGTTCAAGGCTGCTTTTCAAGAACACCAGGGCTGCCTCTCAGATCCCAGCAGTTATCATTTAAACTGTGTTCCCAGACCAGCCTCAAGGCCAGCTCAGCACACAGGACCAATTCCCTGGGCTCTGTTCCCTTCTGGAGGAGGTGGGAACAAATGACATCATCTCCACAGCTCTGCCTTTGCTGGCAGAGAGAAGCAGTTACCTACCCTAAGGGAAGCCCTGCAGAGGAAGTAACCAGACTGGAGTTACACATGTAGAAGCCAAATCCAACATCTCCAGCATTTGTAAGCCCCTCTGTGCAGGCTTTCCCACAGGAAGCTGAGCTTAATTTCTTTAGATCTTGTAGTACATCACCAAAACTGCAGCTGACACAACTGTGCCAACTAACAAGTGCAGGGGATGACCCACCTGCCACATCTTCAGTTTTGTTCCAAGGGGTAAAGCCCACCTTAAATCCTCAGCCCTGCCAGGAGTGCAGCTGAACAAATTCCAGCCACTCTTACACCCACGGAGTACCTCATGTCCTTCCCACAGCCCCACCAGCCCTCCCTCTCAAGGCTGCTCCATGTCAGTTCTGCCTCTCAATGGCACTGTGTCAGAATCTCACTGTCTGTGCCTGGCTTCCCACCCTCACCTGCACCTAAGCAGGAAATTGCAAGAACTTCACAGTGAGGAGCTTGGGAGAGCCAGCTTGTATTCCAGTCAATTCAACAACCCATGGAACAGGAGGCACAGGCACACTCACACACTGTCACACACAGACAGCAACTGCCCCAGCTTCCATCCCTCAAAGTGCCCAAGGCCGGGTTGGACAGGGCTTGGAGCAGCCTGGGATAGTGGAAGGTGTCCCTGCCCATGGCAGGGGTGGAACTGGGTGGGATTTACAGTCCCTTCCAACCCAAACCATCCTGTGCTTCTTCTTCCAGCTCCTCCAGAACAAACCACATTTCTCCTCTCTGTATTATTCCCAGACACCTTGCCAAGCCACAGATCTCCTTAGCAAACTCCCAGCCCTGGGCAAGCTGTCCCCACACCCCTGAAGGGAAAGCACCACTGTGAGATGCTCAGGCTGCAGGTACCCTGCAGGCTGATCCTGCTCTGCAGAGGTTTCCCATTTTGATTCCTACTCCCCCTTTGCTTTGACTTTAATCACCACTCAACTGACATTTTTCATCATAACTATGAGAAACCAATGACCTTTCCTGAATGGAAGCAGCTGCCCTTCACTTCCTATCCCTGATCTCCTGGCAATTCTCTTTACTCTGCTGTTGTTTTTATGGCCTGTGATGTAGCAGCACCAATGAACTACTGCCAATGTCCTAGTGAAGTACACTCAGTGAGGAGCAGAGAATGCCACAGGACCCCACAGGTGATCATCTCCTCCCATAGAAAAGCTATTTATTCCTTTTTTTTTCTTTTCTTTTCTCCTTTTCTAGAAAACCATTCTTCTCCCTTAGGAGCTTTTGGCAATAGATTTTGCCTTTAAGTGACTGAGATGCCATTCAGGAGCCAGATGTGCTGAAGCAGCTGTGCATTTTCTCCTTCACAGAGTTCTCTCACCTGGGAGCAAAGGGGTTTATTTCTGTCATGTCTAATCAGTGGCCTATTAATGCTGTTCTTTGGTGTTCACAGAAACAATCTATGTCAGGTACTGAATTCCTTGGGTTATACTTGGCAGTTTTTTCAACAAGAGAGGAATCAAAGTCTCCAAAGATCACGACAGAATGAAACAGCAAGAATGCAGAAAAGAAGGGCTTAAATCAAATTAATGCAGTGGTCTCTTGGGCAGGAAAGAGATGGGCCAAAAACTAAGCTCCTCTGTCTCCTTCAAGCTTTCGTTTCCTTGACAGCTACTCTGACACTGTTCAGGGGGCACCTGCACTCTGTATTGTATTCCACAGCTCGAGGTTCTGCCAGGAGCCTTGTGGGAGAGGTGGAACAGGGAAGTTTATGTGACATTCCAGGCTGACACTGAGCCCCACGCTGCCTGCACCTCATCTGGAGACAGTGGGAGGTCTGTGACACAAAGGTGCAAAGCAGCAGAGCACAGGAGCTCCCTGCAGTATTCCAGCAGCTCCTCTCCTCCCCACCACAGCAGATGGAAAGAGGAATTATTTTAGGTAAAGAGCAAATGAGGGAGCAGTTGAGACTGAAGACACCTTACAAGTCCAACACAAACTCCAGGAAGCTGAGAAAAGGAGGAAGGTCGTACCAAGCATCACTGGATTTTCCCTGTCACATAGGGACCACTTTGCAATTAAAACAGGCCAACACAACCTCTTAATGAAACATTTTATTTAAACCAATACAAGCACCATGCTTAGCAAAAAAAAAAAAAAAAGATTTGGTTTAAAGTAAACATGCAATGTGAAGCAGCAGAGACTAAACAGCATATGGAAGTTGTACTGGTTACTGGTATTTTCATGGAACTGCCAAATTCTCAAATCTGGCCGTGAATCTCTCACACCTTTTAAGACAAGTCTGGATCACAGAACAAACACAAGAGTTTCACTGAGCCCCTTCTCATGTCCCACCACGGCTCCACTTCACAGTCACTACATGTATGTATAAAAACAATGTTCATGATGTTTATTTTTGGAATGCTCTGAAGTAAGGAATTGAATTCTCTTGCTTCTGCCTGTTTGAGTCAGACCCGTCTTCAGTTTAACATTGCTTCTGGACCAGCTATTTTACAGTTAAAGATACAAAAATGGAATCCTGGTACAAATGCAAAGATGCTCCTTTGGAGAAGCAAAAAAGGTATCAACACCTGCATTATTGCCTCCTTTAATAGATCAGAACAGTATTCATGATACTAGAAATACACTTAAACCATCAAATACCAGCATTTACATTTTTTTGTTAAAAATATTCAAAACACTACAAGTCTATTTCATGGGCTGACATGCAAATTCATGCTTTAATTCAGCTTACCATCAGTGAACAGGATTACAAGAGCTGTATCCCAGCCATCTAGTCAATATTTAAAGCAAACCTGATTAATTGTGGCAGAAGTCTCCCTTGGAGAGACCTTTAACTCCAGACCAAGGATTTTATGGCCAACTTACTAACTCCTGAAAAATAGGAGCTCCCAATGGAAAATGCTGACTCTCAGACCTTTAGCTACAAAGGCTCCCCTAGGCTAATTTATGCTGTCCTTTAGATGTCTCTTTAGAGGTCTGAAAATTCAAGAGAAATGTGTGATTACAGATGGGCAACTCACCAGCAAAGCCCAGCAGGAACATACTGGCCTGAACATGGACTCATCTGCCTCCCACTGAGCCTAAGGGGGCAGCAGCACAGAACACACAGTTCTACAGATAAGGTGGGGAAAGATGTTATGAAAACAAGGATTATTTTTGCAGGAAAGACCTGGACATAATGATGTCTTTGTTGAATCAAGTGTTAGCACTACCTGCATCTCAAGAGCCCAGGACAATTAGCAGCAGCCAGTTGTGTCAGAACACTGCATTAAGACCAAAGAGAACACAAACAAGGCTGGAACAGCAAACACCCTCTGCACACTCATCTTCCCAGAACCTGCAGCTGCTTCCACAGCTCAGCCAGGGAAGAAGGAACAGCTGCCAGGCAGGGCTGGCTGAAGAGCAATACTGGTGGGCTGAGCAGCATCAACAGCACCTTTCAGGACAAACTGGGCTTTAACACTCTCGCGAGGATCTGTTTGCTCCCTGCAAGGCTGGAGGGGCAGCACCCAAGGCAGAAAGTGCTTAAGTGAGGCACAAGAACATGTGAAGTGGAAGAACTCAGCTGAAGATTCAGCTGTAAGGAGAAATGTTTTCTTGGCAGAAGGGGGAGCAATCCAGAGATGAAAGGTCAAATTTCATCATTTCATGCAGCAGCTCCTCCCTTCCCTCCTGATACAGGCCTCTTGTACAGTTATTTTTTTGCAGACCTGTGCAGGCAGCAGTTGGCTGCTGGCAGCCCACCAGTGTACAAAGTACAACAGACATGATTAATCCAGTTTTTCCCCACTGCAAATCAAGCTGAACATTCCAAGCAGCAGCTTCCCTTACGCCCACACTGTACTTTGACATGCCTCACCTTTAGTACAATCCCAAAAAAAAACCTCAAAAGAGATTCTTGCTGTTTCCAGGCTGATGCTTGGAATGACACCACCCTTTAAGCCAAAGTCTTATTTATACAATGTTTGTCACAAAAGACATGGTTTTTATTGATTTGCAGTACAGAATGATCAAGCAACAGTTTCATAATCAACATTTTTTCGTCCAGGGAAATGAAATTGTTTTTCCAGTTCAGTACGTTAACACAGAAATTTAATTACAAGCACTTCTTTCCCGCACCAAAAGATCGATTTAATTGGATCATTCCAACATGTATTTTGCAAAGCTCCTCTCAAGTCAGATTTATATACAAATAAATGAGCAATAACATCAAACTAGGAAGAGATTTACCAACGCTGAAGACCTTTGCAAATTAATTCCTTGTGATCTTGCAGGAGTTAGTGTTTTAACACTAACACAACCTATGCTGACAAATGAAAAATAACCCCACTTTCGGCAAAGGTTTCACAGCATGAAATACTGGCCTCCAAATTTAACACTGCATTCCTTCCCAGCGAGCAGATTGGTTGGGGCAGCTGTATTTTAAGGTATGTTATTAACAGGAAGCTGCTCTTACGCAGACACTTGTTCAGAAGCACAACAAACACTCACGAGCAAGATAAGGAGAGACTGTCCCATGAGTGCTCCTCCTGTCACAGCACGTGCTGAACGTGTCCCACATCAGACAACTACTCTATTCAATATAAAACAGACCTGTAAAAAGACTGGTCATTTATAAAAGTTAAATACTATTTTCACATTAGATTTGCTGTTTCAAAGAGATGAACCGTTAAGTAGATGAAAATCAAATAATCACTTATGCAAAATATGCAAAAGCTTCATCTGGAATGTAATTTTGACCAAAAAGCCATTAAGAAAGTTAGAGGTTGTAATTAAAGTACTCAAAAGCTATGTGTGGCCAACTTTTATAACAAAAGAGATATAAATTCATTATCATGAAAAGCTTTAACCTCCTGACTCCTACAAATGGAGCAGATGATTGGAATTTCAAAGAAAATGAGGTTGGCTTTTTGTTTTAACAGATGTCAACTGCAGCACGAGGCACTAGGAACAAATATTACTTGGATTCTTTAACAAAGTTTTTACCAAATTTGTAAGAAGTGGCAGTGTAAAATTCTCAAGTCCTTTTAAAGCTAACAAATGAAAGGCACACAGTATCACCAGGTGTTCAGATAACAGGAAATGAGCAGAGGTAAACTTCTCAACAGTGTCAGAACAGAGATGCAAGAAGAAATCTGGTACAAGAGGAACCAGAGTTGTAGTTCAGCCCTTAGTTATCAGCTAGTTCCTGTGAGACTGTATTAGCATGAGAACTGGACAGTCAAAGCTTTGCCCTGAAATTTAGGAAGATTGACTCAGGCAACTGAGGAATTACTGGAATGACAAAAATTAGTTCCAAGAATTTGAGACAGTTCACATGGACTCGATGGAAAGATAAATGGATGGATTTGCAGTACAAGGATTTTGACTTCTTAATACCAAACAAATGCTTCCAGGGAGCTTCCAACAAATGCTTCAAAACTGAGAAGACATTAAGTCAAAAAATCTGGTAAGTGACAGTACATAAATTCTGCATATAAATGGCTAATGTGTGTCATAAGGATGCATTTGTAGCTCAGAAAAAGTTAGCGTCAGCTTCCAAATGATGTTTGTACACGGTTATAAATCCAGAACTGAACTATTTTAGTTACAGAAATATTAGTCACAGGAGTGCAAAAGGAGTCCCTGCAGAGGAGTATTCCCTTTTAGCAGGTACAAATAAGGAAACACCTGCAAAGATTTGTTACTTCAAGGAGACAGACCTGCTATTCTTTGCACAAACTCTGCACAAGAGAGATACTGCAGGAGACAGCTGTGAATACAGTGCATTGCTTGGATGTAAGTATTCATGTCTGGTTCCAGTATCACCAGGATGGTACATAAATACTTAAGAGGTTTTCCTTAGTGGAAAAAGCCCAGTTTCTCACGCAGCCATTCTTCAGTTAGGTCTTCTGTATTTCTGATTTCGAATACCTAAACAAAATGGCATTGCATCAATTCCTGAGGGATGGGACTGCAAAGGGACAAGCAGGCAATGCAAGCAGCAGCTTTCCACACACATTGTCTGAGCTGCAATAAACCACTCACCAACCTACAATTTTCAGGTGCTTTCTTGAAAGCATCAGATCAGAGGAAAATACACAAGACTAAGTGGCAAAAAGCATCACTAACATGAACAAGAATCTTGTAATGCTATTTCTGGGCTTTACTCTTATCCCTTAAGAATATGAGAGAAGCACATGTACTACATTTTAAAATAACCCTGAAGTGGCCCCTTCTCACATGCATTATCTCAGCAAGACGGTATTTTGAAGAATACAAATAATTTAATATCTGGGTTGATTTAAGACCAAAGTTCAGCAATCCTACTCAGTCCAACACACAGTTCTTTTTTCTTTCAACTGAAACAAATTCATAGTAGCCAGTAGCATACTGTTTTACCTGTAAAATATTTCAAAATAGAAAACTTGGGGAAAAAAACCCAACAAAATCCTAAAAGCATAGAAAGGTTTGGGTTGGAAGGGACCTTAAAGACCATCTAGTTCCAATCCCCTGCCATGGGCAAGGACACCTTCCACTATCCCAGGCTGCCCAAGCCCCATCCAACCTGGCCTTGGGCACTTGCAGAGAGGGGGCAGCCACAGCATCTCTGGGCCAAACCCCCAAAACAATCTAAAAACTACTAACCCAAAGCTTTGTGAAACTTTAATGAAGTCTTGAAGCAGAAAAAGGTCCAAAACACCAATATACTCTTTATATTCCATGTGGGCAAGTAATTGGTTAGGGTTTGGGTTTTGTTTTTAATAGCCTGAAGAGAAACAACGTTAATTATGCATTGATTACTGGAGTCCATGAGATGCCCAAAGACCAAAGTCTTTTTACAAATTTTACAAATTCACAGGCCTTCAAAATGGAGAAACCCCAAAAATCAGTGTTACAAGAACAGAACAGCTTAACAGGAACCAAGCTAATATGCAAGTCACTGGAGACTGACGAGAGAACTCAGCTGAGTCATGAGCAAAAATCACACCAGGAGGAAGTCACAGCAGGAGTTAAAATGAAACACAGCTCAGCAAGTGGCAAGAATAAAGTACATTTGAAGAGCAAGCAGGCAATTCCAACTGGAGACAGCCTGTGTTCTCTGACTTCAGGAAAGATGAATGATCATGAACCTCTATACCAAGTCCTGGACTTGCATTCAAAAGCCATTCAGGCTGAATTTCTCCCATTTCAGAAGTGATAGGGACTCCAACTGAGCTACTTCGCAGGCTTTCACCTTCTTCTCACCAGCCCCTTCTTGCTTACTGAAAACTGTCTTCCTCCTTTCTATCACAGTTATCAAGCCTCCAAGATGCAATCTCAAGAAATCTAAAAAAAGATTTTTTGGGGCTGTGCTGATTGTTTCCGCCATCTTCTGCTGCCTTGCTATTGACTCCTGTCAACTGAGGTCTAATTTAAAACAGAGATGTCTTCTCTTACACGGTACAGCTGGAAAAGGCTAAAGTTGGACAGAGTTTGGAGCAACCTGGTCTAGTGGGAGGTGTTTGAACAAATGAACATTAAGGTCCCTTCCAACCCAAGCCATTCTGTGATTCATAGCACTCTTACTGGCCCAACAGACATTTTTACTGGGGTGTTAAAGGACTCAGCAGGATAAGGAAGACCTAAAGGGAACAGTGCTGCGGGAAGTGCTGAAGTCATTTCACATGGTATGAAAAACCTGAAGCAGCTACTGACTCTATTAAGCTTTACTGCTTGAGGCAAAAGGAGTCTAGGTGCCAATTAGGCAAAGATTTCAGAGATCTCCAAACTGAAAAACAGGTGACATTTCTTTTCTAAAACATATACACAGCCAGACCTAGTGAATGCAGTGATTTCTTCTGGTGTCAGTACGGGAAGAACCCAACATAGGAAGAAATTGTTCATCCCCTGGCACATGTTACTTACTCTGCAGGCTGTTCTGCAAGCATGCAGCCCCAGGAACCAGCTCAACTGATCTGTTCCACACCACACTGAGGCTTCAGTCTATTCTTCCCATCAGTAAATTCCTCCCCCACAGCAAAGATGTCCATCCTACTGAGGGATATTTTTGTTTTAGAGAACACTGTTCCTCCTGGTGTTTTAGGGTACAGAAATCTCCACACATACTCCTCCTTCAGCTTTCCTAAACCAGACTCTGCTCTGTACACTGTAATCACAAACTTTCACAAAACCCTTCTTGCCATTGGTTCAAGCAAGACACAAAACAACCTGCAGTGAAGGGGGAGAAAGCTATTTCAAAAGCCAGTTATACCTTAGTGAGTTCAGCTGTCTGTACAAGCTTATTCTTGCTTCCAGCATACATCATCTGCTG
The DNA here is from genome assembly GCF_963513975.1 of Fringilla coelebs. Lineage (NCBI taxonomy): Eukaryota > Metazoa > Chordata > Aves > Passeriformes > Fringillidae > Fringilla > Fringilla coelebs. Next base: position 3,406,469 of record NC_140034.1, read on the forward strand.
CTCAGGCTTACATCCTGAAGTTATGGGGAAAAAAAAGAGATTTTGTTTAATTATTTTTACTGCAACCATTCAAAAATAAGTCTGGGTTTTTTTTAAGAATTACAAACTGAAAGCTAAAAATATTCACAGAAAGATTCTCAGGTAGCTACAGAAGAATATGCTCAGTAGTTGCTAAACTCTTTTATATACCTAGTTACTCTAGCTCTGAGAAATGGAGGGTAAAACAATGCAATCAGTTTATCTTCTTCCAGGGGATAACAAGGATAATCCAGTAATACCAGCAAGATACACTACTACAACTCAGAACACAGATGCAAGCCCAGGAGCAATTCAGTTCTGTAAGCCCAAACCAAGACCCAGGTTATTTGGCTTCTATTAAAATGACACAGTGTCCTGTGCAGGTAAGTTGATGCTGAGGTTTGCTGGGACACAAGCAGAGGATGCTCTATACTGCTCTCTACAAACCTGGGATGATCCAGGATTAGAGTCTGTTTCTCCTGGAACAGTCTGTTTCCCCAGCACTTTCACATGCTCAGATCTGAGTTAGGAAGCCCTCTCTTCCTCCTTTTCCCCCACGGCTGTGACAGCACTTTAGACTGTCCCCTCACAGCATCCGCTACTGCTGCCCATTACAGCCAGGCCCCCTGAAAACTCCTCTCAAATCCCATTCTAACCCTCCTAAAGTCCTGTTCCTTTCATGGAAGGAATAAAAGGAATAGGATTCCAAGATCCTCAGAAAGAAATGGGTTCCCATGTCCTTCTGAGAAGAGAGGAATTTCCTCCCTCCCAGTCACTTATGTCTGAATAGCAAGAGACAGCTGAACAGAATCACTCAGGAACACAGGCAGTGTCTTCCAGCCCTCTCTGTGCTCACTTCCTGAGCCTTACAGGTCATGTTTTGAGGATTCCCCAAGATCTGAGGAGTAAAAGGGTTAAATTAGGTTAAACCTCCAGGAGTAGATGCAGAGTGCTCCAGGCCCTGCCCTTCAGAGGAGGGTTGCTGAGCATACTGAGAACAGGCACACTGAGGCAGACACACCTTTTGGCCAGCTAAGCAGGAAACCAACACTCCAGTTCAGCCTCCAAAAGTGGAAAAAAGAGAATCTCTTCTATCAGACATCTGAAGTGCCCTAAATATGAACCTCAAAGGCAGGAAAGCCTCCTTGAGAGCACCAAGCACTCAGTTTTATCTTCCCTAGACAAGATTATTCCCAATTTACAACACACAGTAGCTACCAATCAAAGAGTTCACTCACCAACTGGACTGGAGAAGATAAAGCACAATGGATAGGAAACTCTTCCATCTTCATGCTGGTACTTGTAACTATACACAATAAATGTTTTTTCTGAGGTTAAAGAAACTAAGAAATCAATTATTTTAGTAGGATATAATCCTCAGTCATCAGAGCTTGATGCAGGCAGAAGTCAGTGTTGCATTTTAGATGATGTTTTAATTTGGCAATAAAAACCTCACTGTTTTGTTTTCACTTCCACATCTGACTTTCAGAACTGGCCCTGCCTCAGTGTGAGGGCTGTCTCTGTAGTAATGTTTCACATCAGAGCTAAAAATCACCCTCTCATCACAAATATTCCTCTTCCAGCTTTGTCAAAAGACTTCCCACACCCACCAGTGTGGTTTTGGCTTTTAATGAAAGCCAAATTCTTTCTTTGCTGATCAAGAACTTCGTTGTTTCAGGTGTTCTGCTCAATTTGAACTGCAGTTTTAGCCAGGACTTCTGTTTTACAGCCTCCCACTGCACTGTAGGCATGAAAGGCAAGATTCAGAACAGCACAGGGAATGCTGCCAGCCAGCTCTTGAGGCTAATAGGGCAGGTATTTTCTTCACATGTAACTCAAGTACCCCTTTTATTTCACTAGTTAGAGTAATTTACTTGACCCTCCTTTTGTTCCTTTTTTTTTAAAACAGGGATTCCTCCCTGGATCACATGCCCACAGCAACCCCAGAATCAGTAACTGCAGCAAAACAACAACAGCCACATCCTGAGAAAGTATCAAAACAGATCCAAAGTTACACAGGTAGAACCCTATATTTAGAAGTAGCCACTGACTGGTACATTTTACTCACTTCTTTACATTACCAGCAGCGTGGCTTTGCTTTAGTTCCCCAAACATTATATAGTGTAAAAGGAAATAAAATGTCAGGAAAGGCTTAAATGAGTCATTGTTTCAGCAAGTGGCACAACAGTTCAGTGCAGCCTGAGAACTGATCCCTGGGCTATTTCACAAATAAAGGATCAGCAAGATGACACTACAGCAATTATTGGCCTAAAAAGGTGAAGTCCAACATTTTGAACAGTTTCCAGGAGTGAGTAAGTCCAAATGGCAGCAGCATAGGAAGGATATCGAGGTTGTCTCTCAGGCAGCTCATCCTTTAGCTCATCAGGAGAAATACCCTGGTGACATTAAACACAAGCAATATTTGAGCAAGTACCTCACACTGGAAGGTTTAAGCAGGGTAATGGACACCGAAACACCTGTAGGGCAGATGTTGATCTACAGGTGAACTTATAAGGACCTCCCAAATTACTACAGCAGTTTAGGAACATCTGTGTGCCAAAAGACTCCTATGACTAAACACAGAATTAATGTTAGCATGAATAATCACCCCTATTTTAGGCATAAAAAGCTGAGCAAACATTTTTGGCTTTAGTTGGCTATGCTGGCAGTTACCATGCTTTGCCAAGCTCAAATAAGTAAGCACATACTACAAAGTAAGTTAAAATCAGCTACATAAATCAGAAGTTTGAAAAATTCAGTCCTTCCTCCTTCAGCAAACAAAAAAGATCCCCCATTACATTTGAGTGTTACATTAACATCTACATTCTAGGGAACAAGAGCTCTGGTTAATGCTCAAATCCCTGGCAAGGATTTAATTTTGCCCTATGGACCGTTAAGAAACACCACACACTGGGCTGACCTTATTATGCCACCCATCAAATTTAGAGTCTGCAGGGGATTAGCAATCCTGCTTCTAATTGATGGCAGACCAGTTCAGAGACAAATGTGCAGATCTACGTGGAAACACAGCAGAAATCTCTTCAAAAAGCCAGCAGGTGCCAAAGATGCTTTTTACATCATTAAAACAGCTTTAAAATAAGGGGTTTTTTTTGGTGCAATTAATTAGTCAACTCAATTGCTTCTGCATAGTTTCACTATTAATGGTGCTGTGCTTTACATGCAGAGTGACCATGCATTTAAATAAGCTCATGACCCAAATTAGATTAAGAGTTTGATAACAATTTGAAACTAAGGCAGTACCTTAGAGACAACAATACATTGCAGGCTGAAGATACTCTTATTTACAATTCATTTAACAAACCTCATGCTCCTCATCCAGCACCACCAACTGCTTATCCTTGTCGATTTTCACTATAAATCAAAATAAAACACAGATCAATGTTTTTTTCAATCGATTTACACAATGGATGCATGAAGCTTTTTAGCACTCAACAATTATAGTCCTTGTGATTCTGTTTTTCTTCTTCAGTGTATCCCATGACTTCCCAAAATCATTTTACAAACAGTAGTAGACTCTGAGCCATAATTAAATATAAATACTCTGCTAAGAGCAGATGGAGACTTGAATCCTAAGAACAGCACTATTTTATTGTTAAAATTACAGGCAGAATTGAAAGTGCTGCAGCTCAGAGAACAAACACTCCCTGGCTCATGTTTACCTGACACAGCAGCAATCTTGCACAGGGAAGAAAAGAGGAGAGAGGATTTTCTGACAATTTTTGTCGGGCACGGTTGGAACTTACTTATAATGGCAGCATTGTTGGTCTCTTTGCGAAATCGGAATTTTCTCAGTTTCTCCACCAGGTCTTCGGCAACATCACAAACCACCAGAGATTCACTCTGCAAAAAGGAAATGGCACAGGGGAGGGAGAGATAAATCCTTCCACAAAGTGAAACAGACAAAAAAACCCCTGTGACACACACATCTGTGCATAAATACTGAAGAGGGCCTGCATGCAGCTTGTCCAAAGCTTCAGAGCATCACATAAACCAGAAAAAACATGGGTGAAAGGATTTTTTTTTTTCAAAAAAACCCACATTAACAGAACATTTATCCGTTTTAATTTCCCTCTTCAAAGCCACACAGTTAACTAGGAGTATTTATTAACTACTCCTTTAGTGGGATTATTCTCAGAGCTCTTAAAAGTAAACTTTACACTTCAGAAGTAGATTTTATACTTCTACACTTAGAAAGTAAAGTTGCACTTCATTTTCAAAGCCCTGAATGAAATAAGGGAGTCCCTCAGAGTGACAGAAAATGGGATCAAGTAATTTAAGCATTTAACATAGTAAGAGCTATTATTGGTGTTTAAGAACAACATTGTCCTTGTTTATTTTTACCCACAAAAAATACTGAATTCACACACACAGGAAGAGTTTCAGATGTTTTAACCCAAAAACATGCATGCAGCCATTTCCCCCTGTGCACACCAAGCTCTCAGAGATGCTCAAGCAATGTATTAGTCATCCCACTGAAGATGAGGAAGGAAATTATTGTTTCACAAGCAGCCATGCAGGTTATCTTCCCTTACACAAGCAATTTCTGAACTGCATCAAGCCAACCACTGCCATTTCCTGAGCAACATTTTATACACACAACCTCCATCACCAAGGGGTTCATGCCAGCTTGATAAAGAAGTTACTTAAAATCTGCAGCTTGAACTGTATTTGTGAATTCCCGAGGCATCAAGAACTCTGTACCAAAGTAAATGTATTTCAAGGTTTCCTTAAAAAAAACTCCTCAGATAAAAAAATTGTGCAAGATTACCAATCAAAAGCTCTAATAAAGAGCTCTTGCATTGAGACAAATCACAGCTTTTAAATCAGAATGCCACTATTTAAGGTCCCAGCTCTATCGCCTCATGTTCAACATTGCAAGATTTCCCCCAAAAGGCAGACGGGTGGCTCTGCTTCCCCACTTCCAATATCCTACGTTTGTTGTTGCTCCTAAAAAGATTTCCACCTTGATCAAATTCTGGCACAAAGTTTCATCCCTGTGCTTCCCCTGGACAGCTGGAGAGGAAATCAGGCTCTGCTGTGACAGCAGAGCTCAGGCACTGCCTGTGCAGTGTCCCTGATTTTGCTTGTTTCTCCTAAGTGTGAAAGATCACCCTTGGCTCCCTCTGACCCAAACAGGTTGAACTTGATGATCTCAGAGGTCTTTTCCAACTTAACTCATTCTGGATTCTGTGAAACATCCCTACTATCCACTCTTACTCATATAGGAAAAAAACCTTTAAAACACAACAGAATTCAGGGCTGCATTCCATAGCTGAACTTGTATTTTGTATAAAATGTCACTTACACCCACTCTCACTCACCCAGGAGGTCTCAATTTAAAAACCCAACAGGACTCAGGGCTGCATTTCAAAGCTGAGGTTATATTTTACATAAAATACTCTTTTGTGAAGGAAGCTTTTCTGCCAGTCCTCAGGGCTCACCAGCTTCTCCCAGCAGACATGCCATGCTCCTGCTCACACCTGTGCAGCCACACGAACACAAATCCCTGAGGGGATCTGAAGGAAAACACTTGGCAACATCAGATTCAGACTGTTTATCGGGGCTAAGCCGGCTCACCAACGCTTGGCTTAACAAAAACTGAGAAAGCCAAGGCAGGACGGCAGCACAGACACGGGCACACCTGCCAGCACCACCGAGGGGTGCTGCTGCTGCTCCCTGGACCCTCCTGTGCAGCTCCTCCTCGGGACACCCCCTCCCCTCACCATCAGACTGACAAGTAAACATGAATCTCGCAAAGTGCCTCAAGCACGGCTCTCACCAGAGAGGCACACAGCAAAACAGTCCAAGATTTGATCAAATTTGCTTTGCAACTGCTCCTTCCACAAGAGGCTGACCTTCCCAAACCTTTACTAAAAGCAGCAGGCACGACTCTTCCTTTCTCCACAACCATTACTTTACCCATTAACCAATATTAATGCAAAGCACCCCACAGCATTCATGCACCAGTCCTCGTTTCTCTTGGTCGGTTCCAACCAGCAATCACAGCTCAAGTTCAAATTCACCACTCGGGTAAATGAGTTCAATGAGCAACAATCAGACGTTCCTCAGTGAAATAGCTCGAAACATTACAAGACAACCAACAACCAGGTGCGATCAAGCCATCAGTCGTTTCACAGACACATAATCAGTTCCTCAGAGGTCAGATCACGCGTTTTCCTGTTGACTATTCTATCATTTCCCTATCGAATCTTTGTGAATCAGCTAACTATGCACCATCTCAGAGGGGTGAGCCCCTTCCCGGCCGGACCCCAACACCCCCCCCCCCCCTCACGATCCCCCCGGTCCCCCCTGAGGGAGCGGCGCGCGCTCCCCCCTCACCATCTTGGCGCGCGCACCAACCGCAGCCGCTCGCGCGCCGCCGCTGCCTCCTCCTCACTGGGTTGCGCCCCCTCCCTCACCGCGCCTGCGCGGCGCAAGCCCCGCCCCCTCCCTCGCCCTCCGACCAACCAACTGCGCTCCCCCCGGGCGGGCGGGGCGGTGTCACGCGCCTACGGACAGCGGGGAGGTTCAAGGCCGCCGAGGGCGGGAAAACGCAGGATCACGTGATCCTGCAGCAAAACGCCCCTCCCCCTTGCTGTGCAGCCCAGGCCCCGCCTCTCGCTGTTGCTATGGCAACTCGCGGGCTCGCCCTCTGGCGCCATTTCGCTCTGAGGGGATCTGGGGGAAGCGGGACGGGTCGGGGTAGGTTCGGCTGTACAGCTCTTAATGTGCCTTCAAAAGGGCAAGGACTGAAGGTTTAAACCCTGGAATTGAAGCATGACACGAATCAGAAGTTGTTGTGCTTGCTGTGCTCGTGTGTACAAGTGGAGTTTAATTCTGGAAGTCATGCGGGGTCTCCAGCACGCAAGGCACAAACGGGAGCCGCCAGACCTCGGCGCACGCTGTTTGTCCATAGTGGGGCCTTGGTGTGAAGCTCTCCTGATGCTGGAGTGAATATTTGGCCTTTTCCGTGCTGCTCACAATTTTAGATGCTGTTAGAGCAGAGAAGAATGCACTTTAAGGGATTCCATAATAGATTTAAGACTGTAATTGTTTTCCTCAGAATGAAAGGACACATGCAGCCTTTACATCTCAGGCACAACTTCTAGTGAATTATACTAATGATTTAAACACCAAATATTTAAGATAAAACTACAGATTTTCACCAAGGGCTTCAGCAAACACCACAGAAATGCAAGATTGCTGAGCAGCTATTGAAGCCTCAGACAAAATAATTGAATATCCTGAGGTGGAAGTGACCCGTGGGGATCAAGCCCAGCTCCTGGCCCTGTACAGGAAACCCCAAAAATCCCACACTGTGCCTGAGGGCATTGACCAAACGCTCACTGGGATCTGTCAGCCTTGGGGCCCTGACTGTTCCCTCAGGAGCCTGTTCAGTGCCTGACCATCCTCTGGGGGAAGAACCTTTTACTGATATCCCGCCTAATCACAGAATCACAGTCTGGTTTGGGTTGGAATGCACCCCAAAGATTATCCAGTTCTTACCCCACTGCTCTGCGCTGGAACACCTTCCACTAGGCCAGCAGGCTCCAAATCCCACCTAAGGTGGCCTTCAACACTTGCAGGGGATGGGGCAGCCTCAGCTTTTCAGGGCAGCCTGTGCCAGGGCCTCACAGGCCTCACAGGCAGCAGTTCCTTGCCATTAGCCCATCTAACTCCCATTCCTGCACAAGGAGGAAGCAAAGCACAGCCATGCGCTGCCAGGGGCATGGCTTTGGGTCACCTCACAGCCATTGCCACTGCAGCTGTGACTGGCAGCTGCCAGGGACAAAGATGAGGCACACTGAGCTCTCCAGCCTCTGGCAGGGTGGCAAAGCTGAACTCTGCCCCGAGTGCCACCACTGTGGCTCCAAGAGCTCTCTGTGCAAGCACACAACAGCAACAGCCCTCCTGGTGATCTACAGACCTGAAAGGGCGCCTGGAGCTTGAGTGCACTGCCAGGAGCCAGCCCCTCTGCCAAGAACCCAGGAGTGACAAGGGCCAATTTCCTCCAGAGGCATAAAGGCTCTGCCCAGGGAGCAGGGCTGAGGGGACAGAGGAGTGGAATCACAGCCCAGCTGCCCTGGGACAGGCCTGACACGACGCAGGGCAGGCACAAGTCTCCATCCTCTCTGTGCCCACCTGAATACAGTGACTTAAGGCACAGGTGTGGTATTTGCTGCGTCCCCAGGACCAAGCAGGAATTGAGAATCTGATTCCATGTTCTTAGAAGGCTCATTTATTATTTTATGATATTATATTAAAGAATACGATACTAAAAAATAGAGAAAGGACACTTACAGAAGGCTTAACAAGATAGAAATGAAAAACCCTGTGACTCTCTCCAGAGTCCTGACACAGCTGGACTGTGATTGGTCATTAAATAAAAACAATTCACTTATTGGATAAATGATCTCCAACCTCATTCCAAAGCAGCAAAACACAGGAGAAGCGAATCAGATAATTATTGTTTTCATTTTTCTCTGAGGCTTCTCAGCTTCCCAGGAGAAGAAATCCTGGTGAAGGGATTTTTCAGAAAATATGACAGTGACACACAGGGGGAGTTGTGGCAGAGCAGGCCCCTCTCCTCTAGGTTTCACAGAGTTCTTGGAAGGGTTAGGATGCAGAAAAGGTAGTCTGGGATTGGAGAATGCAGAGGACATAGGGACAATAATCCTTCTCTTGCTCTCTGTAGCCTTATCCAGTCCCCACAGCTGGTAGATGGTGGTTGATATGGATGTCACGTTTCAGTGCATGGAGCAGCACTTTGAGTACCTGGAGCAGAGGTGACTCAGCTGGTGCAGCACAGCCTGGGGCAGAGTGCCAGGGCTTGGGGAGTCCTGCTCTGGGCTGACTTGTAGCAGTGGCACTTGTGGGATGCTGCTGAAGCGCTGCTCCTGCTCTTGGGGCTGTAGCCACAGCAGAAGGAGCTGTGAGGCACAGAGCAGTGACCAGATAGAGATCTCCAACAGCAACTCGGACGAGGAGGAGACTGTTGTGATGCACCTCCTGAACGCCCCTGCCACGGTGGCTCAAGAGGGATTTCCTGCTAGATATCTTCAAGATCCTGTGCTGCTGCCTGGAGAAGACAGACCTTGACCACTTTGTTTAAGCAATAAGAGGTATCCTGTGGAGATCGGCTTGGGGCAGCCCCTTCTGGGCTGTTGCTGAATTGCTGCTCCTGCCTTTGGGGCTGTGGCTCAGGCACAGAAGAGCAGCCAGGAGGCAGACAGCAGCCTGCAGAGCTCAAAAAGAGGCTTTAAGGCCCAAGTTGGAAATCGAGCACAGAAGGCTTTGCTTAAAGAAGGGTTTGAAGTACATGAAGGAAATGTGGAGGACAGCAAAAGTAATGCAGAAACAAATGGACAGTGAAGTTTAAATCAGCAAATATAACATTTCAGTTTCTGACACGTGCCGAGCACAAAAGTGTCCTGAGACAACGCTGTGGCAGAGACTGATTTCTTCAGGCACATGGCAGGGTGGGCCCAGCAGCGCAGCTGGCACTGCCAATGCAGGAGCTCCTCACCCTCTTCCTGGTGGGCATAGGCTTTTCCACCTCGACCTCAGCGATGGTTGTGGTGCACCTCCTGAACACCCCTGCCACGGTGGCTCAGGAGGGATTTCCTGCTGGATAGCTTGGAGCACCTGCAACGCTGCCTGGAGAAGACAAACCTTGACCACTATGTTGTAGGCAACAAGAGGCTTCCTGTGGAGATAGGCTTGGGACCAGACTTTGGAGGGGTTGAACCACCAAGGCCTTTCCGGCACCTGGTGCATGATCCAGGTGCCCACACTGAGGCTATCCATGACTACTCTGGGCTGCATCATAGGTTCAGTCAGCTCCTGTTGTGCAGCCCTTGAAAGAGATGCTGAGGCACAGGGCTGTCTGACAGCAGCTGAGCTGCCTGGTTATAGTGTATATATGAATTGTATATAAATTACCTGTATCTATCTTTAACCAGCTTCATTATACATATAAAGATTTTATATGTATATATTAAATAATTGTGTAATACATACATAGTTTTGCAATATTAGGCAAAAATCATATATAAAGATTGTCTGATGTTGTGTGGCAGCAGCATGTGGAGGATCTGGAGCTGGGCACCCATGAGCCAGTTGACCCTGGCTGGGGAGCTGAGCTCACAGCTGCTTTGGGGCAGCCCCTTCTGGGCTGTTGCTGAATTGCTGCTCCTGCCTTTGGGGCTGTGGCTCAGGCACAGAAGAGCAGCCAGGAGGCAGACAGGAGCAGCCTAAAGAGCTTGAAAAGAGGCTTTGAGGAGGTGCAAGTTGGAAATCGAGCACAGAAGGCTTTGCTTAAAGAAGGGTTTGAAGTACATGAAGGAAATGTGGAGGACAGCAAAAGTAATGCAGAAACAAATGGACAGTGAAGTTTAAATCAGCAAATATAACATTTCAGTTTCTGACACGTGCCGAGCACAAAAGTGTCCTGAGACAACGCTGTGGCAGAGACTGATTTCTTCAGGCACATGGCAGGGCAGGCCCAGGAGCGCAGCTGGCACTGCCAATGCAGGAGCTCCTGCATTTCCACCTCGACCTCAGCGATGGTTGTGGTGCACCTCCTGAACACCCCTGCCACGGTGGCTCAGGAAGGCATAGAGCTGCCTGATGACAGTATATATCATTATGTACAGAAATTAACTGCATGTATATGTAGCTGTATATAGGTAGCTACATATATTAAAACTGCATTTAGTAAATTTATACTTCAGTAACACCCTACTGTTCCAAAATCTGGTTCGTGCCAGTTCTTCTTGCACGCAACCCACCCGAGGCAGCAGTGGCCAGGAGGAGAACTCCAGATGCAACAGGGAGGAGGAGGACGAGAAGAAGGAGGAGGAAGAAAGGAGGCAATGTTGCAAAGGAAAGAGTGAAAGGTGACAGTGCAAATGTGGAGGAAAACAACATTGCTGGAAATGAAGAAGAAAGTAGCAATATTGATGCAAACAAGGAAGACAGTGATTTTGGAAATGAAGGAATAGAAGGCAATGAGAATGCAAGTGAAGGTGTAAAGCATGATGTGAATGTGGAGGAATATAACAGTGATATTGGAAATGAAGAAGAAAGTGCCAGAGTTGTTTCAAATGAAGAAGACGATGTTGGAAATTAAGGAAAGGAAGGCAGTGATGATGCAAATGAAGAAGATGAAGAAGACCTTGTTGACAATGTTGAAAGTAAGCTCAGAAGACTTTTAGAGAAGCACATGCTTCTCTAAAAGAGTGGCCTGTTCTGCACTTGGACAGAGAATGGTCCATGATAATTGACCTGATGGACAACTCGACACATGTATTTGGACTCAGATTGTCAGACAGTTTCTGTCTTCTGCCAAACAAGCTGTTGGGGTGGGCAGTGCCTTCCAAAGTTGGAGTCCATGTGGGGAGGGTGTTGTGTACGGTGTGCCCTTCCCCTGAATCATCTGCCAGGGCACACCTTCCTCCTGGAAGCTGGGTACTGCAGGGCGCCGATAGCTGGGAGGAAGTTCTGCATCTGTGTGGAAAAGGCTCATATGGAGGGAACAGCTCAGGGGAGAATGTGCTGTGCTCCCTCCACCACTCTGATCTCCACTAATCTTGCAGGCAATGGGGTCAGGGTCTTGGGAAGGAGAAAACGAACTGAACGGTTGAATGCCTGGCTACTCAGGGGATACTCAAGGTTTTGGATTCCCTATCTGTGCATCTACCCAGGAGCAGCTGAACTGGGAGCAGATGGAATCCACCTGACCTCAGACCACAAAAAGACCTCAGACCAGGCAAAAAGATGGGCAGAAGTGGGACTCAGCAGGGCAAGGGATATCCCTGCACAGCAGTGCTCTAACAAGAGCAGCAGTGGCCTCCTCTCAGTGGCCTCCCCAGTGCAGCAGCTGCTGAAGACCATGGTGGCTGCACAGATGCTTTTTGCTCTGCAATTCCTTTGTACTCAAAGGCCATGCTGGGCATTTCACCTGGGCTGGAAGGTCTGGCTGGACAGGGAAGATGCAAGAGGCACTGCTGTTGTGACCTCCATGTGTTCACTGGGGACTCAGTGAAGAGTCTCTTCATCCCAGAAACTGCCCAGGGCCTTGGCACCATGAACCTGAACTTGTTGGACATGCAGGAGACTCTCTGTTGGTAGAGGTAATTGCCCACAGGGAAACTGCCATCTGCAGGTGTCTGAAAATGGGAAGATTCGCGAGAGGTCATAAAGGGGCTGGATCTGGGAAGAGTCGAGCAGAAAAACAGAGCCACCCTCACCCACTCCAGCTGTAGAAAAACCAGTGCCATCCCAACAGAATCTCTGGTGCTTTCACTAGTTGATATTATGGATTATAATCAACAGTATGGATGATGTTTGTTTCTCTTTGACAAGAGCTTGGGGGATCTTCTGCCTGCTTTGAGATGGGAGCCCCTGGGGCCTATCCCTCCCTGAGGGGCTGCACTTGCTCCGTGCCAGGGCTTTCATTGCTGGGCCCACTCGCAGCCCCTGAGCTCGGGTGGGGACCAAGGGCGGGGCTGGCCCGGCTGTGACACCTCTGGCCCGTGTGACATCAGGGGCAGCGTGTCACAATGGGGGCAGCTGGAAAAGGCCCCCGCAGGTGACGCTGGCCCAGCACAGCCTGGGCGAGCGGTGAGTGCGCACGTGGCGGGGCTGGGCTGGGCCAGGGCCGGGGCACAAGCGCCGCAGCTGGGCCTGCATTGTCCCCCTGCATCCAGGGCCAGCCCCTCGGGCCGGCGCCTTGGCCAGGGCACGGGGCTGCTGCTGGCCCACTGGGACAGGCCCTGCTGCCTGCCAGCTGCCTGGGGCCCTCTGCTTCCTGCCCTCACACCCCTGCACCTCTGGGCCCCACTTCAGCCCCCACAAGCTCCCTTGGTAGCCCCACTGAAACCCTTGTCTCTCTCCTCTTGCAGACCATGGCCATTGCGGACAGATTAGTCCTGGCTGTGCTTGTGCTGCTCATCTTCCCGTTCCCACAGTCTGTGGTAAACAGATTTCGTGGGGATGAGCAGCACTGTGTGGAGGAGACGAAACCGGCTCCCCCAGAGCCACCTGAGCCTGGCTGGGGATCCCGGCTCCTGGCTGCCTTGAAACAGCTGCAGCCATTCATGGGAATGGCTCAGGGGCTCTTCCTGGCTTTGGGTTGGTGGCTCCGCCGCAGAAGGGCAGCCAGGAGGCAGAGAGCAGTGGCCCAGAGAGCTCAGGAACTGGCCAGGAGGAGGAGGATGAAAATCGGGGGAAGAAGGCGGCTCCTTAAGAAGAGATACAAAGACATGGAGGAAATGCGCCGGACTATGAGAGAGTTGAAAAATCAAATGGCCATCCTGATTCGAATTAATAGGGATACAAACAGGATGCTGAAGGTACGCTGGGCAGGCTTGTGGAGGAGCACAGGCCTGAGTGAAGAAAAGCTTCCTGCTGGAGATGCTCTCTGGGCTGGCCAAGGCGAGCCGCACATCTTTGTGAGCAGCCAGCGCACAGAGCTGCGCTTGCTGCCCAGCACAGCCCTGCGCTGGGGCAGAGGCTCAGGGCTCCTGCCACACCCTGCCCTTCTTCCCTCTCTCTCTTCACTCTATCTATATTAACTGTATCTACATTAATGTCTCTCTTTCCACTTTACCCTGCAGAAACTTTGCATTTGCTGGAGGAGAGAGCCATTTGAAGGAGGATCCAGCCAAATGCCTCTAGATTGATTCAAATTGTTAAATAGTTTAGAAATATTTAAAAGATTTAAAATATTTTATTTAAAAATATTTTCGAAGTTTTAAAAACTTTAATATAGAATAGTTCTAGATTAATATTGTAATAATAAGGAATAAGTAATGGCATTTATTCTTTATATTATATAATTATTGTCATTCATCAAAATTAGTAGGAATTATATTAATTAAATAAAATTTAAGTATGCTATATTTTTATCTTAAGCAGTGAATTTTACATAATCTTCATTATTAAAATACTTAACTATTTTAATAATATTAGTATATAACAGTATATAAAGTAGTTGCTTAGATAAGACTGACTATAATCACAATTTGTTAATTTCAATGTTTAAAATATATTATTGTGATTTGAAAATCACTGACTGCCCTCCTGTCTTGGGAGAGTGCCTTCCCTCTGGGAGCTGCAGTCAGTGCAAAGATGCAATAAAGGCAATGCCTGAACAAACGCTGTGTCTGTGAGTGTCCACGTTGGACTCAGGTGTCAGCTGTGGGGAATTCCTGACAGAGGGGCACCACAGGAACCCTTGGCCATGCAGAGGCTCCTTTCCTCCCCTCTGGCAGCTTTGGTTCCTTTGGTGCTGTGATCCATCCTCTGCTCTGTGGGATGCCAAATGCAAGAGAACCAGGAGTGCCACCACTCAGACTGTCACTTAGGTCCCTGCAGAGCTCAGGAGCCACCATGGCTGTGTAGGGTGTGGAACGCTGCAGCAGGCCATGACAGCAGGGACAGGGGGACATGGGACAGGAATCACAGCCTGGCTGCCCTGGGACAGCCCTGACAGGCAGACAGGATGTGGGGCAGGCAGGAGTCCCCATCCTCTCTGTGCCCTCCTGAACACAGGGACATAAGGGACAGCGCGAATGGGGACACAGCAGGGTCCCCTCTCCCCTGGGACTATCCCACCTGCCCCGGGGCCCTGACAGAATGCAGGGGATGAGGCTGTGCAAGGGGAACCCAAGGATGAGAACCTGCAAGGTGCTTGACCTCATGTGAAGGTGTTGCTGACATTACATCTGCCCACACTCTGCCTGCAAACTGCTCCACGGAAGACAAAACCAGAGGGGTCCTTGCCACAGCAGATCCCTTCTGAGGGAAGATGTTCTGTGTTCCTGAATACGGGTGTCCTGTGCAACATGGAGCACGTGAATGCACTTTGACACCAGATTCTCCCCCTGCTTGAGTGTTCAGGCACAACAGGAGCGGGCATTCCCTGATAACACACGGGTGCAACTCTTGTGCAAAGCAACTCAGATTGTCTGCCAGAACTGCTCCTCTGCTGCATCTTGATCTGAAGGAGGCAGGAGGTGATGTGGCTACAGTTCCTTATCTCTTTTGTCTGATAATGGGAAGGTTTCACAGAGGTCTTGGAGGGGCTGGATCCAGGAATAGCCAAGCAAGAAAAAACTGAGCAAGACCAACTGAATCTCACTCAAAGAAGCACCATAAGAAAAGCACCACTAGTGTTCTCATAGTTGATGTAATGCAACATATTCAACATTATTGGCTATATTCTTTTCTCTTTGACAAGAGGTCAGCGGGGGCTTCTGCCTGCTTTGTGAAGGGAGCCCCTGGGGGCCATTCCCTCCCTGAGGGGCTGCATTTGCTCCGTGCCAGGGCTTTCATTGCTGGGCCCACTTGGAGCCCCTGAGCTCGGGTGGGGACCAAGGGCGGGGCTGGCCCGGCTGTGACGCCTCTGGCCCGTGTGACATCAGGGCCAGCGTGTCACAATGGGGGCAGCTGGAAAAGGCCCCCGCAGGTGACGCTGGCCCAGCACAGCCTGGGCGAGCGGTGAGTGTGCACGTGGCGAGGCTGGGCTGGGCCAGGGCCGGGGCACAAGCGCCGCAGCCGGGCCTGCATTGTCCCCCTGCATCCAGGGCCAGCCCCTCGAGCCGGAGCCTTGGCCAGGGCACGGGGCTGCTGCTGGCCCACTGGGACAGGCCCTGCTGCCTGCCAGCTGCCTGGGGCCCTCTGCTTCCTGCCCTCACACCCCTGCACCTCTGGGCCCCACTTCAGCCCCCACAAGCTCCCTTGATAGCCCCACTGAAACCCTTGTCTCTCTCCTCCTGCAGACCATGGTGTCCAAATCAGTCCTTGCCCTGCTTGTGCTGCTCCTCTTCTACTTCCCACGGCCCGTGGTGATCTGTTCAGATGAGGATGCAGAGCTGAGCAAAGAGGACCTGGAGCAGGCTACCCCAGAGCCACCTGAGCCTGCCTGGGGACCCCTGCTCTCGGCAGCCGTGCAGCAGGGGCCCTACTGGGCTGCTTCTGAGCTGCTGTTCCTGCCTTTCTTCCTCTGGTTCAGGCGCAGAAGGGCAGCCATAATGCAGAGAGCAGCGGCCCAGAGAGCTGAAGAAGAGGCCAGAAGGCGCAGGATGGCAATCGAGCAGAGAAGGCTTCGGTTCAAGAGGACATGCAAAGACTTGAAGGACATGTGGAAGACCATGAAGATGATCAAGAAGAAAATGGCCAGGCTGATTTGAATGAGCAGCAAGGTGAGCGGGATGCTCTCTGGGCTGGCCACACTTCTTTGTGCCCTGGCCGCACTTCTTTGTGAGCAGCCAGCACACAGAGCTGCGCTTGCTGCCCAGCACAGCCCTGCGCCGGGGCACAGGCTCAGGGCTCCTGCCACACCCTGCCCCAATCCGCTCCATCTCTTTATTGTATCTATGGTAACTGCATCTGTTAATGCTTTTCCCTGCCATAACATTGCAGTTGCTCTTGGATGGAGGTGTTTGAAGGAGGATTTCGCCAGACTGATGTGCCTGGATTGCAATAGGGGAAAAGTTTAGAAATAATCACATATATTTATTATATCTAGAGAACTTTTTTTGTTGCATAATACAGTTGTACAACATATTAACTGCTATTATTTGTGATAATATTCAATTATAATACATAAAATCTAGAAAAAATGTAGTACTAGAGTTTTGCTGGAGGAGAATATAAATTTATTAGACATGAATGACACTTCTTTTTATTTGTATTGTAAAAACATATTACATAGCAGTGTATTATATGAAATATATGTATTTTATGTCCATTATATAAAATATGTATATGTATATTATATATAATATGGTTGAATTTAACAATACATAAGAATATATTTTAACCTGTATTTTATAAATAGTATATGGCATATTTAATATAATAGATATCATAGAATATATAACAACTATAAATATAGGAATTGAATTGGATACAAATGATACTTTGATTTTTGTCAAGAATTTCAATAAAGTTGTCATCAACATATTATTTTATTTGTGACGTTTCGTGTGCCTGTGCCAACCCTGGAACCCTGTAGCCGCCATGGTCTTGCCCCATCCCTGCCAGGTTGAGGGCAGCGCCTTCACCCGGTTCCGCCATGATCCTGCCCCATCCCTGCCAGGCTGAGGGCAGAGCCTTCACTCTGTGCCGCCATGGTCCTGCCCCATCCCTGCCAGGCTGAGGGCAGAGCCTTCACTCTGTGCCGCCATGGCCCCACCCCGTCCCTGGCAGGGTGAGGGCAGTGGCTTCACTCTGTGCCGCCATTGCTCCACCCCGTCCCTGGCACATTGAGGGCAGTGGTTTCACTCGGTGCCGCCATGGCCCCACCCCGTCCCTGGCACATTGAGGGCAGCGGCTTCACTCGATGTTGCCATGGCCCCACTCCGTCCCTGGCAGGGTGAGGGCAGCGGCTTCACTCTGTGCCGCCATTGCTCCACCCCGTCCCTGGCAGGATGAGGGCAGCGGTTTCACTCTGTGCCGCCATGGCCCCACCCCGTCCCTGGCAGGGTGAGGGCAGCGGTTTCACTCTGTGCCGCCATGGCCCCACCCCGTCCCTGGCAGGGTGAGGGCAGCGGCTTCACTCTGTGCCGCCATGGCTCCACCCCGTCCCTGGCAGGATGAGGGCAGCGGTTTCCCTCTGTGCCGCCATGGCTCCACCCCGTCCCTGGCACATTGAGGGCAGCGACTTCACTCGATGTTGCCATAGCCCCACCCCGTCCCTGGCAGGGTGAGGGCAGCGGCTTCAGTCGCAGGCTGAGGGCGGCGCGACCAGCCCGATGGCCGCCGTGTTCCTGGTTACGCTGTACGAGTATTCGCCGCTGTTTTACATCGCCCTGGTGTCCGTCTGCTTCCTCGTCACCAGCGCGCTCGTCCTCGGCTGGTCAGTGCTCGGGGGCCGGTGGGGCTCGGCCGAGGGGGCCTGGGCTGTGCTGAGGGGGAGCAAGGCCAAGCCCACGGTAGCGGCTTGGAACTGTCCCTTCCAACCCAAACACTCCTAGGCTTCTAAACGAGCAATAAAAATAAAAATAAATTATACGTATTTCTGTTAAGCTCGTTTCTATTTTAGTAATACCGAAGTGTTTTCTTAGTGGTTTTCGTAATATCATTCATAATACTGGCAAACAATGCGTTTGTATGTACTGAGCTATGTGTGTGTGTCGAGGCAAGGGAGCAGAGCTGGGGAAGGTCTGGAGCGCCAGGAGCAGCTGAGGGAGCTGGAGGGGCTCAGCCTGGAGAAAAGGAGGCTCGGGGGGACCTTCTGGCTCTGCAGAGCTCCCTGGGTGCAGCCAGGGGTTTTCCAACCTACATGATTCTGTGAATCTGTGTACTGATCTGAAGTGTCTCAAGGGGTGGTGAGTGAAAGGGCTTCTGCTTGTGTTTGAGAGGATGACGCAAAAAACGCCTCAGTTTCCATTTTCAGAAACAGCTCCTTGAATGTCCCTAACTCTCAGGAGTTGCTCTATATGTAAATACTGGTACTTGGCAAGGGCAGAGCATTGATTGGCAATTGAAATCTTTCATGTAAAATTGTGGCTACACCAGACTCGTATAGCTTGTTGTTGAGTTGTTGAACTTCCTCTTATTGGTCCCCCACTAATATCTGCAAAGTGCTGGTGATAAAAGTATCTTTAAACAAATTGTCATACTGAATCATGATGTAGATGAATCTTCATCATGTCTATCCCTAACCACTGTTCCTTTTGCCAGTTTAATCATTATTTATCTACTTGTGGTAAATTCTGGCAGTCCCCTGCTCAAAAAGGTCTGAAACAGATGTGTGCTACAAGATCCTAACATGTATGTACTGGTGTCTTTTGGGTACAGGGTGTACAGAGGACTGTCCAAAGGTTTTTTTTTTTTCCAGGATCAGAGATTCCAGTTGCACCTGCACTAGGTGTTATTGAAGTTTATGGAAATACATGCTTTTTTTTCTTCAAACTGGAGTATTGAGGGCCTGTTAATCAAGGAGGAGCTGTAGGCAGGAGCTCAGCACATACCAGCAGGTGAATGTGTGGGCAGCTGCTCAGAGGTATTTGCTGCTCCCTTGGAATTCTCCTGTGCCATGGCCATATCCAGGAGCCTCCAAGGGATTTTCCCATGCCTGCAGCTGCAGTTACAACTCAAGAGCTCCTGAACTTGCTCAGGGAAACAACTCAAATCCTTCATTTGCCACACAGAGCACTGTGTTGTCACCAGAGCACAGAATACCTGATCTATTGCTGCAGTGGCATTTGGGCTCCCCCATAATTTTCAGCATTAATTTCTTTAATGATGTGTTTGTGTTGGTGTCAGCCAGCCTGAAAAACACCAACTGTTCAGGAATGTTCCTGTTCTCATTTGTCAGGTCTTGCAGTGGTGGGAGGAGCATCTGTTCCTGTGGCCAGCTCTGCATACCTGTGGCTCTGCTCACAGTCCAAGCAGGTTAATGCACAGGCAGCTTCTAGAGCCAGTCCCACAGGTGCCCTGGGCACAGGGATGGAGTGGAATTTAGATCACCTGATTACCTGGGCATTGTATTTTTAGCTGGAGGGGAATGCTCCTGTTTGGTGGAGCTGAAGGCTCAGCACCTGTTGGAAGTCTGCCTCTGCAGAAACACTCATTCATTAACTAAACCCTTGGAAATTCCTGCTTTTTCTAAGCTAGCACTGCTTTGAAGAAGTTAATGTTCTCTTTTACCAGCTAATGATCTGGACTGTTAGATCATAAAATAAAAACTATATCTTTATTCATCCTTCCTACACTTCCTACATTTAAAATTTACAGAAAACCACACCTGACTGTGGAACAGAAAGGCCTCCGTGCCTTCAGCTGCTGCTAAAACTGTGCCAGAGGCTCTTTTGTCTTGCTGTTTTTCATGAGGATAATCCTGTTGCTTTCATCCAGTGAAGAAAATTTCCAAGGAACAGGGATTTTTCGCCACAATCAGGCAGATTCTGGTGTAAAACAGGACTGCAGAGATGGGCTCTGTTAAGGTTTGGGTATTGAGGAAGGGAAACAGCTGCTGCCTCTGGTTTCTTTGTGAGATGTTTAACTGGGATATTCTCTCTCCTACAGCCCCAGGGATGTCACTGTGGGTGTTTTCCCTCGTGGCAGAGAGGCCTGATTTGAGCTGTGCTCAAATCAAGGATGGCCAAGAGCCTTCGATGTTGCCACTGATGAAGTGCAAATGTTTCCATGAAAGGAATGGCTTTAAATGGACAGAGAGCAGCTTGAGGTTGGATATTAGGAAGGAATTCTTGGCTGTGATGGAGATGAGGCCATGGCACAGGCTGCCCGGAGAAGCTGTGGCTGCCCCATCCCTGGCATTGTTCAAGGCCACGTTGGATGGGGCTTGAAGCAACCTGGGCTAGTGCGAAGTGTCCCTGTCACAGGAGGAGGCTGGACTGGGGCTCACTTCTGCGGGACTCAGATGGGAGGAAATTCTGGTCTAACCCTTTACCACTAGAGGGCACTGACAACTCTCATTAATTTCATTCCCTTTGTGGAAATCCAGAGTAAAATATTCCCCCTTTAAAGATTCCCTGCATCACTGTGCAGACTCCTGCCTTCCGACAAAAAGCTGGAGTCCAAATGGCAGGCTATATTATCCAAGTATCCTAGCAGATACTCTGGAAAGCCAAGCTAGCTCTATTTGTTCTGCTGCTTGCTATTTAGAGATGACAAAAAAAAAAAATCAAATGTTTCAACACAAACAATGAACCCACTCATTCTTCTTGTTTTGTGTCTCCTAGGTTTGGTTTGGGTGTTCCTGTTATTCTGAGGAACTCAGAAGAGACAGAATCCAGCACAAGGGTACTGAAAAAGCGGATGAGACAAGTGAAGAATCCTTTTGGGTTGGAGATCACTAATCCTGCTGCAGCTTCAGTAATAAGTCAGTGGATTTCTTACGTGGGTTTTGTCAATTTGCATTCCTGAACTTAGTACTTCCCATTTTCTGCCTAGAATCATAGGATGGTTTGGGTTGGAAGGGACCTTAAAGATCGTCTTTTTGCTCTCATCCTTTTTCTCTATCATAATTTCTCAGAAATACACTTCCATTCCAACAGAAATAAGCTTTTATACAGTTTATAAATGTAGTGTTTTTAAAAGTGAAATGTTTGGATATGGAGGTACAGTTTAATTCTCATTAATGGAACACTTCCTGCTATTACAGATCTTTAAGTAACTAAAACATTTGCAAATTACCAACCACTGTGGGCGTTTCTATAAATTTCATGGAATTGTAGAATTGTACAGAATTTATTAAGGAACATGTGCCACCCACTTAAATCTAAGCCCAGATCTTCAGCAGTGTTTGGAAGTGCACTATTTTTAATAAATAGATAAATAAATCACTCTCTTTTTCTATCTGTTCTCCAATGGAAACTAAGTTTAAGTATCTGTTTGGATCAGAGTTCAAGCCACCCCTATCATTCCTGAAATCACCCACAGAGGAAGTGGAATTCATGGCCTTCTGCATCACTGGGGAGCACTGAGCAAGGCTGAGCCTCTTCCACCCACACAGATGTGGGGCCTTCCAATGCATGAGGAAGGGCTGCAGCAGATTTCCCCCCTCCCTCGCATAACCCCCCCACACACAACAAATCCAACAATTCAGGTAACTGGGATTTTTCAGGAGCTTTGAGCACTCCTGCTCCTGTTTGTGCAGGAAGTGTTTTGAAGTTGACAGGTTTTTGAAAAAGAATGGAGAGCGTAGAGGCCCTTTTACTCCTCCCTCTGCATGATCAAGAGCCTTATTCTTTGAGACCACAGAGTGTTTTGTAGATGAGTGATCTAATTACTGCCATTATCTCAGGAGGGAATGGACTTTGGGCTAAGGTTGTGCTCTTGGATCTGCCAATGAGTGTGTAAAGTGTTACCAGAAGTTAAAATTTACCGTTCATGAAATGCATGTGATATTTTTGTGAGCTTAATCAGCCATCTTATCTCCTCACACCCCCCTCCTCTTCCCCACTGACTTCCATAAACACTAAGCTGAATCTAAATCATCAGAAGATTTGTTTATAATGATTAATAGTTTTTGTTATTTTACAATGTTATCATTTTAGGGGTGGCCTAATTGCAGCCTTTTAGTACTTGAAGGGAGCCTAGAAGGGACTTCAAGGTCCTGGAGGGACAGGACAAGGAGGAATGGCTCCCCACTGCCAGAGGGCAGGGACAGATGGGATAGTGGGAAGAAATCCTTCCCTGTGGGGGTGGTGAAACCCAGGCATGGGTTGCACAGAGAAGGACAAGGGATGGAGGGACAGGGCACAGGGAATGGTTTCCCACTGCCAGAGGGCAGGAATGGATGGGACCTTGGGAAGGAATTCCTGGCTGCGTGGGTGGGAAGGCCCTGGCACAGGGTGCCCAGAGAAGATGTGGCTGCCCCTGGATCCCTGAAAGTGTCCAAGGCCAGATTGGACATTGGGGCTTGGAGCAGCCTGGGATAGTGGAAGGTGTCCCTGCCATGGGAGAGAGTGGAACAAGGTGATCTTTAAGGTCCCTTCCAACCCAAACCATTCTATGATTTTATGGTTCTATGATAAAAATCTGTGACACTGAAGTTGTTTTCTGCCTGTAGCTCTTCAAGCATCTAGACTTAGCAATTCCAGAATTCCTGCACGTGGTGAGTTAATGAAATCCCTCTCCTCTTTCTCCAAGGGGGTGTAACACTGACACCTGACTGCCTGGAGGACTGTGTCCTTACCTGCTACTGGGGCTGCAATGTCCAGAAACTCCATGAAGCGCTGCAGAAACACGTCTACTGCTTCAGAATAAAGACTCCTCAGGCATTAGAGGATGCTCTCTACAACGAATACCTCTACAAACAGCAGTACTTGTATCCTTTTTTTGAATTGTTTTGACAAAATATGTTCAATTTTTTGGCACAGGGAGCATTGAGGATGGTAAATGTGCTGCAGATTTTGGCACAACTCATTTATGAGCAAACACGATGAGAAATATTCTTTATGCAAACGTCATGTTTGTCTGCAATTGCAGCCACTGATTGTTTTCCTTGACACAGACAAAGCATTAAAAAAAATGACAAGGCAGAGCAATATTGTCAGTTACCAGAAGATGCTCAAGTTGTGGATTTTGGCCCCGTGCCTAGAGCTCGCTATCCTTTGGTAGCACTGCTGACGTTAGCAGATGAAGAAGACAGAGAAATATATGATATTGTAAGTAATATCAGAGTATATTTCAGGCCCACTGTATTCAAGGTCTGAATGTTTCAGCACAGAGGCTAGAAAAAAGCAGCTTCACTTTCCTGTTCCCTAGAATTAGGTCCCTCACTTTCTTATTTTCTAAAATCAAGCAGTTCAAAGCTTTAACTTCCATCCAAAGCTCAGTCTTTGAAGAGGCAATGGAGAAACATTGCTTACTCTTTACTTATTCACTACAGCATTTAAAAGATGGTTGTGATTTCCCCAAAGCTTCTGCCTGCCAGTGTCCCTGTGGTCAGAGGAATGAGGGTTGGGGCAGTTTAGCAACCTGTTACTCTGATTTCTGGGATCACACGGGCATGTGGTGGAGCTCTTGCACTTAAACAGATTCTTGGATTCTGTTGGCAAGGCAGGAGGGTTTTTTAATAAGTGTCTGGCACAGATATGGAGCTGATTGCTAACTTGGCTATTAGAAACCTAGAAATTACCTTTCTGCCCCAGGTCTGTGTCATGGTTGTGTCTCACAGGAGCCAACTCCAGGGCACTTACAGGAAGGTTGAAAGTCTGGCTTGAGGCTGATAGGAGATACTCAGCTCCTCAAAAAGGGTCTCCTCCTAATCTCTTGCTATTAAAGCAGCTTCAGCCTTGCCACATGCTGTTCAATACCCTTTATAAACTCTAAATTGATGAACTCTGAATGATTTGACACTTTTATCTCCCATCTTTTCATTGGATTGATAATCTGCTTGCGCCAGCTCCTTAAACAGTAGCCCAGTTGAATTCAGAAGCAAATTGCCTAAATCCACTGAACACTTTTCCATGCATTCACCTGCAAGCTGTAATCACACCAGTGCCTAAGAAATCTGTCCCCTTTCCAGGTGATGGCTGTCCTTGGATTCTTGTCACCTGACTTTAGGACTTCCCTCCTCCCACCTGTCCCCAGATATTTTAATACCTTTTTATAGAGATTCTAAATGTAATATTTGAATGTATTTGACATTAGCATGGGCATGAATTTGTAACACCTCTCTTTTAATCCCTAACATAGAAGAAAGGGATGGAAGGAGAGTGGTGGAGGTATTTTTCCTCTGGTTTTGAAGGAAAGGAACACATCTGTAAATCCAGTCAGGAGTAACTCCACCTGAACTCCTTGCCAGACAAATGTCAGAATGGCATCTGGTTTGTTGAAAGAAACTTGTAAAATAGAAATGGAATGTGGAAATGGATCCTTGCCAGTGTGATATTACCATTTTGAATTATATTGGGGGGTCTGTGTGGGTGTCCATCACTGTGGATGGTGTTTCAGTGATTCTTTCCTGGGCGAGGTCGTCTGATTTTTATCCTAACTGGTTTTGTGGCAAGATCATCCCTACTTGGTTTTGTGCCATCATTTTCCTCTAGATCCAGAAAATTAGCATGACCATATATAAAACATACAGAAATTACTGGAAGACTGTCACGGCTAAAGTGGAAGCTTAGATCTCAGCCACTGTGATTTAGGAAAAAAAGACCCTTTTGCCAAGGAATAATGAAATCAGTTCTTATAAATCCATATGTGTAGGTACATACACATTTGAACTCTGTATTTAATTAGCCATGTGTGGATTTTGAAGTGCAAGTCTAATTTGCCTTTAAATTTCTTTTTAAAGCAAAACAGCTTCTATATTTCATTTCTCTTTTGACAGCTTCTGGGAACTACAATAATATTGAATTTCACTTTCTTTTTTCCCAGCTTTTTAGAGGCTATTACGTAATTTGGGCAGGGTGGGGGTTGTTAGGCACAGCATGCAAGCTTGGAGTGCTTGTATTTCTAGAGGAATTATCTGAAGTCAGCCCGTGGGGGTTCAGAATCCTTTCCAGTGAAATTTGTCTTTTGCCTGCTCAGATTACAAGCCAATCACTTCTTAGTGATTTTTGGAGTCTAAAAACTGCAGTCTGTGTGTTTCTGAGAGAAGGGGGAGAAAGTGGAGAAGATTGCTCTGGTGCCTTTGCAGTTTGGGGTGTAATTCCAGGAGGTGGGAGCAGCCAGAGCAGGTCTCTGCTGTAAACTGGCCACAGAAGAGCTCCATGGGGAAGCAGGGTGGGAAGCTGAAGGAGCACCAAGGGCTCTCTTGTGCTACATCCTGTTTATACCTTGTCCACTGTATTTTTTTTTGATCAGTGCTTCAAGTCAACAGTGTTGAATTCCTGATTGTCTAATGAATTAAGCAGGTCAGAAGCTGTACCAAAGCAAATCAGAGAATCAGGGAATAATATGAGTTGGAAAGGACCTTAAAGATCATATTTCACCCCCTGCCTGGGCCAGGGACACCTTCCACTACCCCAGGTTGTTCCAAGCCCTGTCCAGCCTGGCCTTGGACACTTCCAGGGATCCAGAAGCAGCCACAGCTTCTCTGGGCACCCTGTGCCAGGGCCTCAGCACCCTCACAGCTGGGAACTCCTTCCCAATCTCCCATCCATCCCTGCCCTCTGGAAGTGGGAAACCATTCCCTGTGTTCTGTCCCTCCATCCCTTTTCCCCAGTCCCTCTCCAGCTCTCCTGGACCCCCTTTAGGCACTGGAGGGGGCTCTAAGGTTTCCCTGGAACCTTCTCTTCCCTGGGGTGAACGCCCCCAGTTCTCTCAGACTGAGTGATAAGGTTATTAAACATAGAATTTTTTTTTGTTTGTAGATTGCAATGGTAGCTGTAATTCACGTTCCTGATGAAAGCTACAGACTTTCCTGCCGAATTCTGTATCAGTATCTCCTCCTAGCTCAAGGTCAATACCATGACCTGAAGGTAAGCCACGCACGGAGTCTGGTTTCATGTGTATGACAGTGTTAACTTTAGCTTGTGTAGGCTTTCAGGAGCCTAAATTAGTACAAGACTTCTATTGTCATGCAGAGAAGTGGATGGTAGTTTAAATTATTTTATCAGTTAAGTAGTGGCACAGGAACTTACTGTACAGAAATATTTTCCATTAAAATATTCAAGATTTCCCAGAGAAATTAACTGCTTCTATTGTAGGAGTCCTAGTGTCCACTTAGTAAAGCAGTAGGAAAAAAATCACTGTTGAATGCTTTTTCTTTCCAGAATTGTTATTTTCTGTCTTCAAAATTCCCTTTTAATCAGGAAAGCCTCAGAAGAAACTTACTTTTTAAAAATTCCTTTTTCTTGCACTATGCTTAGGAATCATGCCCAGAAGAATTTGCGCTTCATGTAAAATAAGACAAAAAAAGGAGTGGGGGGTTGGAATATGAGCATGAGCAGAATGGGTTGAGTGAAGCAGATTTGACAGCATGGTGGATATAATTTTGGTAGGAACAGATAGAGGATCCCTCTAGGCGCAGAGACTGATGGACCAGAAACAAACCTGAGCTGCTCAAAACCTGAGCACTTCTGTTAAATTTCATGCATGACATTGATTTGATACAACCAAGGTCTGAGGACTTGTCTTTAATATTTTCCCACTGTTTTATGTAATTTCATGTTTCTGAAATGCCTTTAACTGGAAGCCAGGCAGTTGCCAGGACCCACACAGAGTCTGGCACTGTTTGACCCAGTGAATGGATCCAGAGGAACTTCCATTGCACCTGTGCGTGTGCAGAGATTGGGGAAGAGTTTGTTCTCTCCTAAATATTTGTATTTATGTGTATTTTAGCAACTCTTCATGTCTGCAAATAGTCCTGCACCCTCCTCCAATGATACCTTCCCCGGTGAGAGCAGCACTGACAGAGGGCTGCTGGAAAAGGCTGGGCTGGCTGGAGATGATCCAGAATTGCAGGAAGAAAACAGCAAAGACTGTGTTGTGTGCCAGAATGGCCCTGTGAACTGGGTCCTCCTGCCCTGCAGGCACACGTGCCTGTGTGATGGCTGCATCAGGTATTTCCAGCAGTGCCCCATGTGCAGGCAGTTCGTGCAGGAGTCTTTTCCACTTTGCAGCAAAAAGGAGCAAGATGAGGATGAATTGACCCGTGTCTTGCAAGATGTTCTTCCTGGAAGAGTTTTTTAACGGGAGTTAAAAATAAAAGACCTGGGTTGTGTGCACTAAGATTAAATGTGGAAGCCAGACTATTTATGGGAGGATATGTAGTGTTAACTTGTAGGATTTTGCTTTTTTTTGTTGGGTAATTTTCAGCTTCCTTATTTTTCCTCGCTCCATATGCTCACAGGAGTGCTGCTTCCCCGAGCAATGTGGACAGGAGAAGTGCGTAGGATAGCTCTGAAGGATGTGAATTTATTTATAACTGCTTCCTAGATTTTCTTGGAGCACTATTGGAGGCTATTTTGACTACTAAATTTAGGCTGTCTACTAAAAAAAGAATAAAACTTGCAAGTGCAGTTGCCCAAGGCTCATTCTATATTTATTGTGTTTAAAATACTAGAGCTGTATATCATTTTAACTTGGTATAATTTAGGAACTTAGCACTTTACAGAATGTACCATATGAAGGAAAGTAAATATTCTTCATCGTTAACCCTGTGTGTGTTTGTTTTGTAGCTGAAGGTTGGGCTGTGGCAGGAGCTGGGGGTTGAAGGTGGGGCTCATGACACTATTTCTGGCTGGTTTGAAGGATTTGTGTGTGAGGGACTTCAGCCAAAGCCCTTTGGAAAGATTTGTGTTGATTATTCTTGAACTGCATGTTGATGACACTTTCAAGCCTGAGCCCCTGCGATGACATCTTGTGACACAGACTTTCAGTCTTGTTGGCAGTGCCTGTAAGAACTTGTTCTCCATGCAAATGTTGGTGAATCACTCTCCAGAATGGTGGCAGCTTTGTGGTGCTTTGAGGGATTTCCAGCTCTTTTCACTTGCGTGGTCAGCTTGGATGACCAGTAACAAGTTAACCGGTTACCTTTATGAATAGTCCCAGGAAGTGTACCTGCTCTAACAAAGGAAAAAGCTAAAGAATAGCAGGTAATTATTTCCTTTCACTCCAGTGGTGTGTTGTCAAAAGCAATAAAAATGCCTGTTGAGAAAAGAAAGTGTTTTGTTTCTTTAAAGAAAGACAAATTCTCCTGAGGACAAACGGGCTGAGTCTCACATCTGCTCTATAAGGGAAAATCCTCCTAAGAACCTGTAGAAATGGGGAGTAGCTGCTCTCTGTCCTCCCTTTTGTTCCCTTGCAGCTTTTCTCTACATCCAGTTCCAGGACAGCTGCTCAGGCTCAGGCAGGGAAAGCTGTGCTCCATGATCCTCAGCTCTGCTCTCCTGCAGCTCCAGGGTATGCACAAGGTGCTGCACATCTCCAAACCAGGGAAGGAATCTTCCCCCACTCAAAGGTATTCCAAGTTCACCTTTCCATCCTTCTTTTTTTATATTGTTTGCTATGACCCTGCTTCTGAACTCCTGGCAATTACCTCTGAGGAAGAGATTTAGGTGGTGCTGTTGGGAAGAGTAATGGTTAGTTGTAAGGACAGATGGAAGTGGGGAATTGATGCCCGTAGCCACAGATTTCCAGCCAGTGATCAGCAGGCTGGTTGTAAGATAATTTATCTGCTCTGCCTAAAGTGACCATCCTGGCCAGGGACAACTTGGGAATAAACTGCTGGACAAACCAGGCTGTTGTTTGCATTGTGTATCAAGCAGGAATGACACCCCGAGGTGTCTGTGGGGTAGGAGCTGTGCTTGATGCATGGCAGCAGCTGCTTCCACACCAGCAGCTCACCCAGCATGTGGGACAGTGGCTGGGCAGCTTGTTATTCCAGAGGAGCAGGTTAATGCTGTGCTGGTTCCAGCCTGGAGCTGGGCACTGATAATTAGCAGGCACTTGTTTGCCCACGGAGATGATGAAGGAGGTGTTGTTTACTGCTCCACCGCAGTAGTCACCGATATTTAATCAATTAATTAAAATCTCCCATCAAACAGCATGATCCAAACCTGTGGGCCTATTTAATCTCACATGAAATGGTATTCAAGTAACCCCACAGAGAGTTGCCTGGTCTGCCTCATCTTTCAATCGATGCCAGTATTAAATAATAATGGCAAGCAGGATGTAGCTGTGCTGATCTGCCAGGCCATGTATTTACCATAAAGTCTGTCCCAGCTTTTCATTTGTTACTTGCTCTTTTAATAGCATTTTCCAGAGATGCTTAGTTGCTTTCTCTGCTCTAACAAGCTTCCTTGCTGGCCCAAATGAAAGACCTGATGAGAGTTATAAAAAGTACAGTAGCTGCCTCATTACATTTGCCCTTCTTCTGAGAAGCCATGCCAAAATACAGATCAGGTGAGAAGGAAAAGGAGCAGCTCTAAAGCTGCCCAGTGTGTCCCTTGGTTGTCTTAAAGCAGGGATTCAAGGCTGTAAGAGAGAAATAAAACCTTCCTGTGACCCACAAAAACACAGTGTATTGACAGAGGCTGTTCTGCTCTGTCACCCTGTTGTAATAGAGGTGATATAACATTTCTTTTCTGTTCATTATAGATGTTGTTTACGGTTTTGGTGATATCAAGGAACATTGGAAGACTTCTGGCAATGGGACTTGGTTCTTTTAAGCAGCACTGGGGTGTTTCAGATTCATAATGTTTTTTGCTGCAGGAGAGGTTGGTTTGCTTTGATTCGTCAACCCTAATCAGAGCTGAGGCTTCCAAATGGGTTGATCAGGCAAAGTGGTGCTATTTAGGGATGTCCCAAGGTGTCTTTCCAAGTGCCAATAGACTATGACATGGGCATCTTCCTTCTGTAGGGGAAGTTGCTGTGTTAGGATCTTCCTTCCTCCTTATCTGCCTCCTAAGTAGAGGGGAAAATGGTTGTAGGGAAAATCCATGTCAGCTCAGATGGCTGCTGTACGACTCCCTGACAGGAGGGTGCAGCCAGGTGAGGGTTGGTTCTTCTCCCAGACAACAAGGAATAGGACAAGAGGAAACACCTCAAGTTGCAGCAGGGGAGGTTTAGTTTGGATATCAGGAAAAATTTCTTCACTGAAAGGGTGGTGAGATTGTCCACAGGCTGCCCAGGTACATGTTTTGTTCAGCTTTAAGATGAGCTTCTGTGTGAATCTGATTTAAATGCCTCATTTACATGCTTCAAACTTCAAGTGTGGTATCACCAGACAGGAATTGGGTGAGTTTCTCCTGTTGATTTGCACCTTGCTGGGGCTCCCTGTGCCCTGAGGAAACTCTGCCAGGTGAGGGAGGTCTGGGGCTGACATCTGTCACTGGAGGTTTCTGCAAGCACCAGTCACCACTTGCTCAGCTGTCCTCACATCCAGAGTAAACAAGGACTGGCCTCTGTCACTGCAGCGGACGTGCAGCTCCTGCAGAGGCTGTCCCTGGTGTCCTGTGTGTGTGTAGCTGATGTAATTAATGCCAGGGATAGCTGAATTCCATCTGCTACAGCAAAAGTCCTCTGAACTGAGCTGTTAGAAAGGCTTGGTGTTGCCTTGCTGGAATATGCTGGGCAGGAAAAAAGAGAAAATTGGATTAGGGGTTTATTTCTGGGAAACTTTGGTATGACCACCATTTCTGATGGCACACAAGGTTGCAGGTGCAGACCTGAGCACAGCTGTGAGGCCACAGCTGAGCACTAGAGTGTCCCAGGTTTTGCAGGATGTGCCACAACAGTCCCCAAAAACACAGAGGGGGCCAGAAAGTGTCTGCTGAACAGTTCAGAGTCACTTGGGGCAGCTCTGCAAATTGTTTCTGTGTTGCTTTTACTCACTCTGTGTGAGCAATGTGTGTAGAGAGACAAGAGCTTGTAGTGCAGTGGGGATATAGCTGTAAAAAGGGCCTGACACTGGTTGGGTTCCATAAATTCCTGGGAATGTGCAACACCAACATAAAGGCACCTTTGTGTGGGTGCTGCTGCAGCTGAGCTGGAGAGGTCCTGCCTTAATTACCCCATCTCATAATGGGAATGATTTAAAAGAATAAAACTACTATATGTAGACACAGTCTTAAGACTAAATGAATCCATCAGCAGAGCCTGATGTCCAAAGTGGGGAGTCTTTGTGTTTCTCATACAGAATTTTGGAGATCAATGACATTATAAATTCATGCTGAGGTTACTGAGCCTTCATCAGGCTTGGGAAACCCAAAAAACTCCTTTTGTTCCTTCTCCCTGCACAGGCAGTCCTCAGGCATGGAAAGGGCAACACTGGGATGTTTATCACAGTTGTGACATGAGGATTTGCATTTCTGTCACACCTCTGGAAGTGTTCAAGGCCAGACTGGGTGGAACTTGGAGCAACTTGTTCACGTGGAAGGTGTCCCTGCCCAGGCAGGGGGTTGCAATGAGTTGATTTTTAAGGTCTCTTCCAACCCAAACCATTCTGGGATTCTCTGATTTCCATTCTTTAGAAAACACCTGCATTATCTGGATCCTCCTGTGATTTGATTGAATCCCAGAACTGCTTCTGTGGGACCAGCAATAATTATCAGGACAATTAGTTGTTACCTGTGTTTTCTATCTTCAGTCTGCAGCGACCTTTTATCAGCAGATTTGTACTTAAAAAGCTTTTCTAGGTTTTAAATGCTTCCTCCAGCTTTTTCTCTTCATCAGCTGAGGGATTTTGGCAGTTCCTAATAATTTTTCCTCTCCCATTGCATAGCCACTTCACATCTAATATTTCCTGGCAGATTTCTCAGTAGTAGCTGCAGTCAGGGGACTGGTGAGAGGTCTAATGCATCACTTCTCTCTCTCCACATGCTGTTTATTCCAATGTCTATCAGCTCCTCGTGAACAATACTTTGACAAGCAGGCTGGAAGGGAGGTTTGCTAACTTGTGAATTATTTTGATAGTTACCCTCTTCTTTTTTTCCCTGTAACTCTGCAGATGCTGTTGAGTTTGGAGGCAGAACAGAGCTCCACCAGGGGTTATCAGGCATCAGTCTCCTGCCAGCAGAGCTGTGAGATACAGATGTTGTGTCTTCCCTGCTCACGTGCAGCACAGACACCACATTTGGTTTGTTCACTCCAATTCCTGAGGGTCCTCAATTTCAAGGATTTTCCCTGTAGGGAAAGACTGCCAGCTCAAAAAGCACCAGCTTGGAGGGAGCCTGGGGGTGGGATCTTTCTGGCAGCAGGGCTGGGGATGATTATGGCAAGTGAGGAGCCCTGAGGGAGTCAGACATGGCATTGTCTCTGCTTGCCAGGGTGAGCAGAGCCCTGTGGGGCAGCACATTCCACTGATCCCAGTAAGAGCAGGGCAGTGATTTATGGCACAGCACAGCTTGAAAAGCAGTGATTTTCATTCACCAGATGCTGCCATACATGACACAAGGTTGGTGAGCCAGCTGCTGCCTTTCTCCTCCCAGGTGCTCTGTACCAAACCCTGGCTGGAGTGGCTGCAATATCATCCAAACCCTCCTCTACTGAGACAGCTTGAATGACACAAGAACTTACCTTTACATTTTGCTATAGGACCAAAAAGGACTATTTGCCAAGAGCTGGTGAATTCCCATTAAAGAATGACTGCAGCTTTCCCAGTCTTTCAATCTCTAAGTGTCTTCCCAGAGACACAAAAATGTGTGAATGAGTCTGCCAGCTCCAGTTTTCCCTTTCGGCACCAACTTCTTAATGAAAAAGTCTCCATCAAATTTCACAGCATTCAACACTCTGTCATTAGGAGGGCTTGGGTAAGATGCAGAACAGCCCTCAGAGGTCTCAGTGGATCATCTCCATTTACATCTATTCCAGCTGTGCCCACACATGCTTGTTAGTCCATGCAGCCCTAGATGGCACTTCCCTGGATTTTGCTGAAGTTGTTTGGAGCCAGGAGCAGAAGGATCAATGAGGGCTGTTTTCCCCCCTGTTTATCTTCCACATTTGGATCCCCTTCCATTCCACCAAGTGTGAGCATTGAGGTTTTCCTTCACCCCAGCATCCTGGCTACACCTAAACCCTCACCCAGCCTGGAAACTCCTCTCTCCTCTAATGATTTTCTTAAATTACCCTAATTTTGTCAGCTGCTCCATTATTAATAACTAACGAGGAAAACTGCCACAGTGTCAGTGCTGCTGACACGTGTCTCAGGCTGGAACCAGGCTTTCAAAGAGAGTTGCTTGAGAGGGGTGGTTAGGGAAGCAATTTCCTCGATGGTGCGTGCTAATGCACATATCCAAGGCTGCCTTGGAGCTGCTGGAGCCGGGGAGTCGAGCAGCTCCGTTGCACGGTGCCTCCTTGGGGATCAGTGTCTTGTTTCATCAGGGCCATCTGCTTGCAACACAGCCTCAGTCAGCTCCAAGTCCTATAACAAGCTGCTCTCAGTGCTGGCTGGAAATGGTTGGAAAAATCCAAGTGGTGTAGGTAAACATGAGGCTGGCTATGGGATACAGCCATGCAGGGAGTCATTGCGCTGGCAGGCATTTGGGGGTGTTGGTGTGCATGAAGAGGGGCCCAGAGCTACTCAGGGGTGCAGACCCA
Source organism: Fringilla coelebs (assembly GCF_963513975.1). Taxonomy (NCBI): domain Eukaryota; kingdom Metazoa; phylum Chordata; class Aves; order Passeriformes; family Fringillidae; genus Fringilla; species Fringilla coelebs. Next base: position 3,439,979 of record NC_140034.1, read on the forward strand.
TGCCAGGTGTGAGTGGAGCTGTTCTCCATGCCCGTTCCAATGGATGGAAAGGGTGGAATGGGACATGTCATGTGTGCCCCACCATCCAGCACTGATAACCAGGCTGCCCTGAAGGCCAACACGCAGAGATCTCAGTCCTGCAAAGGCACATTCTGCAAATACTCACTTGCTGTTGATCAGATGTTGCAATGTTTATATTCAAGGGGTTGTTTGAAACTGGCAGAGCCCAGTGAAGCTTACGGGAAATCCTTCACAACACTTTTTGCATTCCCTTCTCCCTCAGCTCCTCTTCATCACCGTTCTGTTGGCATCTCCAGGCACAAGAGCAGCCTGTGATACATTTGCCAGGGGTGGTTTTTTGAGTACCATTAGTTAAGCTGATTTATTTTGTTGGCTCTGTGTCCCTGGGGTCCCTGTGAGCCAGCTCATCAAGCGTGCAGGGCAGAGCTGACACTGCTGGAGAGGCAACGTCCGTGCACTCCCAGCACTTCAGAGAGGACATGGGATCTTTTCACAGCACCCCCTTGACAATGGCTGAACAAATACAATGTGAGCAGCCTTTCCATGCTAACCAGTGTTTCCCAGTGCTCCTTTCCCCAGGTGTTTGCACTCAGATGCTGCCACTCCTCTTTCCCTTTCACATCTGTGGTTGCAGCTCAATTTAACCTTCACATTTAACCAGAGGGTTAAATGTGAGCCCTCATCCTCCATCACCCAGTGATCACTGCCTCCAGCATCAGAGGAGTCAGCCCGTGCTGCTTTCACCAGGATTTGGGCTGTGCAACACTTCATTTGCTACTAACAGGGCTTAAGAAGCAGTGGTTGTACTGCCACACTGAGAGCTGATCCATGTGGAAGGTCATGGTAGGGCTGGAAGATGGTCTTTAAGGTCCTTTCCAACACAAACCCTTCAAGGATTCTGTGATTTTTTTAATATGTGCCTCATCCAGTTTGGAAATACAGACCCACATAGGTTTTATTTTATTCTATTTCTTTTTGGTGTGAGTTTGGTTTTCAAAGGGTGTTTTTTGCTGTGAATTTTACAGCTCCACTTCACTACCCAAGGTAAGAGAAATGCTGCCATCCCAGTGGCCAATTCCCACACTGTGTTTAGGAACAAATGGAAGTGATGTTGTGTTTAATTATCTCAGCCTGCTTACCATGGTATTTTCACTAATATTTGGGTTTAATGAGCTAGGAAATCTGGGCCATTGTGTGCTGGTGGATACACTCATCCTTTCTTCAGCTAAATATGTTATCAGATAGCTTCCACAGAGATGAGCAACTGCTTCCTTTGAACTCGGGAATCATCAGGATTCACTAATTTGCTTAGACCACCTGCTTGGCTAATATTACCACAGGCCTCTTGTTTTCCCTCTGAAATGGTAAACACAAATCTAAATGTTGCTGTACTGACCCTGGAGAAGAGGAGCCTGAGGGGAGACCTCATGGAGGGTGCAGCTTTGATCTCTGCTCTCAGTGGCAGTGACAGGGAATGGCTGGAGCTGTCAGGGCAGGTTTAGGTTGGATATCAGGAAAAGTTGTTCCTCCAGAGGGTGGTGGGGCACTGAACAGGCTTCCCATGGAATGGTCACAGCCCCAAGGCTGCCAGAGCTCCAGGAGCATTTGGACAACACCATCAGGCACAGGTTGGGATTGTTGGGGTGTCTGTGCAGGGCCAGGAGTTGGACTGGATGATCCCTGTGGGTCCCTTCCAGCTGAGGATATTCTGTGATTCCATGATCCACCCCAGCCCAGCATCTGCTCTGCCCCAGCCCACAACAACGCAGACAATGCACAGCCCCACTAACAGCCTCTGCTTCCTACCCAGCAGCCCTGCAGAGATGCTCCAGCTGGATCTGCAAGGACCCCAAGGTCCCAGAGGAATTAGCATATAAAAAAGAATTACCCTGTTTCTCCACTCAGTCTGCCTTGTGTTTTGCATGGGCTGTCTTTGCTCCCAAGACACGTGGTCTGCACTTTGGATTCTCCATCTGCAGGGAAGAGAGGTGGCCACGGAGGTGTTGGTGAGTGCCCCCACTGCAGTCAGGGACGGAGATTTGCTCCCAGCCAGCTTGAGGATCCTTCCATCACACGGATCTGCACGGGCACCCGCCCTGCAGAGCACGGAATGCAGCAAGGAATTTCTTCCACGGGTCACAGATCTGTTTTTTAATTACCATAGAAACCTCCAAACATCAGGCGTGTGCTGTTACGTCAGGGTCTCACTCCTCCACAGCTGCTTGCTTGGGACACTCAGGGGAACAGGAACTGTGGGGTCCTAAGTGGTGGGTGATTATCTTTGGATTAATTAGTAAGCATGGTCTTGGTGTCTCCTGGAGCACAGGATAGAAACTGTGGCTTTGGTCCTTTTACTCCTTACCTCCACATCTTGCTGGTGTGGGGGGACACCATTTCCCACCGCCCTTCCCAGCCTCACAGCGGAATGCATTTGCTGCTTCAGCCCTAAATATCCTTCCCATCGCTGCTATTCCCACTTTAGACATGCAAAATGCAAAACCTGGGAGGCGTTCTTGGCACAGCCAGCTTGGCAACCCTTAAATTAACGGGGTGTGAGCGTTCCCACCCGGAGCTCCTGGTGCCGCCGGAGCCTCGCTCCGCGCTCCCGCGCCAGACGCGCACCCGGCGCGGCAGATGGTGCATCCTCACGGCTCCACGGCCGTCCCAGAGCACATCCCGACAGCAGGAGGGCTCTCAGCACTTAGGTGAGGGGAAAGGGACTCCTTGGTGGAGCATTGATTGGGATGGAGCTGGAGGATGAGGCAGATGGCCGGGGTTCGTTGGCAGGGAAGTCCTGTTTGTTTAATTAGTCACCAGACAGACTGAGAGCTAAAAGCAAACTCCAAGTGTGATGAGATGGACCATTTGCACTTGATGTCTACCTGGTGATCCTCATCTCGTCACCCTGCAGTGGGATTGATGCTCCAGCACATGGGACCAGGTATTCCTGGTGATTTTGGGTGGCCTTTGTTTCCCCACTACTGTTTTCCCTCCAAAAGGGGCAGATTCAGACACGCGTTGCTTTAAAAGCAACCAAAGGATGCACAAACATGGAGTTTTCCTTTCTCCAGCCCCCACCAGAGCACACAGCCACTTGTAGGTTATGGATTTCTAAAGGGGCTCCAAGAAAACTGAAGAGAGACTTGGGACAGGGGCTTGGAGTGACAGGACAAGGGAGAATGAGTTCCACTGCCTGAGGGCAGGGTCAGATGGGGCAGTGGGAAGGAGCTCTTCCCTGGGAGGCTGGGGAGGCCCTGGCACAGGGTGTCCAGAGAAGCTGTGGCTGCCCCCGGATCCCTGGAAGTGTCCAAGGCCAGGTTGAACAGCACTTGGAGGAGCCTGAGGTAGTGGAAGTTGTCCCTGCCCATGGCAGGGGTTTGGAATTAAATGAGCTTTAAGATCTGTGATTCTGTGGCTCACTGGTGTGGCTCCCCCCTTTGCCATGATCTCATCATGCCACCCTCCCAGACCGTGTCCTGACACCTGGGCATGGCTCCCAACTCTGAGCTTCCCTGTCCTCAAAGTGATGAGGACCAGGAGATGCTGCAAAGGTAAAATCATGGAATCATAGAATTGTTAAGGTTGGAAAAGCCCTCTAAGATCATTGAGCCCAACCATTCCCCCAGCACTGCCAAGGCCACTACTGACCCTTGTCCCCAAGTGCCACATTCACACAGCTTTAAATCCCTCCAGGGATGGGAACTCCACCACTGCCCTGGGCAGAGGTACCAGTGTCACTTGTTCCTGAACATGGATCAGGGGTTTTGGGGACTCCTAAAGGGGCTCTGAGAGTGCTAGAGACACATTTTGGACAACAGCCTGGAGCGACAAGACAAGAAGAAATGGCTTAAAACTGACACATACTCCCACAAATGAAAAGCCCACAGATAAAAGCACTTTACACCTTTATTTTTGTTTTATAAAATGTTTGATTATGTTCAGTATTTGATGCCTTCTTGCAAACACTTATGCTTAGAGTTTTTTCTCCCCCATTTCCATTCTTGTATATATCTGTATCACTCACCCCTTGAAATGAGATGGAAATAAATGAAAAAAGGAAAAAAAGAAAGGGAATAAATGAGAAATGGGAAAGGGAAATAAAATCTGCACAGGAAATGATAACCCAAACAAAATCCTGTCCCTGCACACTTGGTGCTTGACGGGCTTAAATCCATGTATATTTAACACGTATGTCTAACATGCAAAACTCTGGGAAAAAAAAAAAAGTTTTAAAAATTACCAATAGGCGACGAGGCCACATTTACCAGATCCCAAAGCGGCGCTTTTTCCCCCCAGAACATCCCCCGCTGCCGTTACCCCGCAGCCCACTAGAGGGTGGTTTCCTCCAGCGGGAGCTCCGCGGGCCGGCTGCGGCGCGGGGAGGGGATCCGGAGTGTGTTTTCCAGCATTCCCCGGGCAGGAGGAGCGCCCAACATTCCCGGGGGGAGTGGCAGAGGGAGGGGGGGACAGAGGGGACACACGGGGGACGCGCGTCCCCCTCGGGCTCCCCCCTCCGGCGCGCGGCTCGGCCCCGCCCACCCTCCGATGACGTCACCCGTATGCAAATGAGCGACATGGGGGAGCGGGGGCCCGGCGCGCGGCCGGGCTCAGTCTCGCGCCGCGGAGCGCGCGCGCGCCCCCCCCCCCTCCCCTCTTTCCCTTTTCCCTTTTCCCGCCTCCTTCCCTCATTTCCCCCCCCTCCATCCCATGGACATGGCACGGCCACCTTAAAGCGCCGCGCCGCCCCCTCCTCCCCCGATCGCCGGGGCCGCTATGAGTCAGGTGAGTGTGTTTTTATACGGAGTGTGTGTGCGGGGGAGAACTTTTGGGGGGGCTCTGTGCTGCAGTGGGGGGGGGATTGTGCTGAGTGCTCCCCCTCCCCATCCCAAATGGCGGTGCTGGATGTGGGGGGATCGCCGTGACGGTGGGGGAATGCGCGGTGGGTGAGGAGTGGGAGGAAAACAGCGGGCTGAGTGCGAGCCTTCCTCTCCATCCTCCTCGTCCTCCTGCAGTTCCCCTGACGCCCCCTCCTCTCTCTGTTCCAGGTGTGAAGCCCCCGCCGGGAGGAGGTCGTTCCCCTCGCTGGCTGCAGCCCTGACGCTGGGATTTTCCTTTTTTTGGCTTTTTTTTTTTTTTTTTTTTTCGGCCCCACCACCTCCCTCCTTCCCTCCCTCGCTCCCTCCCTCCAGGAATCCAGCGCTGCACCGAAGCCAGAAGAGAGGGAGCAAAACCCAGCCCAGGCCGAGAGCTGCGTCCAGAAACCAAACCCGCCCTTCGCGTCGCAAAGGAGGAATTTTTTTTTTAATCATTATTATTATTATTATTTTTATTTTTAATACCCCTGACCCGAGCACGGTGGCGGCAGCGGCGCCGGGGCAGGGAGGCTGTCCCGGTTATTTATTCTCTCCCCGCAGAGCTGTCCCTCCGGCTCACCATGATGTTCCGAGACCAGGTTGGCGTGCTGGCCGGGTGGTTCAAGGGCTGGAACGAGTGCGAGCAGACTGTTGCGCTGCTCTCCCTGCTCAAACGCGTCAGCCGGACCCAGGCTCGCTTCCTCCAGCTCTGCCTCGAGCATTCCCTGGCAGACTGCACCGAGCTCCACATCCTCGAAGGGGAGGCCAACAACCCCGGTGAGTGCTGGCGTTTGCTGCGAGCCTTCTCGGGCGGTGCTCTAATGCCGTCGAAATTGAAAAAAAAAATACACCCGAGAAGCGGGTGCGGTTTGGGAGCCGGGGGGCTCCTCCAACTCGGCTGTGGGAACGGCTTCTCTGCTCGCGTTTATTTTCCAAACGGGGTTTGGCTTATTTCAGTTTGGTTTTTCACAGCAAACTACTCCGCTCCATGGCGTGGTGTAACTACGGTAGCATGAATGATTGGTGGGTTTTTTTTTTCCTTTCCCCCCCGTGCCCCCCCTTCCTCCTTCCATGCAGTTTCCTGTGAAATAAGTAAGTCAGGTCACGTAGAGTCTGGATTTTCTAGGCTTCTTTTGGGCAACGTGGCTTGCTTTGCTCTCTGCAACATGCAGAAGCAGCCCATCGCTACCTCAGACGAACTGTTATTGTATAAAGGTCTGGGCAACTGGGTTATCCTATTTTTTTTTTTCCTGTTAAATGTGGCAATTCCTATTTCATCATTCAGATCCTGTTTGGACGCATTTTTTTCCTGCGGCTCTGAATACCCCCTTGTGTTTCAGTAGAGCTCTGAGAAAATATGAGTGGACTGTTTCATGTTACTGAGTGTGCAGGGTGCAGGACAGCAAATGTGCGTGGCTACCGAAAGCGTATTTTTCCTTTATTTATTTGCCATTACAAGTTGCTCAACTCCTCCAAAGTAAATGGGAGTTGGAGCAGGATGGGAATGGCACAAGTGCCGTGCGAATTGTGTCGTGTGTTTCCGTTTATTTATTTTTGGGGGGTGTGTTACAGATGTGTGTGTTCCTAAGTGTGGATGTACACAGGGATGCAAGTTGCTTAGAGTTTTTGTAAAACGGGGGGTCAGCAGGGAAGGCAAAATGTCATTTAGTTGCGCAGTTCTGTTCCTCCAACCCCTCTCAAAAAAAAAAAAATCCCAAACCAAAAAATCCTGCAACCCAAAAAAAGCAAAGTGAACCCCCCATTCCTAAGCACCAAATTCGCAGGGGGCTGGAAGCCCTTGGGTGTTGGGCTGTGCGTGGCAGAGCAGTGCTGGGGAGCAGCCGGCTGCGTTCCGTGATGGATGGAAATGCTGCGGCCGGATCCCGAACAGAGCCCCCGGTGTGGACGGGGCGGGAGGAATGCAGGGTCCTTCTCCAGCTGTTCCCTATTAGAGCACCGAGCCGGCAGGATTTGGCAGCTGCCTGTGCTGCCATTTGATGACAAGGTCCAGCGCAGCGCCGTGTTCCACCGAGGACGGATTTAAGTCCTTCTGCAGGAAACCGAGCCTGGAGCTGCTCCGGCGCAGAGGGATCGGGGCTGGCTACGGGGGAGCGAGGCTGGAATTGGCCGTTCCCTTATATAGCTCGCAGGAATGAGAGGGAGGAATGCTGCCGAGTGCGTCTGGGCGCAATACTGCTGCCTTTATAAACAGCTGAAGGGATGAACCTCATCCATCCCTTTGGGTGGGGAGGCCCCGGGGGGGGCCGGGAGGGAACACATTCTCCAAACTCGGCTGCTCCTGGATAAATCTGCAGCTTCCCGTGCCAGCCCCAGCACAGCTTTGCTGTGATTCCCTCTGCGAGTTGGTGTAGCAATATATTTTTAATTTTTTTTTTATCAACATCTCAGCTTTTCATTCCGGCTGTGGGTTTGGCAGTAGCTGTGTCCCCTCGCTCGGCCAGGGAATTAGAGGGGGGTGATTTGCCTCCTGCCATCAGGAAAGGTGAATTGTGAAGGAAAACAGGGCTCTGAAGTGGTCCTGGGCACAGAGTCACGTAGGACCGCCTGTGTGGTGGCATTTTCTCAGTGTAAGCCTGGGTGCAGACCAGGGTTGGGCCCTTCCCATCTCCACTCGTGCGAGCAATCCCTGCTTGCCCCTGTAATCCCGTTGACCTTGCTCGGTGTGAGGATTTCTCCTGCGTGCAGGGCTTGGCACCCAGCCTCCTGCCTGGCCCTTGCTGCGTTGGTGGAGCTGCCTGAGCTCTCCTGGCCTGCCTTCCAAAAATGATCTCTTCCTCCAGGGCATTTGTAACTCCAGTGCCAAAACCTGGATCCGTTGAGTTCCTCTTTCTCACAGAGTGTCCCCTCTGTATGGCTTTCCCATGGGATGGATGTATCCATGCATCCTGCAGAGCAGGACATGCACTTTTCCAGGCAATCCTGTTGCACTGCAGGGAAGGTTAGCTGAGATTTGTAACCAGGCTCAGTTAGGAAATAGCTTTTAGTCTCCTGTGTTAGTGCTGCTTTCTTAAAGCCACCTGTATTCCTTAAATCTCTCCTGTTCCATGCCTGTTTGGCAGTCTGGCACTTGTCTCTTCTCTGGCAATGGAGTCACACCAAGTCCTGAACAGCAGCATCGTCATCAAACCTTGCATTACTCGTTACTCTTCGAATCCTGGTGTTTGCATTACTGATTTGGGCTCAATTCTTTCCCAGACTGGGGCCTGAGGTGGCTCCTGGTACATTTTCCTGGTGTTTGCTGGCTTGGAAATAGTGGCTCCCTGCTTGTAGGTGTCCCATTGGTATCCCTGGTGGGGGCTGTAGGGCAGGGGATGTTCTCTTTCCATGAAATCCACTGTCTGGGAAGGGGTGTCACCAGCTCAGTGTAACTGCTGGGCTGATGTCCTGGAGCAGGTGTTGGAATTACCCTGGATCCTCATGAGAATTGAGTTGTTTCATGGGTGCAGGACCTGTTGCTTGTCTCAGTCCTGTGGGGAGGTGGGAAAACTGGGATGTTACTCCTAGGTGTGATGGTCCTTAGGAGGAGGTGGCAACCCTGCTGTGGTCTGTGGTGGATGGGCACCATCCTTGGAAATGTTATCACCAAGAGCAGAGATCAGGAGGGTCCCAAAGAGAGACCAGAGCTCAGACATCCCCTCTGACTGGTGGTGCTGGGCTCAGAGCCTTCAGGTGTGTGCGCCAGGCGTGGAGGAAAACCCATTTCAGCAAAGATGTCCAGGTTGTTTCTTGCCTGGTAGACACAAGATGAGAGGTCTGATGAATGGCAGATGTAGTGGGAAAACTCAAGGAAGAAAATTTTTTAACTGGTTAATTGCCACAGAGAAGAAAGTATATTTAGTTTGGAGGAATTCTATCCTGGGTTTTTTTTTCCCAAGTGTGAGGGTATTTTCATAATGACAGCCAAGCTGTCCTCATCAGTACTGCAAACCCCATGTGGCTCTGCTATGTACAGCTGTGTTTGACCCTTAGAAAGCCCTGAGGATCCTTCTGATTCCATGGTTCCCTGCCTAAGCCTAGAGGGGTGGATGTCACCTTGTTGCCAGCCTCAGGTGTCTTGCAGGAAGCTGCATTGGTGCCTGGGGGGCACACGGAGGTGTGGGGGCTGCAAGACAGCCTGCAATCCATTGCTTGCTTATAAAGGGAAAATAGGAGTGGGAAGCAAATGTGGAAGGACATCTATACATTCTTCATTAGCTGAAATGTACAGCTTGGGACTGTCCTACTCAGTGGCTTCACTGAGCTTTAATGGTTTAAACTGGTGAAGAGTGTGAGTTGTTGTTAATTCAACTGGAGCGTGAGTGGCTCGGTCTGCTGAGAAGGAGGAGAATATGGAAACCATATTATCTGTGCACAGAAATAGAAGTTTCAGGTATTGCATAGCACTATTTAAAAGCCTGCTATAACTTCCTTCCTTCCTTCCAGCCTGGCCTTGCTGGGCAGCTCCAGTCCCAGCTGCTCGGAGCCGTCAGGACGCGGCGACCTCCTCTAAGCTTCCAGGAAAGGTCAGGCAGGAGTGGGGTGGGAATGGGACCTGTGCTCCTCCTGGGGCACCCAGGGGTGCTGGGTATGGCTGCTCTGTGGGCTGCACACCCAGTGGGGAGATGGGGAGATCTGCTTTCATCCACTCCAGCATCCCTCTGCAGTTTGTTCCCAAAGCAGTCCCACCTCCCACCCCACCAGCCCTGGCTTCCTCATTCCTGCAAGGTTGACACAAGTGCCCAAAGACTCCCGTAGGTCTTCCAGGTGTCCAAACAGCCACATGCACTGATGGAAGCAGTGACAGCTTTAAGCTCTTGGCCTTAAAGGACAACAAGCTTTCTCTGGCCTATGCACAAGACATTTACTGCTCCATATGTTAGGGCCAAAATCTTCATTTCGTTTCAGCAGGCTGTCAGGTATCACAGGGGGAACATCAGGATCACCTAGATTCCTCATCCTGGGAAGGACTGGCCAAAGGAAGAGACAAGGGTTGCAGGGAGCTGTAACGTCTTTTAATAGACCAAGTGATGCAGCTGGAAAAAATGGCCAGGCATGAAGGTGCACCAGCTCAAAGGAGGGCTTGTGTGCTTGTGGGTTTTTTCCCAACTGTACCAGCTGGTCTATTAAAAGGTATTACATATTCCTGCAGACCTTGCTGCTTGTATGCTTAGCTCCCTGTGGCTCCAGCCCTGCATCTGTTGCTGCCAGCCCAGCCACAGACAGTCTCCCAGCCCATCAGGAAGCTGCTTCCCCTGCGCTGTGCAAATTTTGTAGTTCATCCTCAGTGACCCCACTGATGGCAAATCATCCAGTGCCCAGTTGGAGGGTGTTTCCCATTTTTAAAAAATTTTTCTTGGCTTACAGTTGCATTGCAATGCTGAGCTCTGGTTTCAGTGTCCTTGGGCATTGCTGGGCTGTCACACAGCGGGACTGGAGGAGCCCAGGGGGAGGATGGGGTGAGGAGCTTAGCCTGTGCTTACTGGATGTGATGGGGAATTCTAAGTGCAGGGCTGGACATTGGCATTGTGTGGTCATTCCACACATTTGTCTCTGCCTGGAGAGGGATGTGAGCAGCCCTGCTGGCTCTGCTCATTAAAAATTAGGAGCTGGGACTCCTAAATGGAGATATTACAGAGGGGACTCACAGGAGGGTTGGAAGGGACCTGAAAGATCATCTTCTTGAAACCCCTCAGACAGGGACAGCTTCCACCAGACCAGGCTGCTCAGAGTTCCATCCAGCCTGGCCTTGAACACTCCCAGGGATGGGACAGCCCCAGCTTCTCTGGGTGACCTGGGCAAGCCTCAGATCTGCTGAGCTGACACTTGCTTTTAACCTGCCTGCTGGTGCTTGACCTGCTGCCACACATCTTTTCCAGGTTTTGTTTGCAAGCTTGAGTTCTAAAAGCCATCAGTGCTGGGATTTTTGGAAAATACCAAGGGTAGGGGTACAGAAGTACAGAGTGCTGTTAGCCAGGGGCTTTAAGCCAGGCTACACACCCAGTGTTCTCTTACAATTCAAAGCTATTTTTATTTTTAGGGATGCTTTCCAGAGTGGCTGTGGGAAGCCCTGCAGGCTGCAGGAAGGTCTGTGGTGTGGCATTACAAAGGTTCCCCCTTGCTGTCCCCCTCACCCCAGTGCTGGGACCTACAGGAGACTCTTCTGGGCTTGCACTTTGCTCCTCTGTATTTTCTCCTGTTTGCTTAAAACCTCCCTCTCTTGTCGTTCCTGGCACGTGTCCCTTGCAGTAAGAGGAGAAAGGAGATACTCCTGTGCCTGCTCCCAGAATTTTGCCAGCATGAATGACAAAGTCTCCTCCATTGGCAGAGCTAATGAGGGCCAGGTCTTCTGCATGGGGGAGTGGCAGAGCTTGCCAGGGTGGTAATTTTTAGACAGTAAAACTTGAAATGGGAAGGAAAAAAGTTAACTTATGGTAACAGCCTGTTTTCTGCCTGGAGCACGGTGTGGTGCAAGAGGGTTGCTCATGGGTGGGCTGCCTTCTTCCAGAGACCTTTCCATACTTTGCAGTGTCCTTTTAACCATTTTCTCAGGTAGTTCAGGGAGGGGCCTGATGCCAGGGTTAATTTCCTCACTGACTTCAGTTGGGAAAAATCCCACTGTTGAAGTGCATGTGAAAGAGGCAGGGAAGCATTTCCTGCATCATCACGGACCTGAGCTGGAATTCTCTGCCTGGACCAGCTTCTTCCTTGATTCCTTCTGTGCACATATCTTGTATTTGTGCTTGGAAAAGCAGCAGAGCTGGAGTTCTTTCTCTCCTACCAGAGTGGGTGCAGGGAGGATGTTGGTGGAGGAGAGGAAGCACACAGAGCATCACTATCAGGATACAGATTGATGGGAGAGGTCGAGGACAGCTTTAGATCAAGAGCTGAATAGGAACCAGCTGTAGAGCCATCAATTAAAATAATCTAGTTTGTGAATACACTTATCTGCAAACGAGATTAAATGGATGAGTGGGGAAAGCGCTCTGCTCGTGGCTCACGCTGCTGCTGCTGGATGATCCTCTGCACAGTTGCATCCTTTGGCGTGTTAGACCTCAAAATCTGAGCAAAGCTGCATGCCCGTTTCACCAATTATATATTTGCAATTAGGCCAGTTGATTTTAAAGCAGTTGATGCTCCAGTCAGCTGAATTTTCCCACAGAGTTCCCCTGAAGCAGTTGAAGGTTGTGGATCACGGTGGAAATTCCCATCTCCCTACAATTTCTCAAGCTTTGCCTTTTCTTTTTCTCATGCTCCATCAAAAAAGACCACCTTGGTTTCATTTGTGGCCCGTGAAAGCCACTTCTCACTGAGCTGGGAGTTATGTTTGCAATCAGTGGAACTGAAATAGTAATTACTGTGAGCTCCAGCTTTATTTTAGGATGCATCCGTCAGTGCTTTAGCACTCCAGCGTCGAGCTCGTGTCTAGTGTTACCACAGATAACTGCTGGGGGAAAGGGCACCCCTGGCCCTGCCAGTGCCCCCCAGCCCTGGGCTGGGCTCATCAGAGAGGGGACAAGCTGCTGTCCTGCAGTGCTGTGTTTTGGGGCTCCCAGTGACGGCCCCAGTTTCCTCCTCACCCCTTGCATGATGCCACCTGAGTGCAGGAGCCCATACAAGCACAGATCGTTGTGTTTGAAGCCCTTTTTGCCTGCAGAAAGGCCCCAAGGGTGGTGGGATGAGCCCTCACGTGAACTGTGTGTTTGTGCAAATCTGCCTCTGGGTGTGCATGTGCCCTTTGTATTTCCTATTTTCACCAAACAAACAAGACCATCACTATTTTACTAACTCCTGCTTACGTAAGAGCTGCTGAGGGATCTAAAAGAGGCTGCAGGTCTGATGCAAGGGATCCCCAGGCTTGCATGTTCATCCCTTTTCCCTTCAAAAATGGTGTGTTTATCTTTCCAGTGCTCTGGTCCTAGGAAGAGACACAGAGATTTGCAGAGGTCATCACTGAGTGCAAGTTGGGCAATGGCAAACAGCCAAGGCAGTGGCTTTCCATCTTGGCCCAGTAATTACAAATAAAGTTGAGGTTGGAGTGAGCAGATCCGTTCCCAGCTTCCTCTTCCGCAGCAGATGCATTAAGTGGAAGGGCAGGATCTCATCAAAACAAGGCTGGGATTCTCTGCTGGAGAAGGTGTTGCCTGGCTGTTCTTCTGCAAGGGATTTTGTGGGCAGAGGGAATTGTGTTTCTGGTACAGGGGGATTGCAAGCTGGATTTTCCCTCGTGGAGCAGACCGTGGGATGGTCTCACCCATAGCAGGACAGCCCTGAAACTTGGTTTGCTCTGGTTCTAGGTGCTGAGCAGAAAATGAGCCTGGTCAGGGTGAGTGGGCCAGCTGCAGAGACAGAAACCCAGTTTCACAGAATCACTGGGTTGGAAGAGACCTTCAGGATCATCCAGTCCAACCCAGCCCCAACAGCTCAACTCAACCCTGGCCCCCAGTCCCACATCCAGGCTTTGTTAAACACACCCAGGGATGGGGACTCCACCACCTCCCTGGGCAGAGCATTCCAGAACTTTATCACCCTTTCTGTTAAAAACTTTTTCCTAATATCCAACCTGTATTTCCCTTGGTGCAGCTTGAGACTGTACTTTATTTTGTACCTGGCAGGAGCTGGCTGTGTTTGGAAGTGCATGGGCTTCTTCTGGCTCTCCATACAGGAGACAAACACACCTGGCTGAAGCAGGAGGAGCTGTAAGGGAAGGATTTTCCAGCACAGGCTCACCCATCATGCCAGTGTGGGTTTTAGTGTCAGTGTGGGTTTTATTGTCAGTGTGAGGTTTTATTGACGTGTTTACACACAGTGACTCCATGGCCTGGCTGTATCAGGGGTTTTGGTGAAGGTGTCTGAATTTCAGCCTGCTTTCTCTGATGTGCTCTGTGCAGGTGTGTGCTGCAGCACCTCAGCTGGAGGTTGCTGGGGATGCCTACAGATTTCTGCTCTCTGAGTTGAACCCAGGGTGTAAACCATGTATTTCTCCACCATTAACCCTGGCTGCTGCCCTTGGCAGACTTCTCAGGGTGTTTGCAGTGCTTGATCTGCAGTGCAGACACTTTTCTGGATTCTGTCAGAATAATCCACGGGGCAGAGAAAGGTGCTACCACAAATTCAGGGTCATTTTATGTTGTGGACAAGGGACTGTCCAAGGTGGAAAACACAGAAGGCTGATACTGTGATAGCTCTGTTGCACAAGGGCTGAGCCAGCTCCTGCCACAACCCCTGCAAGCCTTCCCTGTTACTTGCAGGAGCTGGATGTGGCCCAGCTTGTTGAGCTATCATGCCTGGAGATGTTATTTTACTTAAAATAATGTTAATATTGTGACTGTCCTCTGCAGGATTCAGCAGCTCTGCTCCACTCTTTGCTTTCAACCAAGGCTGCCCTGCTTTAGAAGCATGGGGTGCTTCAAAATGCTTCTCTTCTGTTACTGATCCTCACAAATAATTAATTCCAGATTGCCTTTTTTTTTTTTTAATACAACTTGTTTCAGGCAAGCCACAAACCTGCCTTTCTTTTAACCAGTTAGTTCTCCTGCTCCTTGGCTGTGCTGTTGCCTGGTGGGGAATGGGCATGTGTTGTGTTTGGAGTTTTAATTGTTGTTATAAGAAGAAATTGAGTGGGTGGATAAAACAGGGTTTAACCAGGTTTAGCCCAAAGCATCTTGAAACCCACTTTCCATGCTGCTGCATTTCTTTTTTTTTTTTTTTTTGCTGTGTTTTTAACCCTGAACATCACAGGTCAGTTCTTCTTGTCATTGGGTTTTTCCTGTTGTCCCCTTTTCTCTGTCCCCCATCAGCAATGGGAATTGAAGAAGGAAGAAAATGGGGAGAGAAATGTGGAGGGAAAACCCCACAACTTTTATTGTGGTGAAACTTGGCTGGTCTGACATTTACAAGCCGAACACGTGTGTTTCTGCAGCAGCTGCAGTCTATGTCCATACATTTTCCTGCCTTTCAGTTTTCCTGTTGGGATATTCCACTTCTTTCTCATGCAGCAAGCATCAATGTGATTTTTCTACCTTTTTTTCTGACTGTTCCCCAGCGTGCTCAAGTTGCCACAGGGTCAGCTTGGTTCTGGGTAGGGTTTTTCTAAAATCTTACAGTTGCAAAGAAGTGGATTATTAAAAAAAATACAAAGTCCCCTGGCTGTTTCCCTCCAGATAATGCAAACATAGATGAAATGCTGAGTTATAACTACCTGAGTGACCTTTTAAGATAAGAATTGTTATTGACTGGTGGTATTATGTTAAACTGATAAGAATTCTTTTTAGAAGAAGAGGAAAAAAAGCCCAACAAACCCTTCAGTAACCATAACAACTTATTCTGCAGTGCAGGGACAGCACACAGCTCCTTCCTGACACTGCTGCTGGGGGTTTGAGGGTGGCACCACAGGGATCCCATCCAGCAGCTCCTTGGGGAAACCTCCCAGAGCTCCAGGTTGTGCTGTGAGGGATGCCCGAGGTCACTTGGCTGCTCCTGCTGCTCTCAGCTCTGATTTTCATCATCTGTAGGGAATTTTAGCTGGGGAGCTGTGCTGAGGCTCAGCCTGGTGCTGGGGGTTTGGCTGCAGTGGGAGGGAGGGATGGGTGCTGGGAGCAGGATGGGTCACAGACTTCCAGAATGGTTTGGGCTGGAAGGGACCTTAAAGCTCACCTTGTTCCCCCCCCTGCCATGGGCAGGGACACCTTCCACTGTCCCAGGCTGCTCCAAGCCCTGTCCAACCTGACCTTGGACACTTCCAAGGAACCAGGGGCAGCCACAGCTTCTCTGGGCACCTCTTACTACCCTCACAGCCAGGAATTCCTTCCCAAAATTCCACCCATCCCTGCCCTCTGGCAGTTGGAAGCCATTGCTCCTTGTCCTGTTCCATCCATCCCTGGTCCAAAGCCCCTCTCCAGCTCTCTCTTAACTCTTGTAGGCACTGGAAGGGTCTCTGAGGTCTCCCTGGGACCTTCTCTTCTCCAGCTGAACAAGGATGCTTTAGGAGGTCAGTGGAGGATGCTTTCAATGGTTCTTGCTTAAGAAATGAGGAATGAGGCAAGGAAATCCCTTCTTTGGAGTGGTTGTGCTGGCAGGGTCAAGGCAGCCCTTGGAGCCCTGTTGGGAAGTGGATCCAGTCTCTGTGTCCTGGCAGAGGTGCCAGCTCCTGTTTCAGGTTATTGCAGTGGATCAGGAGTGTGATGGTACCTGGAGCCTTCCTTGGCCCAGCTGAGCCCCCTGGGCTGTGTTTGCACGTGCTGCTCCTGGGAATTCTGTCAGTTTAAAGCAGAATTCACACTTTGGTCACCTTCTGCTATCAGGAGTTGTTAGTGAGACTGTTAGAGCTAAAGAAAATCTGCCAAGAGCAACTGGGATTTTTTTATCACCTTCTTCCTTCCCATCTCCTTGCCTTTATATTACCTGTCAAGGTTCCCAATTTTCATGGAAGATGAGCTCACAGCTCAAAGGTGGGGTGAGCCCAAAGGTGAACAAACAGCATCTTGGAAAGTGCAGAGACCCTAAAAAGAGAGAGGACAGGCCTGATGAAATACCCCAAATATTTTAGAATTAGGGATGAGGGGAAAACAATGCATTTAAATCCACAGCAGAAGAGGCAAAGGTGTGCAACTTTGTGTGTCTGCTCAGGAAATCAATTACTTAAACCTGCTGGGTTAGGAGTCATGGCAGCAGCAGGGAAGCTGTGCAAAGGTGTCTGCTTAGCCCCTGCTTGCCAACCTCTCCTCACATTCTTCTGGAGCAGCCAGTTGGATGCTGAGTGCTTTTTGTAGCCGATGTCAAATCTCGGTCAGCCGGAGAGCCTTTATAAATAAAGGTGTCTGCTGGTATTCAGGCATATGTGGATAATAGCTGCTGTAATTCAGCTGTCCAGCCTGGCTTCCCAGCTTTTATAAATGACTGATCAGAGATTCCACTGAGAATGAGGATTTAAAGGGATGGAGCTGCTGGAAGTGGTCTCTGTGCTGATAAGTTTAGCGAGTCTCTACCCCCGGGACAGGTGGCCAACATTGCACTCCCTCCACTGATGTCCCGGGTTTATATTTCACACAAAGCAAATGTTGCATTAATAAAACTTGTGTTGTGGTTAGATGGCAGGGCTCTGCAGTCCTTTTTTTTTTTTTTGCAAGCTGCACTCGAATCTTTGGGTTTGTCATTTTTTTTTCTTTTTTTTTTTTCCCTGTTATTTATGGGAGCCGGTAAACACTCGGAGATCTCTCTGGACAAGCCACAGCAGCTGGAGGATACTGGTTTCTCTATGGAGTGGAGGAATTTCATCAGAGAAGCTATTGTTCCTCTGTGTTCTCAGCATTTTGGCAACTGTTCTTTAGATTAACCCTACAGAAAGGGGAGGGTGCTCTCTGCTGGGTCTGAAATAATTACAAAAATGTGCGCAGATGCTTTTGCATTGTTAGGAATCAGTCCTGCTTGGTAGTGGGGAATGGTGTGGGATTAGGGAATGAAGAAGCCCAAGTTCTTTAAATCCCTCCTGAAACCACACTGGATGTCAGCATTGATGTTCACTTGGTTTCTGGTTTTAAAGTGGGAGTAGTTGGTGTCTTCTGCCACTGCCCTGAGCGTCAGTAATCTCAGGGTGTGATAGCTGGGGTCCAGCCCACACCCTACTGAGCTGCAGCAGAATCCTCACTGCCTGCAGGATCCATTTCCTGGGCTCTGTTGGGTTTGCCTGGCAAGGTTTTGGTAGCAGAGTGGCTTCTGTGACAAGATACCTGAAAGGCAGCCATAGCTTCTCTGGGAAACCTGTGCCAGGGCCTCACCACACTCACAGCCAAGAATTTATTCCCAGTATTCCATCCAACCTGCTGATAGCAAAGAAGCCACGTAGTGAGTTACAGGGCTGGCTTGAGACAGGCAGAGCAGTGTCATTTTGGAGGGATGAGCAAGCAGGATGGATCTTGGAGCTCCCTGGGACAGTGGAAGGTGTCCCTGCCCTTGGCAGGGGGTGGATCTGGATGGTCTTTAAGGTCCCTTCCAACCCAAACCGTGCTGTGATTGCTCATCCAGGAGCTGGTGTTGTCCCTGCATGGAACCCAGAGGAGAAACAGGCCCATGACTTCTGGCCAAGGGATGATGAAGCTCCTCACTCACCCTGCAGCAGTTTCTCCCTCTGCCAGTGCCTGCAGGGCTGATTCAGCTCCCAGCTCTGTTAGTTGCCAGATCTGCAAAACATAACCAAATTCAGGGTTTTTTTAATCTTATGTGCCTATTTTGATTCAGTTTACCCATACAATTACACTAATTTGCTTTATTACACCCAAAAAGATTAAAAATACATCTGGCAGAGGGGATTAAAAGCTGGTAATCTGGCTGCTAAGAAGCACAGGATGCTTTAGGATTTCCTTTCGAGGTGTGTGGAGCTCTGGAACAAGAGCAAATGTGATCCTTTGTAGTTGGAATTTTCATAGGGAGAGCTCATTAAAGCTGGTGTGATTGTTTGAGTGAACGAGAAATGAATGAATTTAAAATATAAAACTAAATCCTACCACATTAAAGGGGTAGTTGTGATTTAAGAGCTCATTTTTGGTTTGGGTTTGAGTTTTTTTTGTGTGTGTAAACCTGGAGCAATAGGGTTGTTTTACCTTTTAAGGGATTTAACAAGTCTCTCTTAATTTTCCTTTAATGTTGCAGAGCTTAAAAATAATGCAAGGTCAGGCTGAGCGTAACTAATTCCAGTGTGAAAGCAGAGGAAAGCCTGTTTCTCCAGAGACTTACAATTAGTGCAGCAATCCTCCTCAGTACAGCCTTTGAGAGGGATGTAGCAGGAAAAGAGACTGCTGGAATCTTGATAAATAAAAATATGTGCTTGGGGATGTTTTATTGTTCCTTTTTTTGTCCAAGGAGAAGGGGGAGCCCTATAAAAGATAAGGTTTAATTTAGTTTTGCTTGCTTTCCTGTGTGCCCCAAGAGGGCTTGTGGCAGGTCAAGGTGTGGTGAAGGTGCCCTTGGATCTTTTGGGGGCTGGCAAACCCCTCTGGGGGTTTTGAGTCCTTATCAGCTGGTTTATCTGGGTTTACCCATGGCAGGGTCCCAAGGATTCAGAGAGCTTTTCCCTGAGCTCTGCTGCTCTGTCCCAGTTTGCTGCTGGGATTTTGGGGGGATCCCCTTAGTGCTTCACAAAATCTTCTTGTTGCACTGTGGTGAGTGTTATCTTCATCTTCTTGATGTCCAAACCCCCAAACTTGGCTGTTTTCACAGAGCTCTGGGTGTGCTGCCTGTTCTAGCCTCCTGTGTAACAAGAAGCCCAAAGCATTTTCCTGCAGCAAGCTCACAGCATTCATGTGACAGAAACACACCTGGCTTTGGTCAGGCCACCCTTGGGGACCCACAGCGTGTCCTGGCAGCTGTGCTGCTGTGACAACAGCAAAGAGGTGTCACTGTGTCACCTCAGTGCTGCAGGGGATGCCCTGGGCCCCACTGCCATCATCAGAGAGCCCTTTCCCTCCTTGTCCCTTCCCACACGCGTTAATTTTGCTTTCCAAGTCTGGAGTGCTGCCACAGCCCGTGTGTGTCCCTTCTTTCCGTACATTGTGGTCTCCTGCTGCTGCTGGAGGTGCCTGGGAGCTGGTGGCAGTGCCAGGACGCGTGGGGGAAGGGGAGTTCCCATGTCCTTGCTCCCATTTCCCCTCCCTTCCCTTGGCCACAGTCTGTTTTCGTGGTGCTGAGCTTGCTGGTGGTGACATGAGTGTTTTATGCTGGGAGCCACCCAGGACACTGAGGTCCCATTTCCTGCCAGCCTTTGGCTCTCAGGGAGTCCTGGGCTTGCCCCATCAGTGCCAGGGATGCAGGTGCTGGTCCCTGTGACTGCTCCTGTGTGGGATGCAGCCAGCAGCCTCCCATGCCCTCGGTGCCAGCTGGAGCCCTGCCCGCAGCGCCAGCCCTCCCTGGGCATCACCTTCCCGCTGGCACAGCCACAGCCAAATAGAAAGGGTTTTCCTCTCTGCATCTCCTACCTGCTGCAGCACTGCCTGGCCCTGGGCAGGGACGTGGAGAGAGCCAGGATTTGGGCTGTTTTCCCCTCCCTCAAAATATCTACACCCCCTGGTTTGCAAACACTGCCTCGCTCCATTGAGGTTTGGGGTTTTTTGTTAACTCCTTGTGTGCCCCTGGTTGATAAAATTTGGCCTGTTACAGTAGAAATCCCAGCATGTGCTGCCTTTTTTTTTCTGTCTTTCCCCCAACAGAATCCATATGTTGCAACTTTGAGGAGAGAGGAAAGCAGCATTAACTTTTCATGTCTAGCATCGCTAATTTAAGGGGTGAGAAATTGGCCTGGGTCTGTTTTTTAAAGAACTGAGCATACACTGATAGTACCAGTGTTGGTACTGAATAACTTGCTAAGCTGAAGGGTGCAGCAATATCTAAAATTAAATCTGTTCTTAATTGCTGGGTTATAAATGGCAGCATTTTTTCCAAATGGAATTAATTTATTATTTTTCATTTGCCATCACAAGTCTCGGCAGCACAAACCCAACATTTTGCATTAATACAATAATAAGGCATTTCCTAAAGGTGTGTTTGGCATTTGTAGCACACAGCACAATCTAACAAACCATAAACTATGTCAAAATACTCCTAAAGTGGTAATTAAAACTTTTTTTAAAATGTAGAATAGATGAATACATTCCAAAGTGTGACTTTTCAATGAAGCTCTTTCATAAAAAACATTGTTTCTTGCCAAAACATATTCAAAGGCATTTTTGTGATTTCTGCTGGGGAAAGGAGGAGTGTTTATCCAGCCTTTCATGTTGGCTGGGCTTTTTGACTTTTATTTAAAACTTTAAAAAAGGCAGTGTAAAAAAAAAAGTATTTTTGTCTGAATGTGCATTAAGAAGTCTCACTCCTGTCCTCTCTGGAGCAACATGCAATGAAGGCTGGAGTAGAGTGTGCCTTGGGGTGCAAGGCTGTGTTTAGCATCCCATCTGGAATTGAGTGGTGATGGGATCCCATGGCACGTTGTATTTGGGGCAGGCACAGATCCCAAAGTGGTGCCTGGGCTCGGGGATCCCATCAGTGGCTCTGCCTTTGGAGGGGGCAGCCCCCATGGGTGCTGGGCATGGGAATGGGGCTCCCCTGGCATCCAACCAGTGCACAAAGCAAAACCTCTTGAGGCATTTATAGCTTTTCCTCCTGATTTTTATTTTATAATTTGAACTTGGATGTGTTTTTCACAGCTTTTACCTGCTGAGTCACCATTCATCCTCATGCACGGGAGCTGCTCCTGACGTACTGAATCCCCAGTAGCAGGCTTGAGCAACCATCATTTTAAAATAAATCCTCTCAAGGAATTGGGCTTTTTTTCCCCTCTTTTTTCCCTTCATGTCACCAGCTGCT
This sequence comes from Fringilla coelebs, assembly GCF_963513975.1. Taxonomy (NCBI): domain Eukaryota; kingdom Metazoa; phylum Chordata; class Aves; order Passeriformes; family Fringillidae; genus Fringilla; species Fringilla coelebs. Next base: position 3,461,200 of record NC_140034.1, read on the forward strand.
TTTCCCCCTGTGTTTGCTCTGTTCCACGAGGCTGGTGTTTTATAGATGTGATGCCTTCCCGTTGCTAAGGATGGCTTTACCATTATCACATCCCACCACCCAGCATCCTATGGAGGAGCTGTGTGTGCAAGCAGATAACAGTGCAGCTTGTGGAGATAACTCTATCTGATCCTGCACTGAGCACTCTGCTGCTCCTCAGATGGGTCTCTTTGGTGGTGAACCACAACTTGAGCACAAACTCATTCTTGTAGCTTGACTTTATAGATACAAAGCCTTGCTTGTGCTGCAGCACCTTGCTGTCACTTCTGGTCGATGGGAAGGGACAGTTGGTCTTTCCAGGAATCATCTCAATATCCAGTTTAGTTTTCTTTCCTATTTACCAGGTTCATGTGGCAGGTGTGTTTTATAGCTGGTTTTGCAGTGCTGCTGAGTGCTTGGTTTGCATCACTTGCTTGCAGACAGCCAGACTGCAGCAGCCACCTCTCCTTGGGAAGACTTTGGATGTGTGCAAGGACACTCATTTAGGGTATTGAAGCACCTGCCTTCTGCTCCCTTCTGCCCCAGAAATGCATCTCAGATTTGCTTTGCTTTATTATCTCTAATTTTGTGCATTGGGTGGTAAATGACAAGAACATTGTTAGCTCCTTCCTGTATCCTCACGCTCCTCCAGCGTTGATGCTGCAGATGGAGAATCACAGGAATGGTTTGGTGGAAGGGACCTGAAAAATCATCTCATTCCCACCTCTGCCATGGGCAGGGACACCTTCCACTATCCCAGGTTGCTCAGAGCCCTGTCCAGTCTGGCCTGGAACACTTCCAGGGATCCAGGGGCAGCCACAGCTTCTCTGGGCACCCTGTGCCAGGGCCTCCCCACCCTCACACAGAGGAATTTCTTCCTGATGCTTCGTGGTGTGCACAGCTGTTCTGTCTGGATGGTGTATTCCTTATTTTGTGGGTGCTCCCACCTTCCTCCTTCCTGGGGAATTTGCTGCAGAAATGAAGTGTTCAGTCTATTTATAAATTTCAGTCTCTGTATTAATCCATCTGTATATTTATTAGCCCTCCAGGTGGTTGCATTTCACTGTAATACAGCTGCTAGTGGGACGTTAATCTTACTGAAAGTCTATTTTAGTTTTCTCCTGATAGTTCAGCCTGCTGTCATCCTGTGGGGTAAATCCTCCCCTAGGAAGGAGGAATGGAGACTATTTAAGGAGGAGCAGTTTGCGAGAGAACAGCTGGAGCTGAAACTGAAGCCAGGTTTGGGAGGAGGAGGCTGGGAAGGAGCTATTTCAGGGGATGGTTTGTCTGGCCACGTTGGTCTTGGGCATGGAGGTGTCCACCCACTCCTTTGTGTTTGATCAGCACTAGTTTTGGCACTAGTTGTTTAATATGTGGCCCATTTTCTCCATAATTAAGCTTCTCCTGCCCTGGGGATATGCTATATTGGTCAGGCAGTAAATCCTTGCCCTCAAATTCAGCAGGGCAGCCCAGGTTCCTGTGGAACCCATCCCTGGAGGTTTTCAACCATCCTTGGAAGTGTTCATTCCCATCATGACTGGATGGGGCACTCAGTGCTCTGGTCTGCTTGAGAAGGTGGTGACAGTCACAGGTGGGCTCAGTGATCTCAGAGATCTTTTCCAACCATTCTGTGATTGTGGGAGTGAATCCCATGGGAAATATTTGCCTCTTGTCCTTCCCCCTGTAGTTTGTCAAGAGGACACAGAAGATGAGGAGCTTTGTGCTTGTGCTGCTGTTAAATCTGAATGAGTAATTCAATAATGAGTAGCTATCAGTTCATTGCTTTCATATTAAGGAGAAATCCTGTGCTTTTAAAGCCTTTTTATAAAGATTGGGTTGTGAGGTGATTTCTAATCTTGCACGACTAACGGGTACTTGAACATAAGGCTTCCTTTTATCATTGCAGTCTCTTTTGTTAGAGCAATCATCAGCATATGGTTTTGGAAGATTTAACATCTCAGACACATGGTGACACTCTCCTAGTCTCCTCTGCACATGCAAGTCTAAAAATGGCCTTTTTTTTTTTTTTAAGTCTCCAGGATGCTTGTGAGTACTTGGAAGTGGAAAAGAAAACAAAAGGCCCACCAACACCAACAGGTTTTGCAAAAGAAGGTTTCTAAAAATGCAACTTATTGAGGAGAACACGTGTGTCTGGGCTATAACATAGAACTTGTTGACATGTTTTGCTAAATTTGCTCAGGATTTTTATTTTAGCAGTTGGGAAAAGCTTGTAAAACTGAGGAATGTGTGCAGTGGTTTTCCCTCCTTTCTTAGCACTTCTGCTTCTTGTTGTGTTCCCCTGAGGCTGACTTGTGGGTGGGTCCCAAATCATCTTCTTGGCATCTTGAGGGGTTCCTGTGCACCCAGCCTGGGCACAGCTTCTTCCATCCTACATCTCTCTGCTTGTTTAGGGTGGAGATTTGGTAACTGTGGATTTTCCTTTCCTCCCTGTCAGCCTACACAGGGACTAGAGGACGAGTGGCTTGCTGTGTCCTGCATGCCAGGGAGGGAGCAGGGATGCTGCAGCCCCTCTTCTCTCAGGCTTTAGGTGCTTTTGGCAAGGTGGAAACACTAAATCACATTAGGGGTGTGTTTAGGGAAATAAGGGCTATGGTGGCATGGGCTGTGCATCCTCACTCCTGAGCAAAAGGGGTTTGTGGCTTTAGGAAACACCTTCAGGGTTGTGGGATGGAACCGGACAGTTGGGGCTGGAGCTGCTGCAGTTCTCCTCTCTCTGTCCAAAGGATTTTGGTTTGCTCTTAACTATCAAATAGAGGATGAATTGGGCTGTGTGATATTCTGACTGTTTTTGAAATAACAGCTTTTTTACAAAAATCTGGCTTCCTCTCAAATGTTCCTGTGGCTGGTGATATCTGGAAATGAGGAGGAAAAAGGAAAGGAAGTCCTACTTAGGGCTGAAGGGCAGTGTGTGTCCCCAGTGCCAGAGCCAGGCAAGGACTCACCCAGGGCTCATTGTGGCCACACATTTCTCAGCTCTGGCCATTTTCCCATCAAGGTAGAAGCCACAGCAATATCTCATTTTATTGTGTTGCTATGAGAGAGGAAGCATCTTCTGTCTGAAATAACAGCTGGAACTTGGACTTGGAGCAACCTAGTGTAGAGAAAGGTGTTCCCTGCCCAAGGCAGGGGAATTGGAGATGGTCTTTATGGTCCCTTCCAACTCAAACCATTCTGGGATTCTTGGGTTTATTTTTTCCAGTGCACCACACTTTCTGTGCATTTATTTCTTCTTCTTATTGGTCCCTGTGCAAGCCAGGATTCCTGTGGAAGGTTCCCCACTGACATCCCAGAGGAGCAGGGTGCATCAGCCTCAGTCAAGGGATTCCCAGGGGGACCCCACCTCTCCCTCCTTTTCCTCAGCTGAGGGATCCCCTCTGGCTCTGACCTAGAGTCTTTTGGAGACCCTTCAGGAGAGCATCAGACCTTGTGCAGACAGGGGGGTTGGTTGAATTCCAGCTTTTATCTCTGGAAGTGTTCCAGGGATGTGGAGAGGTGGCGTGTGAGCCACAGTTCAGTGGTGGCTGTGCCAGTGCTGGCTCTCAAGTCTCTCCCAAGCTGAACTGTTGCATAGTTCCAGTCTGGAAGTGGGATGGATGGGAAGTGTGGGTGTGCTGGGTGAGAAGGTGCCTGCCCACCCAGGCTCCAAGGGTGCCCTTTGCTCGTTGTGGGATCCCTCATACCCCAGACTAGGATCTGATGCCCCTAATCCAGACCTTTTGGAGCTGCTGCTGTGCTGTTTTCAGCAGGAAAATGGAAATGTAGGCACTGTCTGGTGAGGGCCAGAGCTGCTCCCCACATCCAGGACTGTGAGAGAAGCTGAAGGAAGGACTGGGGATGTGTTCCCTTCCTCCTCTGGCACACACATATCCCAGAGGCTTGGCTGTTGTTTCAAAGCTGCTCTCTGGCTGTTTTAAATTTAGGAGCTGGCTCCTGCAGGCACAGGATAAGTGGCTGTGCCCTGGGGCAGGAATGGGACAGGGCATCTGCAGTGACTGGAGCTCCTCTTGCTCCTCCTCCCACCAGATCTGCTGCCCTGTGTATTTCCACCTCACCTGTGACATCTCTGCTCCTGCTTCTGAGTCAAGCCATCAGGAATTGCAAGACCTGGGAGGAGATATTCTGATACTGGGGGAAGAGAAAAACTGGTGAGAGCAGCTCTTGCAGGGTCTCAAGATCTGTGACCCACACCTCTGCATCCCAGATACCCCACCTTGTCCTGTACTTGCATTCAGATGGTAAAATCTGATCTTCTGGGCTCAAAAATCACATTGGTACGGGCTTGGACAGCACACAGCCCCTGCCTGGGCGGGCACAGGTTGAAGTCAGAGCATCAGACTCTGACTTGATGCTTGACCTTTTGTGTGCTCCCTGTTGCAAACACACTTCTCTGCAGGCCTGGGAGAAAGAAACTGAAAAATGCATGGGGTCTGTGCTGAAGGCAGTCCTGCTGGGGTGGTTTCATCTTCAGCCCAGGTTTGTTTCTTGGTCCTCTCCTCCCTCTGTAAGAGGAACTGGGAAGATGAATGGATTCACTCTGAGGTCTTTGGATGGAAAATGCTGCAGTAAGCACAAAGTGTGGTGTGAGCACAGTGCTGCACAGCACTGGGATGGTGCTGCTTAACCTGCATGGAGAAATGTGCTGGTGTCTTTCAGTGTGGCTTTAAAAGGCAGCTGTACAGCTGGAGGGGTAAATGTAGGAAGAATATTCAGTCTCCAGCTTTCAAAGCAAAGCCTTTCCTATCCTTCTGTATCAGAGTCCTCATCATGGACTAAACCATCCAATAATTTTAAACTGCTAGGGCAGGTTTTGATGAGATGTTAGGAATAAATTCTTTGCTCAGAGGGTGGGGAGGCCCTGGCACAGGGTGCCCAGAGAAGCTGTGGCTGCCCCTGGATACCTGGAAGTGTCCAAGGCCAGGTTGTGCAAGGCTTGGAGCAACCTGGGATAGTGGAAGGTGTCCCTGCCATGGCAGGGGTTGGAATGAGATGATCATTAAGGTTCCTTGCAACCCAAACCATCCTGAGGTTCTGTGGTCACACATTACAGATCCCTGCTCAGGAAATGCATTTGAAGACTCTTTATTTTTTCTTATCTGACTGTCAGAGAGGATTGCAGCTCTTCATCAGGAGCCCTGACTCCCCTCCTGTCATCAGGCAGGTTTAAGTAGAAGCAAAGTTTCTTTGGTTAGAAAAAAAAATCAAAAAGCTCCACCTGAATTTTTCTGAGTTATTTTCTTTTTGGAAACAAGAGCTGGGGTGTCTGAGCTGAGTACAGTAATTTATTTGGATTGACTATAATAATTTATTCTGAGCACACTGCAGAAGCAGGAGGCTGCAGTGGCTTTGCCACCCTTCATGTGAGTAAAGGAGGGAGAGATGAGAGTGGGGTTTGTGCTTTGGGGGATGCCTGGACATGGGCATCTTGGCCAAAAACTGTGAGCCCCCTGTTCATCCTGCATGCAGGGAGCATTTGCCTCACCCATGCAAATGTGGGTAAAGGGGGAGATGTTCTGCAGACCCCTCTGCCCTGAGGTGTCCTTGCAAAAGGCTTGGAACAGCTTTTTGGCAGAGGTGGGAATTTGTTCCTGTAGGAACAGGGCTCTCCTTAACAGGAGATCTTTGAAAATAACTGTGTATGTTTTTGGTCTGGAAAATACTTTTGCATCCTTAGATCCTCCAGCCAGAAGGGAGCATGCTGATCCTCTGCTCTGGCCAGACAGTTGCTCTCCCTCATTCCTGTAGCTGAGCTCCTGCTTTCTGGGTGAGCTGGATTTGATTTTGGCATTTTCCATCAACTCCCTGAAATGGGGTCAGTCCTTGCCTGCTGGATGATGTGCTCCCATGGCTGGAAATCCTCTCTCCCATGCCTAACCTGGTGCATGTCAGTGTCGTTTCAGGGATTTTATGCAGAGGTGAAGGCAGATGCTCAGCACTCAGTGGGAGGGTGCTTCCTACATGTTTTGCTCTTCCCTTCCCTTCTCCAGTGCCATGAAGGGACAGTGATGGGTAGCAGCATCCCCTCTCCCTGCCTGTTTCCACGAGGAGGGAGAATCAGTGGCTGGAGCTGGGGGTATTCCCAGCCTGCAGCCCATGGAGCACACCATTTGCACGGACTCCAGCCAGGGCCAGTGGCTTCCCTGTGCCAGGTTGAGTGATAAAGGCCCCCTTGTTAATGCACTTTGCCTTAAGCTGTGTTTCCACAGCTTTGCCTCTGTTTACTGAGAGTTTTCAGACGTGTAATTCCACCGGATCTGGCTGCTTACGGAGAAGGCTGGATTATTTGTGTTTCACAAATAAGGCCAGAAAACACAAGGGCTGGAGCACTGAAAGGCAGCTCTGCATCACTCCTGGTGCAGTTTCTTTTTCAGTCCCACTCTCCTGCCTTTTCCTGTTTAAAATTTATTTCTAGCCATAGACCCCCTTTTCTCTGGCCCACATGTTCCCTGTTATCCGTGTTCTCTCCTGTTCCTTTAAACTGTTTATGGCTCTATAGCTGGATTATTTTCTTCTGGAAGAGAGTCTTACCTGGACTCCCTACTCCCCTTTCACTTGGAAGGTCCTTTTTCCTGGTGCTTTTTTAAAATTATTTTTTTCTTTCATATGGTAAAACTTTATTTTTAAAGAACATTTGGGATTATGTATAATGAGACCTGCCCTTGAGGAAAGAAGAAGTGATCTGTTGTGAGTCTGGGATGCGGGAGCATCCTCTGGCAACCCTTTCCTGGTGTGGTTGTGAGATGGGTAAACCTGCTCTTGTCTCAGTAAACTTTTGTGTTCTCAACTCTCCTTTTTGTCCTGCTGGCCATAAAACCATTGGAGGAGCTGGTTGACACTGGCACTTGTGTGAGCTGACAGCTCTGCGTCCATCTGTCCTCACAGGGCCCAGCATCTCTCCCTCATCTCCAGTGGAGCCCTTGGGAAAAGCAGCTCTGTGAAGGTAAACGAGCAGTTTGGTTAATTAGAGCTCTCTGGACCTTTTCCAGCTGGATTCCCAGGGAAGCAGGGCACAGCTTGTGTCCTCAAGCCAGGCACCTGGACCACGGCTCCAAAGCTCATACCCAGACACTGCAGGGATGGTCAGGCTCTGCAGGGGGAAAAAAATAAACCCTAGTGGCTGTTTTTTCATAAAAAGGTTTGCAATGATCCCTTTGTGGTCCAGCCTGTCCTTAAAGCACCTTGCAGGAACAATTAAAGCAGTGCTGGTACAGCCATATGTTCGTGTGAACACGGAGGTGTTGTTTCCATCAGCAGAAACGTTTGCAGGAACATCTGTGAAGGGGTGGGAGGGATTTCCCAGACCATCAGCACAGCAAGTCCTGTTCCTGTCAGACCCATGCATGGTCTCCAGAGCTCCTCCCCTGGGACCATCTCAGTGAGCTGCTGCTCAAAAGGATTGAAAAAAAGAGATTTTTGCCATCTGCACGGCTGCTCAGGGCAGTCTGCAGGACAGCCAGCGTGCACAAAGCAGCAGGGCCTGTCCCTCAGCCAGGGAGCCTTGGTTTTCCTGAGCTGGAAAGAATTGCTCTGGATAAACTCTGTAAAGTCTGGGTTTGTGTCGTGGTGGAGTTGGTGAACAGATGCCCGTTGTTTTGTGGAGCTGTGGATGAAAACCTGACAGCTTTCCTTTGGTTCTGCTGGACAGGGCTGATGGCTGGGGATGCCCCAGGGGTGTGAGCAGCGTGGAGCTGGTGTTATTTTAGGGACAGGAAGGTGATAAAAGGGCTGGAGAACATCTCCTGTTAGGAAAGACAGAGCTTTAGGACTGTTCAGCCTGGAGAAGAGAAGATTCCAGGGAGACCTTGGAGCCCCTTCCAGAGCCTAAAGGGGCTCCAGGAGAGCTGGAGAGGGACTTTGGAAAAGTGACTGGAGGGACAGGACAAGGAGGAATGGCTTCCCACTGCCAGAGTGCAGGGTTAGGTGGGATATTGGGAAGGAATTCCTGGCTGTGTGAGTGGGCAGGCCCTGGCACAGGGTGCCCAGAGCAGCTGTGGCTGCCCCTGGATCCCTGAAAGTGCCCAAGGCCAGGCTGGATGGGGTTTGGAGCACCCTGGGACAGTGGAAGGTGTCCCTGCCATGGCAGGAGGTAGAATGAGAAAGCATCAGGTCCTTCCCAACCCAAACCATTCCAGGATTCTCTGATTGTATTTACCTGCTCTGTGTCCTGAGTCTCTGGGACACTGTGTGCTGAAATTGGGGAGCTAAAGGTGGGCTGTGTGTGCCTTGTCAACCTGCTGCCATCCCATGGGCTTGCTGTATCCCTTAACCTGCAACCTACAGATGCCACATCCTCAGCCTGATGGGGAATTTGTGCTGGGATCATTGCAAGGGGATGTGTGGGAAGTCCTCTCAGCAACAAGGCCTAAAAGTGATGCTTTATAAACTCTCATTTCCCAAAAGCCCAGCATTTTTGGGGACTTCCTTGAGTTCCATCCAGACCCACTGTGCTGAGATGTAAGTTTGGGAAACTGACCCCAGAAAGCAGGAGAACAATGGGAATCTCTTTGGGCTACTTCTTTTCTAATGGAAAACAGACTTAAGGACTTTGTGTCTTGTTCTGAGGGAATTAAATAAATCTTTGAAGCTGTGCTTGCTCTCTGTCTGAGTTTTCAGCAGAGCAATTAATATCACCCCCCATTTTAAATGTATCCTTGGAGAAGAGCATCCCCAGTGCTGAACCATGGATTTAGGGATGGTGGATCATCACAGCCATGGTGTTTTGAGTTGCTGCACTTGGAATTCTGCCTTTGTTGGTCAGGGTTGAGGCAGGGTGGGAATGGGACTGATCCCACAAAATAAAGAGTTCTGAGCTTTTTATTGTCAAACCATCACACAGCTGTGAACTGGTCAATGCCAAACTTTTATCTGCTGGGTCACAAAAATTGTGGGCCAAATTGTGAGCCATGAGAGAGGAGCACAAACCCCAAACCTTGCACTGGCTCGCTCCTACCCTGGCTGGATGCACAGCTGGATGTCAGGTCGCATCCCAAGTGCAAGGAAATGTTCAAGTCCATAAAATGTTTGACACCAGAGATGTGTTTAGGGAGATGTGAACCCCCAGGTGAAGGTTTGGTGCTGGTTTAAATTGTGTAGAGCAGCACATGAGCTGTGTAACCAGCACAATCCAAGAAACTCCAGATGCTGATTACAAGCAAATTAGACTCTTAGAGTGTTTTTTTTAATGGCCCATGATGCTTCCAATGGCATTTTGTGTTTCAGACTTCCTTGGTAGGGCAGTGGTAGGATCTAGAAATATCTGAGGCATCAACAGTGTCTCTGTCTGTCTCCCTTTTCCCATCCAAAGATAATAAGAGCTGCAGGGCTGGCCCTTCCCCCAAAGCTGCAGGGCTTGTGTTGCTTTTCCTTGCATATTTTGGCAGGGAAAAAATAGCCTTGAAGTGTGGTAAAAGACAGAAATATGCTGGAGCATCAGGAATCCAACCAGCCTCTTTGAGGATGGGGAAAAAGAACAGAAAGATTTTTTTTTTCTTCCTTTCTAAAGGCGTTACGAGCAAAGCTGTTGGGTTTGGGGATGGAGGATCATAAAGCACTTTCCTGATCCGGAAAAATGATTCAAACTGACAGATTTCAAGAGGAAAACAAAACTGGAGAAAAGCTGATTTTTTTTTTTTTAAAGAACTGCTGCTTGCACAGCTTAAAAACAAAAACCTGCATTTGCTTTGCAGTTTTGCTGACATTATTTCTCAGGCTGTGCATGAGTGATCTGAAGGGAGTGGTAACTTCTTGACTATTCCACTGGTTTTTAGACCTGTTTTTGCTGCATGGGATGGTTGGATTTTTTTCCCTTTTGTGACCATTTACAGCAGGGTGGTTGCTGTGCTGATGGGGAGAACTGGCTGTGCCCTGAAGGAGGGGGGGACCAGGAGCCTGGTTTTGGCTGTCCAGGTGTCCCAGGGGTTGAAAAGCCCTCGGGGGCAAGAAATGCAGGATTTGTGGCGTGTGCTGGTGCCAGGAATCTTTCAGCTTCTTGCACTGAAGGTAGAGGCAATTCCAAACTCTGTGTAAGCGATTCTGGAGCTGATAGTGTCACTCAGCTGTGCACAGGGAGGGTGTGGAGACACCATTCATTCCCTGAGGTGGGTGCTCCTGGTGTGCCTCTTTTGGGCTCAGTGTGGGTGTTTTATTGGCTCTCAGCAGCCTCCAGTGCCCCTGCCTGCTCCTGGGTAAGTCACTGATGCTCTGCCCCGGCTCCTGCAGCTCCCTGCCAGCCTGGCTCAGCTCCAGCAGGAGCCCTGGGCTCCAGCCTGGTGCAGCAGCACAGAGCTCAGCCTGGGGCAATGTGGAATGGACTGGCCTGATGGAGTCACTTGGTGTTGTTTATTGGATATTATGGGGTTTTTTCTACAGCTGCATCTGTCACTGTGACCCCGGAGTGGCTCCACTCAAGCAGTGAGTGCAGGGATGGACGTCAGATCTTGAAGTGACCAGGAACTCCCTGTTCTCAACAGAAGCAGCTCTGATGTAAACCAGTGCTCTGTTGGGGTTTTTTTTTGGGGGGGGGGGGAAGAAGCAGAGGAGAAATACATGATGTGTCAGTGATGTGTTAATGGGAAAAAAATTATTTCCAATTGCAAAGTGGAAGGAATCCTGTGCAGAGCGCTCTGGGGCACTTCTTGCCCCTTCTCTCTCTCTCTCTTAGTTTCCCTGCAAATATTCCTGGTCCAGGTTTTCTCCCAGGCAGCACTGAATTGCGCCTGTCTGCCATTTGTCTTTCTGCAGAGAGATGTTTTTGCCAATTTTAAACCAGATCTTCAGTCTCTCAAAGCTGAGGTGGCTTCAGACGCCCACAGGTTTTGTTGGATTCTTTTTTTTCCCCCCTGGCATGCATGCTTCCAAAAATGAGTGGGAATCCTTCCAGAGATGAGCACTGTAACTCCAACTTTTGGAGAGCTTTTTTTTCCTACTTCTATACATATTTTCTCTCATTAGTGGTGGCAGAGAGCCTGCAGGTATTTATCACAGCATCAGCCATCCACTTTCTCTGCAGCAGCACCCAGCCTTTGCATAATGCTGGGAAACTCAGGCAAAGTGTAGGATGTAAATACAGCACAGGGCAGATAAAATAAATCAAAATTAAGAAATCCCTATTGTTTAAAGCTTTTTTCTTTTTTTTTTTTTTTTTGTAAGAAAAGAATGAAAATGAGACTTCACATGATGACAACCTGTGTTAGTATAAAAACATACCAGGATGAGTTGCTGTGCTTCATATTAAATATTCAAGTGCTGCTTGTTTGCTGCCAGAGTGTTCAAGTCACGCTCTTGGGGAGGGAGTTTATGGCAAAGTGTCTGTAAAGAGGTTATTGAAGTGCTAAGTTTTCCTTCTTTTGGGTTGAATTGACCAGTTCTGTTCCATGGCTGATCCCTTAAAAACAGAGAAAGTCATCAGGGCTGAGACAAAGACAGGGATCCCCCCCAGGCTGCTTCTAAACTCAATTCCAACCAGAAAATAATAATAATAATAATAAAATTAATAAATTTAAAAATTAAAAAGCACAATACAAGCAAAATAAGCTTTGATCCCCCTTTTTTCTCCATGAATATTCCACAGTGCTGAAGCCACCTTGTCATTCCACTCTTCAGTTTCCACTTGAGCAAAGTTTAACACGTTGCTGCAGAAAATGAGCCTGTAGTAAATATAATGATTCATCATTCCTACTGTAGTGAAAAAGGGAGGTGGGGAATGTCTGTCAAGTTCTCCTGAAGTCCTTGAATCAAATATGTAGGGATTTTTGAATAACCTCAGAGTTGCCAAATAAAAACATTAATTTGTGTGTCAAGATGATATTTAATTGAAAAGCAGCGAAAGGGACAGATTCATTTTTAGGCAACTAGCAAAAAAAAAAAAAAAGAAGTATAAATACAAAATAAGTTTAAACTAAAGTAATTGGAAATTAATTGAAATTTAATTTTAATTAGGTGCCTGAAATTGGATCGTCTGGATCCCTGGGGTTCCTATCTCTGTCTCTTCCCTTTTTTTTCCTCTCTGTAAGGCAAATGTCAATTAATATTTTAAAAGTGCTTTAAATAACTTCATGTCTGCAACCTATTGCAAGTCAGTGGGACTCAAGGGCTGAAAGGTTTGGGAAGCAGTGGGCAGTTGTAGTTACAGAATAGCTGCATGGGGAGGAAGCACTCAGGGTTTCCTGTGTCTGTGATGTCTGGTTTTTCTTAAAAGCAGAAGGGAAAAGAACCTGATTTTGCCATTCTGCTTTGAGATGTCACCTGGGCTGGCTTTCTCCTGGCTGCAGAGAAGAGGATATGGGTCAGACCTCTGAGATGATCTTGTGTGTTTTTCTCTGAAGCTCAGGATGTCTGGAGATGCCATGGCTCACTTTTCCTGACATCTTCAGCTGTATAGCTCCTTCAGGCTGGGCAGTGGTGCAGGATCCATCCTTTGCTCTTGGGGGCTTGGTTTCATGGAGTCACAGACTGATTTGGGTGGGAAGGGACCCTAAAGACCATCTCATCTTACCCCCTGCCATGGGCAGGGACAATTTCCACTAGACCATGTCACTCAGAGCCCCATCCAGCCTAGCAAGGGTCCTGTTGGGCACCTAGACAGGCTTTGGCTTTCCAAAGTGTCTTGCCAGGTGCTGCCTCTCCATGAAGAGCTCCTGGGGCTGGAGGAGATGCCTGAGCATTCTACTGAATCCTTCCTGGTCCAGGGAATTCAGGTGCCAAAACACCTCTTGAGGCACTGTTGACTTTCCTGGGAGGATGAGGATTCTGCCCTGGGGGATTTCACCTTGGATCCTGCCCTTGACAAGTGAGGACACAGCTCATACCAGGCACTGGGCTGAAGGAGGGCTGAGGAATGTCCTCAGTCTAGACAGATGGCTCTGGCTCAGGAAGGAGGAGGTTTTTGGGAACAGCTCCCTCGGGGCAGGGCTCAGGTGCACCCAACCTCTGCTGTTTTCACACCCACACCTGTGGGAGGCTCGTGGCTCCTTCAGGCAGCCCAGCAGCAAGATGGACCAAGATGCTCCAAAACCAAGAGGACCCAGGAAAAGGACCTGCACCTTTCCCACCCTCTGTTGCATGCCTGGCCTGAGTCCCTGTTGCATCCTTCCTGCTTGGGAGTGCTGGCAGCATGTCCTGGCTGCTGGCCAAGGATGTGTCTTGATGCTTCTTGACTCCAAGGTGCCTTTGCTGTGCTCGGCCAGAGGAGTGGTGCCTCAGAGATGCATCTTTAATGTAGGTGAGGAGCTGTCACCTGATGGCTTGAGCTGCAAACCGTCTTGTTGGGGCATAAAATGCAGGAAGGGGTCAGGACAGAAGGAAAACAAGGGGTTTTTTGTCTGTGGGGTGCTCTGCATGGCAGCTGTGTGTGTGTAACACGTGCTGGCTCGGGCACGTGTGGCACACAGAGGGATGGGAACAGCGTGTGGAGGAGCTGGTCCGTGATCCCCTCCCATGAATTCTGCAGAGTTCCTCCTCCTGCCATGAGCTCCCAAGCTGATGCCATTTCCTTCCACCTCCGGGAGCTCCAGAGGAGAAGGGTTTTGCTCAGGAAGTCAGAGCAGCCGCGTTATTTATAGCAGAATTATTTGTTTGGACGTGAATAACCTCGGCGTTCGTTGGCAGCGAGCTGGAGGTCAGCTTCCCTGCCTGCTGCATTCCTGCACCTTTGCTGCCTGGGGAGACCCTCTTGGATCCCAGGGTGTTTTCCTGGCCTGGATCCTTTGCTCCCCATAGCTCTGCCCATCCTGGGGCACCCCTGCACCCTCCTGGGGGTGTCTCCTCCATTCTGGCTGTCCCACACCATCCCTGATGATCCCTGATGCTGGTGCATTAGCTGGCACTCAGCTCAGAAATCCTCTTGAAAAGCATCTCCCGTTTGTGTTTTGGGTATTTTGTACCCTTAAAAACATGTATAAGCCCCCATTTTTCAGCACATGCTTATGACAAAGACCCCAGCATACATTTAGTCACATCTTAATCATTTTGCTGGTTTCCCCATTTCAGCTCTGAAGTGAAATCATCCCTCAGCCTTTCACTAATGGAAACTTGGTTTTGGTGCCAAGATAGAGGCAGCAGAACCTGAAACTATTTTTCCAAAGTGCTGGAAACATTGTGCAGCTCCAGCCACTGTAGGGGAGGCAGGATGGAAACAGCCACATCAGGCTGGTTACCTCTGATCCTGGTTTTCCAGAGATAAGGTTAGAGTTCCCTTCATTATTCTGCAACAAAACAGAGTTGGTTGTCTCTTTGCTATGAGGATTTCTGTGTTTAAGCTGAAACATCTTATTTTGGCTGACTGAAGGACCCTCAGAAGATGAATGGGTTTCTTCTGCACACTTCCCCACGCTCTTTTTCATTGTCAGAGCAATGTAAAGACTCCTTGGAGTAATGAGGAATCTAAATCTTCATTTTCCTTTTCTTTTTTCCTTTTAAAATCAGGAGAGAAGGCTCATTCCTCCTATTCAGCTGAGAGTCCACGTGAAATAAAATCTCCCAGAGTGCAGCGTAGGGTTGGGTAATGTCACGTGTAACACGGACTTAAGCATCCTCTAACAGGCAAATGGAGAACAAACATTTCTTTTTTGTCTTTTTTTTTTTAAGAGATGCGTGGCTTGTTTGTGGAGCTTTTGGAAAACCCTCTGGAGGTTCTTTGCATGTATATGCAATCCTCAGGCACACTTGTCTGACTGTCCTAGCTGCTCAGTTAAAGGTCAAACTCTTGGAGGTTTCCCAGCGTATATCGTCTACCGCGATTATTTTTTCCATATTAAAAAAATACGAAATTTCTCAGTAATGTTTAATTATTTTCCAGTTTGTTTAAGCTCTTGTGGAAAGATCTGTGTTTGCACGGGTGAGCCAGAGCAGCGTGTCCCATTGGAGCTGCCTCCAGCACTGGGGAAGGGCTTTTTAAAATTTTTTTTTGAAATTCCTTAAGCACGATTTGAATCTCGAGTGCGACGGTCTGACGAGGGGAAATACTGCACCAGAACATTTGCTTGTGGTTTTTGCTCTGCTCTCCCTCCCTTTCCCTGTGCGTGCCTGCAAGAGAGGGTTTGTGTGGAGGGAGGGGGAGGCACCAGCCAAAATTTTCCAGCGGGGAGCTGCTGGGGCTCGGCACGCCCGATGCGCCGGCTCCTTGTTGATGTTTAGAGGGAGGTGGAATAGCTCAAACTGGGCTAACTGAGGATTCTCAACAGGAACAGCTCTTTCTGCTTCTCTTTTTTGGCTTTTCCTCTGACTCTCTCTCTCCCCATCACCTCCAGCCAGTGTGGAGCTTTCCTTGATCCCAAGCGTGTTGGGGACAGATGGTGAAGAAAAGGGCTGTCACTGTGGGATGGGGGTGGAGGTTCCTGTGGGGAAGGAGAGCACCGGCTCTGGGTGACCACCCCAAGGTGGATGGTACCACATGCAATTTGGCTTGGGCAAGATTAAAGGAAGGGCTGCTGATCTCATTGTCCCAAAGATTAATTAGAGCAAGGAGCAGAAGTTGAAGGAATGAACTTTCTAGGACTGACTCATCCACTTTTCTCCTCTCTGGCAGGGCAGAGTGGGTGGGGATGTCCCCAGAGATGCTCCCAAAGCGTGACGGTGTCCTTGGACATGGAGCAGTGGCTTCACCCCAGCTGTTTGGCTTTCCAGAGCCACGGGATCTGTAGTCAGGCTCTGCCCTTTGGCCCCAGCAAAGTTTGGGGGGCACAGCACTTACGCTGGGCTGTGTTCGTGATTGGAATTGATGATCTCAGAGGTCTTTTCCGACCTGAATAATTCTGTGACTCTGTTGTACAGCCCTGGGAGAATCCAGGAAAGTCCCATTCTGCTTTGAGGCATCGGTTTGGGTTTGGTGTCCAAAGGGAGGCAGAGTTTGCTGTCATGACCCTTTGGGTAGTGCAGGGTCACAGATCTCCCCTTGGCAGTTCCACGCCTGCTGCCTGTTCACATTGGGCCATCTGTACCTAATTAGGGCAGGGTATTCTTCCAAGAAGCTCATTCTTGAATGAATGCTGTTGAAAAGTGTGTTCCTTATAGAAGTACTCATTGTAGGTCCTCCCAGGCCATTCCTGGGAAGAGCCTCCAATGAGAGATACCCCATCACCCATCCATTTATTTAATCCTCACTTTCATTCACTTACCCACTGGGCTACCCCTGCTCTCCCAGCCCCCCTCCTCAAATACCAAAAGAATGAAAAACCTCAGCTCTCCCCCCTGCCCACCCCAGGCTGATTTCCGTGGCTGTGCTGTGTAACTGGACAGCAGTGATGTACCCGCCAAGGAATGCCGGGAACCGCTGTCGTCCGTCCGTCCGTCCGGGATCTTCTCCCGGCCCACGGAAACTCCGCATTCTTGGGCCAGCTTGCGGCACGCCAGCGCATTCCTGCTCCATGAGGTGGAAGCAATCCTGGTAGTGTGAGCTGTGATTTCTGCGGCTGGGGCGGGGAAGCGCCGCTTTAAAAAGCCTCTTAATTATATTCTTTCTCGGCAACGCAGCAGCGCCGTTTTTAGCCCATTACGAAGGCCGCGATTTCTCTCTTAAATCAGCCCGTTTGCTGATTGACCCAGTTCTGCTTCTTTTACTTCTTTTGCCATTACAAAATGTTCTATTTTCAGGCGCTTGAAGGAGAAGGAGGGGGGGAGAAGGAGCCCAGCCCTGTTTCATCCCCGTCTCCTCGCTCGCCTGTGGATGGCGGCGTTCAGTTCTTCACCTGGCAGCTCAGATCCAGAGCAAGTCCCTGCACAGCCTGCTTGGAGCCGCTGCTTTGGACTTCTCCCTAATTCCCTGTGCTGGCAGGACGTGCCCTGAACTGTTCTGGTGCTGTATCCATCCCTTGCTAGCACCCAGGGTCACAGCTGAAGGGTTGTGACCCACTGGGCAGGACAAAACAGGGAGCCGGGATGGGGAGGAGATGTGGGGATGCTCATGGGGGCCATGAGGGACTATGCTAAACCCTCCGTCAAAGGAGAGGAGATAAACTGATTTTGCCACGTGGGTGTGGAGGTGGGAGCAAGGTTTTCACCTCTCTTTGTGAATTTCTCTGCAAACATCTTTTTTTGGCAAGCTTTTGAATGGGCTGCCCTTGGCAGTGGTGGAGTCCCCATTGCTGGAGGGATTTAAAAGCTGTGTGGATGTGGCACTTGGGGACATGGGTTAGTGGTGGCCTTGGCAATTCTAGGGGAATGGTTTCCCTCTGTCTTAGAGGGCTTTTCCAACCTAAATGATTCTGTTAATCATCATGCCCTCAGCGGGGAAGGATGGGAGTGCTCTTCCTTCCACATCTTGTTATTACATCTCGTTATCCCCCTGCAGCAAACCCAGGCTTTGGAAAGATGTGGCTGCAGGTTAGGAGAGGACCAGCTGCTGGGGACAGTAATCTGGAGAGTGACAGACCTGCTGGGTTTGTGATCAATACCATGGGTGTTGTTTATCATAATTCCTCCCCTTACCCTTAGACCTGTGAGTCCCAGCCCTGCTGTGCACAGCAGCTACTCACCCTCATTTAAATGCTGATGAATTTGAATGGAAAGTTGCTTGGTCTGGTTTACATATGAAGCAGCAGTTCCTTGGAGGAAGATGTAAGATGTGGCCTTTACCACAGATGTGGGAGGTCCAGGTCTCTTTGGACAGGGATAACACAGTGAATAAAAGATGTGCTGCCTTGGGGATAAATCTGTGTTAGTCCCTGTCAGCAGGTAGTGCTCTGGGAGAAGTGCTTGTGGCAGCCTGTGTTCAGGGGGATGATTAAGGAAACTCAGTCATTTGGTTTATCCAGGAGGACACAAGGAATTGATCCATCCATATATAAATAGCCACGTGGGTGCTCTCAGTGGAGGGAGGTAGCTGGTTTTGGAAACTCAGATGGCTGGAAATGGATGCTGGAGGGGTTCAGGCTGGAGATGGGGTTTGGGTTTTTAGCTTGTGGTGTGATTAACCCTTGCAGCAGCTTATGAGGGACTCTGGTGAACTCTGCACGGGGTTTAATTTGGGAATGTCAGCTTCCACAGGGTCCCTGGTGGAGATGCTGCAGGCCAGGGTACAGGGCTCCCCAAATGTAAAATTCCCTTTCCTCCTCTAATTGAGTCAGTTGGAGTAGATGACCACAGTCCAGCCCCTCCTGAGCCTGGCATTGGTAAATCTGTGAACAGTCTCATAGTGGGGGTTTTTGGTGGGTTTATTTTTCATATCTCTGTCTCTCCCCAGACCTGCTGTGTTTCTTCCCTGGGCTCCAGCCTTGTCTCAGAATGCACATTCTGAAAATACCGATCCCTTTTCAGGGGGAAGACAGGATGTTCCAGCCTCCTGGCAGGCCCTTAGGTTACCTGGCAGTGGCTGTGATCTCTCTTCACTTCCTCCCAATGAAGTTCCCTTTATGCAGAGCCTGGAGGGACCTTTCTTGGCTCTCTGAACTCAGCTGTGTATGTTCCAGACAGGTCACACTGTTTACCCAAGCAGATCAATAACTGGGCTTCCAATAGGGCTTTTGATCCCTTCAGCCAGGGAAGACATTCAGAGTAAAAAAGAGTCACAAGAATCATAAAATCACTGAATTATTTAGGTTGGAAAAACCCTCAAAGATCATCAAGTCCAACCATTCCCTCAGCACTGCCACCACCACCACTAAATCTTGTCCCCAGGTGCCACAGCCACACAGCAGTGATGCCCAAGGAGCCGGTCCCAGTGCTGCTCCTGGCAGAAGCAGGCTCACCTGGTGCTGCTGGCACCACCATCATTCCCCAGGGATTGCCATTCCCCAGGGATTGCCATTGCCTAGGGATTGCCCCATCTGGGTGATGGTTGGAGCCCAGCACGCTGACTCCTCTCACAGGGTTAATCTTTGAAAGTTGCAGCCTTTGGGAGGTGTGAAAAGATAAAACAAAGAAAATCCTGTCAGGGTGGCTCCATCCATCCCCCCCTTCCTGGGCTATTCCTGGCCTTGTGATACCAGGGTGTATTTTTAGAGCTGTGGTCATGTGTTTGCTGTATCTGATGTGCTCCTGTCCCTCCTGCCCGCCTGGGCACAGGGGTGTGGGCTTCACTGACAGGTTCCTGCCCCTGCTCATGCATGGCTGGTTTAAAGAAAGTTTAGAAATAAAACCTTAAAGGCCTCTTAGCAACCTGTTGGGTTTTTAAGTGGCCTGTGAAGACAGAAAAACCCCATTTGTAGTAATGCATCCTGCAGTAATGTCGTGTAACTGTACAGTGCAATACCTGCTCTTGGTCTTCAGAACAATCTTTTCCTCCCAAACCATTGTATTTATTCAAATACATACCTGTAGATTCATAGTTTAGGTTGGAAAAGACCTTAAAGATCATCAAGTCCAACTGCTGCCTGAGGCAACCAACACTCTGTAAAATACTCACCTTTAGGTCACAAGTTGTCAGCTATTTCCTGTGCATATGTGGGTTTAGAAAACTGGAAAATGGGTCCTTCAGCTATTGAGAGGAATCTAAACTGTTCAGCTTTCCCAGTCCAGAAAGTATCTTGGTACCTGAGTTTGAATAGGCCAATTATCCAAAAGGGTAACATTCTAAGATATTTTTATATATAGATATGTGTATGTATATGTGTATATATGTTCCTATCTTATTGAATACTTTTAGTCACTGGGATGGACACCCTTTTTTCTCCATGCAGATTCTTACCTGCAGCTGCTCTCTTACCTGTGTACACATGGAGATCTTTAGGGCCAGGGCAGTGAGATACAATGAGCATGTCAATACAATGGCTATAAACCAGAATAAATCTGTTCAGAGTGATGGAAAATCATTCTCAAATCACTGGGGGGATCACACATTGCTGCCCTAGACAGCCTTCCTACATGCCAGACAGACAGACAGGAGTAGGACATTTGCTCAGGAATAAGAAATGGAAAGACAACACCCCAGCCTTTGAGTTCTAACTGCTCTAAATCACATTCATATTGACTTGTTTAAAATATGATGCAGGCAAAATCTGTTTCTCAAGAGTGACTTATGCTGGAGTTAAAAAACAGAAAGCAAATTTTGTCTGCCAGCCAAAGAAAACTTGGATTGGCCATTAAACCCAGGATTTTGTTGGCTAGCATTGTATCTGATTACATGAAAGTGTGGGAGCTAATGCTTTCTAAAGCTATTTTTCCAGCCTTTCAGGTGCTCATTCGTATCACCTACTGTAGCTGTTGAGCAAGACTCCCCTCCCCACCAGCCCTGCCCCTTCCAGTCAAACCCTCGTGCCTTGAGAAACTCAGGAAAAGCACTTTTTGTCCTACTTGTTTGTTTTTAAGTAAATATTGCTGTCTGTGTTGTTCTAGACAAAAGCTCTTTAAAACAATTCCACTGAGCTGCAGAGGAAGGGGAGAAACCTGTTGACTGTAAACTTCCAACTGGCTTCATCTGCCAGAGGTGAGAAAGTGTCCCAGCAGGTGGGAATGATCCTGGTTTTGTTGAGCAATGGGAGCTGGAGTCACAGTCCAGCCCAGCCAAGGAGGATCTCTGCTCCTCTGTGTGGAGGGAGCTCAGCTTCACCTGTGCAGAAGATCCTTGGGAAGGTGTTCAGGGATTGTTTAGCTTGGAGAAGAGAAGGTTCCAGGGAGAGCTCAGAGCCCCTTTTCCAATGCCTACAGGAGCTCCAGGAGAGCTGGAGAGGGACTTGGGAGGAGGAATGGAGTGACAGGACAAGAGGGAGTGGCTCCCACTGACAGATGGCAGGAATAGATGGGATTTGGGGAAGAAATTCTTCCCTGTGAGGGTGGGGAGGCCCTGGCACAGGGTGCCCAGAGAAGCTGCCCCATCTTTGGAAGTGTCCAAGGCCAGGTGGGAGAGGGCTTGGAGCACCCTGGGCTAGTGGAAGGTGTCCCTGCCATGGCAGGGGTTGGAATGAAATTATTTTTAAGATCCCTTCCAATCCAAGCCCTTCTGTGGTACAGCCCTTCCCTGCTTTGGAGGGGCAGCATCAGTTGGTGTGTGCAGGAGCCTCAGGAAGAACAAATGATGGAGATGTCCCTTGGACTGAGTGTTTTTTTCTGAATGAGTGTTTTTATCTTTATATTATTTATAAAGGTACTGAAAATAACTCCTAAATAGACCCCTGGAAGGAGCATTGAGGTGACCTCTCTCTTTCTGCCCTGGTGGTGTTGGGCCTGTCTGGACACATTTGTCTTCTCTGCTCTTAAACTTGTCCTCTGAAAAAGATTGTCCTGCCTCCTTGGTCCAGAGCTTTGGTGCCCTTACTGCAAATAAATTTCCCCTGATGTGTAAAAATCATGCTCCTTCCACCACTTTGCCCTCATTTTCTGGAAGCCAGCCTGCCATTGCAAGAGCAGGGAAAGTCCCTGGGAGCCCTGGATTGTGCAGGACACGGAGCTGCACCTCCCTGCCTGAACTGGAAATAATTCTGTGGGAGCTCTGAATTTCACTCCCATAGTGAACCAGTTGCCTTGCTCTCCTGTGTGACAGCACACCTGGCATCAGGGAGGTCTGGGCTGAAGCACAGCTTTTGTTTTGCTGCAGTGTTACAGGGAGGATGATGAAGATCAGTGACACGCTCTGCTGGAGGTCACCAGTGATGGTGCTGGCTGGGAGGATTAGCAGAGTTTGGGTTGATACTATGAACATGCTGTTTATTTTGGGAAATTCAGCAACAAGTTGAAATGTTTGATTATCTAGTTTATCCCCTGGGCTAGGATTTGTTGATGGAATACAGGTTTCATCAAGGAGATGCTACAGGCAAAACCTGAGATCAAAACAAGTTCCTGAATGCTGTTTGCTGAGGATCTGTGTTTTCATACAATGACAGAGGTATTTGCTGCCTGTCCTCTGCCAGCACTGAGGGTTTCCTGGAGTTCTGAGTGTGCAGGTGATGAGATTCTCTGAGATGGAGTGGGCTTGGTGGTGGGTTTCTCTTGGTGTGGTGTGTGTGGCCAGTGTTGAACCAGAGTCTGGTTTTGGGCAATGCAAGGCAGGGTTGGCCAGCTCCAGATCTGCAGAGCTCTATGATCAGGAGGGATCATCTGTGTGTTCTGCCCAGCTCCAGATCTGCAGAGCTCTGTGATCAGGAGGGATCATCTGTGTGTTCTTCCCAGCTCCAGAGCTCTGTGATCAGGAGGGATCTGTGTGTTCTTCCCAGCTCCAGATCTGCAGAGCTCTCTGATCAGGAGGGATCATCTGTGTGTTCTGCCCAGCTCCAGATCTCCAGAGCTCTGTGATCAGGAGGGATCTGTGTGTTCTGCCCAGCTCCAGAGCTCTGTGATCAGAGTGGAGTTTGTGTTCTGCACTGAGAGGGGAGCACTGACGTGGTGGTCTTGGCTTGTCCATTCCTAAAATAGTGGTCAATCAGATGGGTCCTGCCTCCTCACAACAGCTCAAAGGGCACAACACTGTCAAAAAATAAGTGGATTTTAGGGTGTGCAGGATTGAGGCTCTGATTCAAATGTGCAGTAAGGTTTTCTTTCCAGTTTTTGGCTGTTGGGTGAGGTCTGGGTGCTTGTTGGTGTTGCAGTTTCATGGGAGTTGTTGCCCACAGCTTTGATCCCTGAACCCAGCTGCAATCACCTCCCCAGAGTTTGGGGTTTTTTTGCTTTCCCTTTAAGGCCTCACCCCGTGTACTGTGAAGGTGCCTGGGGCATGACAGTAGCCACAAAGCTTGTGAAACAGGCCAAGGAGAAATGACAAACATGTCCTTACTCAGCATCACACGTTGGCTGATCAGATGCTACTGCTCGTGTCAGCAGCCTCAGCTTCTCATGGAACTTTGGGGAAATTTGCCTGGCAAGATACCCAGAGAGTCCCCAGCATCAGACTGGAGCAAAGGTCAGACATTGGAATAGGATGCCCAGGGAAGTGATAGAGTCCCCATCCCTGGAGGGATTTGAAGGATGTGGCACTTGAGGACAGGGTTTAATGGTGGCCTTGTCAGTGCTGGGTTAATGGCTGGACTGAATCTTAAGGATCTTTTCAAATCTAAATGATCCTTTAGGAGGAGGCTGGAAGATAAACCCCAATGTGAAAGGCTGGGAGGCTTCTGGGGAGAAACAGTGTACAGAAGTCACAGCCCCATTCATCTGAATAATCCTAGAGGTTTATTCAAATATTATTAAACTGCCCTGTTCAGGAAAAGGAGGTGAGTCTGGGTCTCCTCATCCCACCTGGAGCAGCCCACTTTGGAGGGCACTGCTATGGGAAAGGCACTGCAAGAGTGCTCTGATGTTACCAATGAATAATGCAGGAATGCTGAGCAAGCAGCACATGTATGGGAAGGATTTGGAAAGATGTTTTATCTTTAGAAGCAAGGACACTTCATTAATCTCCCTGAATAATGCCAAGCCATAAATTATATTGGTAATAGACACATCTACGTAATGAAAAGTACCTTCACTTGGTCTCTACATGAAAAGAGGTTGGAAGCAGCTGTGGTTTCAGGCAGCCCCATCATCTCTGAGAAACTGCTTGCTCAGAGTCAGGGATGGAAGGACCCAGCTGTGTCCAGAGCCACCTTTGTGTCCTGCCACATCATGGCTTGTGTGTCTTCCACTGCATCATGGAAAAGGAAAACCAAACCAAAAAAAGGTTAAGAAAACGGCTGGGATTTGCAGGGAACTTGCCTTGCTTCCAGCATCCGAAAATATTGAAACCAGCAGGCTGTGAAGTCCAGACCACAACAGAATTTAGAGGCTGTGGTGCAAGTATCCAGGAAACTGGGTTTGTATGGAAAGGCCATGGGTCTGTAACCCAGTAATCCCCAGCCCTGAGAGAGCTGGGAATGGGTTTGCACTGCAGTGTGGTGCAGTGGCTTGGCCAGGCTGGAGAAACAGACTTTTTATTTTAAGAGCTGGGGGGAAGAAAAACCTCCTTGAAAGCAAGTTTTGCACAGGACACAGCAGCTGCTGGGGCTTTGGGTACTTCTGAGTCAATGGATTTACCAAGAAGGTGCCTCAAACAAAATAAAAGTAGCAGTGTTTTCAGAGGTTGTTTTGTTTTCATCCAACATTTGAATGTTGTTTTCCTCTCTCAAATCCCAAACCACGCTACTTTTGCATTCTTCTCCTCGGGTAGGTGGTTTTTGGTCATGGCTGGAAGGCATGAGTTGCTGCAGGAGCAATTTTGGCTGATGAGCACCTGTGTTAACCTGAGCAGGGAGGCTCCCAATCCCATCAGCACTGAATTCCAGTGAAACAGCAATCCAGGGGAACTCCTGGATGTCACCCACCTGGAGGCAGCTGAGTCACATGGAGATGATTCTGCACTGCCTCATTCCTTGCACTAGTGATGGTTGGGCTGGTTTGGGGTCAGGGATGGTTTTTTAAACCCAATTCTAATTTGTTTGGTGTAGTAGGAAATCACTGGGATATGGAGTAGTGGGAGATGTCAGCCTTGGTGTCAAGGAGGACAGCAGGGCTGGATGAGCTCTGACTTTGCCACTCATCTGCCACTAACAAGGTGTCCTGCCACATCCCCTAAAGGTGCAGGAAGCTTTAAACTCCTGTCAAAATCACTTTGAAAAGAGGAAAGGCCAGGCTGAGGATGAAGGGAGCTCCAGCCTTGCAGCTCCATGGCTTTTCCAGTGGGATCTGTCCATCTCTGCCAGCAAGGAGGAATCCCCACTGCCTGTGCTGAGCTCCTGGTGTGGTGGAGGAGAAAAGACACTTGGAAGTCATGCAGGGAGTGAAAATCCTCTGGAAGAACTGGGAGAAAATAAATTCTATTCTGTTCTGTTCTGCTTCACTCTGTCTCGTGTTCAGCACCACCCTGATCCCATCCAGGTCGGTGTCAGTGGTACAGTGTGACACAGAGAGGGACAGCAGGGAGTGCCAGCACTGGGGTTCAGGCAGCTCCCTGGCAGCTGCATCCCTGATGAGCAGGGAGAGAGCAGTGAGATGCTTCTCCCAGCCTTTGTGCTGCTGCCCTGGGAGCTGATCAGGTTTCACCCCAAAATAATTTCCTTCTGCAAACAGTGGTGGCTGTTAGGAGGCCTGAAAGCTGAGCATGGCCACACATTGGTTGCTTTATCAAGCCAGGAATTTACTGCATCTCTGATCTCTCCCCAAAAAATGGTTTTCCAAGTTTTTCCCAGGGTTATGTGGTGTGAGTGGGAAGCCAGGGTTTCTCACCACCTTTGCCAGCTCCTCCCTGTGCTGCTGGGAGCTGGTCCTGCTGAAGCTGGGACGCTTTCATGCTCTGAACCAATTGTCAGCCTCTGATGGAGAAGTGTTATTCTCTGGAAATAACACTCCTTCCTGCTGTGTTTCCATATAAACCCCTCAGTGTTTACTTTGCAGCTTTCCTTGTCACACACTGAGAGCTGCAGTTGCTGTCCTGTGTCTGTATGTGCATATTCCACGGCAGCAAAGGGGCTGTACAAGGTGGCAGGGCAGGGAATTTGTTCCTGGTGCCCAATTTTCTGCTTTAATGAGTCCCTTGCTGTGTTGCTGCTTGTGAAGTGGCCCAGGAGAGGAGCAGGGGCTTTGCAAGCATTACCTGTGTGAGTGCCTGTCTTTAACAGATTGCCAGGGAGCTGCAGCCTCCAGTTCCCCTCTGCTTGAGACATTTCCCTTCCAAATACCAGGAGGAGACACAGTGGGAAAGTGGAGGTGGCAGAGGATAACTCAGAGTTGTGTAAAACCCCAAATCCTGAATTTTCCCTTCACACCACACAAAGAGAGTTGGAAACCTGGAGTGTTTGAGCAGTTGCAGGAATCCTTTTGAGCTGGGGGCTTCACTTTTCCTGTGGGGAGCTGGGATGTAAACCTCCCCCTGCCACAGAGCTTGCAGGTGTGGTGCTGAGTGGGATGATGCTGTTGCTGCATCATGACACAGAAAAGCCTTGCCCAGGCTCTTCTGTGTTGGATGGCTGCAGTTTGCACCTCTCCAGACAGGGTCTGAATTGCTGGAGGTATTCAGCAATCAGGTCTTTCTGCAGGATTTGGATGGAATGGAATGGAATGGAATGGAATGGAATGGAATGGAATGGAATGGAATGGAATGGAATGGAATGGAATAGAATAGAATAGAATAGAATAGAATAGAATAGAATAGAATAGAATAGAATAGAATAGAATAGAATAGAATAGAATAGAATAGAATATTTCACTTGGAAGGACATGAAGTAATGGCTTTAAAGTAAAAGAGGTTTGGATTAGATAAGATAGGAAGAATTTCCTTCTAGTGAGGCTAATGAGGCAATGGGACAGCTTGCCCAGAGAAGCTGTGGCTGCCCTGTCCCTGAAAGTGTCCAAAGTTGGACAGGGCTTGAAGCACCCTGGGCTGGTGGAAGGTCCCTGCCCATGGCTGAGGGTGGAACTGGATGTTCATTAATGTCCCTTCCAACCCAAACCAGTCTGTGAATCTGTGATTTCTTTACCAAGTCTGTGGTCAAACACTGGGACAGGCTTCCAGAGAGGTGACTGATACCCCAAACCTGTCAGTGTTGAAAAGGCAGCTGGACAATGCCCTTGACAATACTCTTTTAATTTTTATCATCCCTGAATGGATCAGGCTGTTGGATCCCAGCCAGTGTTGTGTATCTCTCTGAATTTAGTGGATTTCTGCACATTTATTGCTGTGTTGTTGTCAATTGGCTCAGAGCCACTTGAGGCTCCAATTAGCTGGAATCAGTAGCCTGGAGGGTGAGAGAGGGGTCGTCAGCTTCCAGAAATCCTGTCACGCCTGCTGTTCATCTCTTCTGAGTTGTGGAGGTTGAATCCTTCCCTGTGAGTAACTGCAATGTGTTGCTGCTCTTCAGAGGAAAACAGGGTGCAGGGAAGGGAATTTTCTTCTGCAGGGAGGTCTGTGCCTCCCCCTCCCTGCACAAAAATACAAGATTTTCATCTTGTTGGAAGTTTCTTCCCAAATATTACGGAATTTGGTCAAGAAAATGAAATCTCAAATTTTCCTTGTGGGTTTTCTGATAGCTGAAAACAGTCATTTTAGCCAGACAAGGAGAGGAGGATGATTTTGCTTTAGTGAAAACTTGAATTAGTTGGGAAAGCTTTTTGTGTTTTAAGCACTAACAAGTGTCAAACTCATTATTGCTCAGATCTGGGACAGGAGTTGAGTTCCTCAGCGTATTTGTGGTGCCTTTGGTGGGCATCAGCAATTCTGGGAGAGGAACCAGGCAGTGGGAATGTGTAATTGCCAGGACCTGTGTTCTTTGTCCTTTAGGTTCACTGTCCACGTTTACCCATTTCATGTGTTCTCACTGGAAAGGGATCATGGAAAAAAAGCTGTGACTGGGACACATCACTTTAACCCCCCCTCCCAAAATGAATCTTTACAGCTCCTGGGATGTTTTTGTGAAATATCAATAAAAACTGGGCGAACAGCGGTTTTATTCTGAAGGAACAATGTCACTCTTTGTTTTGAGATCCTGCAGCACTTCGTGGGTACATGAGAAACAAAATGTGAGGCTGGTAATAAAGGAAGGACCAGCCAGCTGCTGCAGGCAGCAGTGCAGCACAGTGAATTCCACAGGGAAAGGTGAATTACCCAGGGAAAAGTCTGTTTTAACCTCATGAGTGCTTGTACAGCTGGGAAAGACAGGGAGTCAGCTGAGTGCTGCTGCTCTGGTACAAGCTGGGGAGAGTCAGCTCTTTGTGTCACTTTTTCATGGGGGTTTCCTAAAAAAAGAGGAGTTTCACTTTGCTTTGAATGTCTCTGTTGTAGATGCAGAGATTTTCCCGTCCTCCCTGAGTCAGCCCCAGCTCTCCCCTCCCTCCTCTTTGACGTTGGCACTTCAGGGCAGGATCAAAGCGGGTGAAATTAGAAAGTCTCCTCCTCGCAGTGACTCATCACTGGCTTTGGTCAAGTGCTTTCCTCTGGGCAGCAGAAAGGGGAGGGGAGGGGAGGGAGGGATGTCTGCATCCCCTGATTCCTCCTGGGAATTCACCCCAGCGTGGGGGTGAAGCTGCTTGTCCTCACTTCACAGCCCAGTGGAGTTTTCTGTTCATCCTACCTTCAAGGCAAAGCAAAATGGGTCAGTTCTTACCCAGGCAGGAAATCCTGTCAAATCTGAGATCTGATCAGATCCATTAAGTTACTTTTTCTTTCATGTACTGCAGAGAATTTGAAGCAATGAACAACCAGGTGTTTCCCCAGGGAGAGTGAGTTGTGGCCAGCAAAATCCAGGGCTTGATTTTAACACCTCAAGCATTGGACAGAAATTTTCTTCTTTCAAGCCCTGGGTATGTTTTCCCTGTGAGGAGCTTGGCAGCATAACAGGCTCTTCTCTTCAGCCTTTGGGGTTCATGCAGTGAGGGGGCTCCCCTGTATTGATGTTCTCTGGTGTCTAACACTGAATTCCAGCAATAGGTTCCACGTCCTGTAGCTTCTGGGGGTTCATAACAGAGCTGAGAACTGGCTCAAACATCAGACTGAACCACAACCTTCCTCATCTTTAAAAAAAAAACAACAAATTTTGGTTGAGCTGCACAAGCTTTGCACAACCTGGATTTGTACAAAGCTGACTGGTTCTGGAAGGGGTTACCTGGAACCATTCTTCCCACCTGTCTCAGACACTTGTGAAACTCTTAAAAAGAAGGAAAATCAGTCTGTTAGCTCGCCCTGCCTGCATCCCCCCAAGCAGCCCGGGATGCCTTTGGCTGGGACATGTAGGAGGACACACATTTATCCCAAAATATGGATCCAACATCCATCCCAGGAGATGGGCTGAGCCCCTGCTGTGGTGGGGTTGCCCATGGCCTTGCTGTGCTCTCAGGGCTTACCCATGTGCAGCTTTGGCTGGGAGCACCCATGTGGTCACCCTAGCCAGAAGCATTTCTTTCAGGATTTTTGTGCAGTATTTTGCTAATTACTGTTTTCCATAATTGTGACAGTGACTTTCATTCATAGCTCTTAGATGTGTATAAAAGCAGAACTTTCCTCAAAACTCCCTTTTTGTCCAGGCATCGTTTAATACGTGGAAATTACACTATTGGCTGCTGTGGTTCCAGCATTTATTTTTATTTTTACCATTTCCATGTCTGCTGTGGGAAAGGAAGCAGGGCTAGCAGTCCTCAGCATCCAGAGATAGGAACCACTTTGTTTTAGCTTTACTTTGGCCATGTTGAATTTTGCTGAGCACGTCTTGGCCGAGCTCCAGGATGCTGGACCAAGCCCACCATATTCAGAGAGAAGTGAATAATTACTACTTTGTGATGGCAACACGGGGAGGAAGGAAAAAAGTGTTTGCAAAGTGCTTTGAAGATAATGACACCCCCAATTTGACGAGTGACAGCAGGGCAGAACATCCTTAGATAGCTGGTTAATGCCTGCTGATTAGAGGAGCAGACAAGGAGCACTGTTCCCAACAGTGCCTGCTTTGGACTTCCTTTAAGGAGGGAGTGGTGAAAGGGAGGGCTCAGCCAAAAATAAACGAGCATCTCAAAGGCAGATGGTCCTATTCACAGACCTAAAATTACACCAGTGGAGGGCCAGGCAGGATGAAAGGAATTAGCATCTGGTGGTGAAGGGAGGGCAGTGTCACTGAGGGTGGGTGACCAGATGGCCCAGGCACAGTCGGATGTCCTCCTGCAGGCACTTGCAGCCTTTCCCCACTTGTAGACCTCACTATATTATTTTTATAGTTTGTTGTTTGGTTTGGTTATTGTTTTTTTTTTTCCCAGGGAGGTGCAGATTCCTCCAGAGCAAATGTAGGCTTTACTGGCAGGAGGCTCAAGTCTCCCAGTTCCCTTTTATGGATCTGTTCACACCCTGCTCCTGCAGCCACTGCAGGCCAGGGTCAGCAGTGCTGAGAAGCCTTCAGCTCAGGCTGGCATCTTCCCAAAGCACAGCTCTGGGGGTAACCCCAGGGACAGGCACACCCAGCCTGAAGGGAAGTCCAGAAAGGCTGAAGCATCCAGTTTCCAAATTAATGTGAAGGTGATCACCTGATTTCTCCTTGTGAGAGAGGATTCCCTTCGTAGCTGCAGTGAGGTGCAGTGGCCTCTCCCAGTGACCTCACACCTGGATGTGGCCACTCTTGGATGCTTGGGGTACTGTCCTTCCTGCTTCCCAGATGGATCCTACAATCACCAGGTTGTTCCAACCCTGTCCAGCCTGGCCTTGGACACTTCCAGGGATTCAGGAGCAGCCACAGCTTCCCTGGGCACCCTGTGCCAGGACCTCCCCACCCCCACAGCCAGGAATTCCTTCCCAATATCCCATCTAGCCCTGCTCCTGACAGTGGGAAGTTGTTCCCCGTTATCTTGTCCCTCCATGCCTTGTTCCCAGTCCCTCTCCAGCTCTCCTGGAGCCCCTTTAGGCACTGGAAGAGGCTCTGAGCTCTCCCTGGAGCCTTCCCTTCTCCCCTTGAGCACCCCCAGCTCTCCCAGCCTGGCTCCAGAGCAGAGGGGCTCCAGCCCTGAGAGGATCTCTGTGGCCTCCTCTGGACTCATTTCAGCATCTTCCTGTCCTTCCTGTGCTGGGGTCCCTGAGCTGGATGCCAGACTCCAGGTGGGATCTCACCAGAGCAGATCAGAGGAACAACACTCACCAGGGGATCCCCAGAGCAGCACTTTGGAGGGTGCCAGCTCTTGTTCTCAGGTTTGTTTTCCCTTCTTCTTGGAGCACCAAAAGCCTTTTGAAAACTGTGCTGTGACTCCCAGTCCAGGTTAAAATGACCTTTTTTAGTTTATTCTTCCCCCTCACATTGTTACTTTCAGCTTGAAGCAGGGCAGTGACCTGGTTCATGGCACAGCCCCACGGAAGGGTTGTGTTGGAGGGATGGGATGCAGAGCCTGGTGCTCATCCTGGCAGAAGGGGAAACCCTGGCACCCCATTCCCTGTGGCTCACTCCGAGTGCATTCCTGTGACGTGACTTCAGACAGTATTTCAGAACTCATAAGATTTAAAGCACTGTTGCAATGCGAGAGCAAACCTGAGAACTGAGATTTAAATTTGGGAGGGGGATTTGGGGAGGGACTGGATTTGGTCCAGAGTTTCTCAATGTTAACTCTCCAATATCTCCCGACCATTGTGCAAAGATCAGGGCAGAAATCTCTGGAAGAAGCCGCTGGCTGGTTGGGGTGGGGGGTTGCCTTGCTATGTAGCCACATTTATTTTTATTTCACTTTTGAGCTGGTATTCCAGGAAAGCCCATTAAAATCTGGCAGCAGGCTGCTGGGGAGCAGCTTGCTGGAGCCGAGCACGGACGTGTGATGCTGGAGGAGCCACTCTGAGGGCTGGGGATGACTGATGGTGCGAGGTGTCAGTGGGGAGGAGGGGAAAAGGGGGATGTTCTCACTCCGCTGAACTTCCTTCCTTTGTGTTTCCTATTAAGCTGAGGGAGCAGCGCTGATGCTGCTGCTTTTGCAGCCTTCCAAGCTCCCATTTAATTGTGGATGATTTCATCCCGGCCCTTTTCATGCTGAAGCCAGTGGCCTGCGTCATGCAACAGTGAATTTAGGCAGATTTTATTTGCATGTGAGTCATTGAGCTTTTCCAGCTGAATGTCACCAACTTGGAATTTTTGTCTGATTTTGTTGTTGTTTTTGTCTCTTGGTGTTTTTCCACCGGTCTTTTTTTCCCTGCCTTTTGCTGCCTGCACCCCTTCATCCCTCCACAACCACCCCCCCCCTACCCACCCAGAAAAAATAGGAAAAGACTAAATGGGAGTTTGAGTTGGCAGTGCAAAAGGACAGGATTAGGAATGTTCGGGGAGAGGGAGGGAAAAAGGATGCTTTATGTCGCTGGGAGGGAAGGACCAGAGCCAAGTCAAATTGAGGGCTCTAATTTGGGAGCGGTGTTATTACAGGTCAGAGGGAGTCAGTTACTGGCTAAATTGGGAGAGCTGTCACATGCCAGGGCTGGAAATGCTGCTCACATGGCTGGGGCACACAGGCTCCTGGGCAACTCAGTTTGATTTTGTTGACAATGTTTTTTAAAAATAAAAAAAAAAATTTAAAAAGCCCTTGTTTATTTTCCCTCAAATATAGGCTCCGTAGCAGCGTCCCTCTGCCTCCACTGCTGGCTCATCCTGGCCCTCGCTGCCCTTTGCACAGAGAAGTTTATAAATAGAGCAACTCCTCCATTATGTGCAGCTTCAGTCTCTTTATTTTTATACTGGAATCTGTTCAATGATTAACAGTTTAAACCATGTGCTGTATATCAATACCTTGCATACCCTTCATAACTTATTTTTAGTATTATTTTTCCCCCTTCTAAATCCTTTATCCATTTTAGGCAACACCGTTATGACATCCAGATAATTTTTTATATATTTATTTTAGCCTTTGAAGGAACTTATCTGCATTTCAATTAAGCTTTTGGTAAAAGGCTTTTTGCAATTGTAATTAAGAAGTCAGAGGAGTATTTTTTCCATGCCTGTGGTTGTGCCTGTAGTCTCCTCACTGAAAGTCAGGAGGATTCGGGTGTTTTTGTGGATTAAGCTCAAAAGAGAGATACAGAAGTTGCATGTTTTATTTCTTTGGCTTCCTGCATCCTAGGAAATTCCACTGAAAATCTGGATTTGAGGGCGTGTGGAGGCATGTGAGCCATATAACCCTGGTGTAAGTGAAAGCAGGCAGTGAACTCATTTCCCACCTGTACCCCAGGTCCCAGAAGCAGCAGAACCAGCAGCGTTTTCCCGTGGCTGAGCTCACGGGCTCCAGGGAGTGATGGGGCTTCTGGAAGCAATCTGCAGCCTCCTGTTTAATTATGCTTTTAATCCTTGCTGACCCATGCCATTGCCATGGGCCAGGCCCTGCAGGCTGGCTGAGCTCAGCTGGCTTTGCACAGAGCCAACAAAAGCCACTCGAGCCAGCATCTCGCCGGGGTATCTTCGTCCATCAGACCTGGCACGGCTGCTCTGATATTCCTGTCTCCTTGTTGCATGCACAAGGGCTGATGGATTCCCCTCTGCTCTCCACAAGGGAGATGGTTTTGGTGTCATTTCTGCCCTGAGAGCCTTCTCAACCCACCCATGGATGGTGCTCCTGCTTCCTCCTGCTCTTCTGCAGAGGTGGTACAACACCTCAGCTGGTAGTGTCCACAGTGCTGGTGTGGCTGTTGCACCTTTGCATGCTCTCTGTGGTCAGGTGGGACTCTGGCACTATTTTCCTGGGCTTCCCAAAGTCCATCCTCCCCATCTGAGGTTTGGGAACAGGATCCTGTGATGCTCAGGGGCTTGGGTGCTCCAGTGAGTGAAGGGAAACTGGCACTGGGCATTCTTGTCCAATGCCAGGTTGGCTTCACTCTTCAGGACAGCTTTTGTAGGAGGTTGGTTGGTTTGTCTGCCGAGCATCTGCCCTCCTCCTGACCTTGGGGTGAGAAGCAGGAGGTGGCACCTTGTCCTGCTTGATGTCCCTCCTGGCTCTGAGCTCTTGTTTGTGACACTAAACCATTCCCCACATTTCTCTGTCCGAGCGCTGAGCACCTGTTGGGTTTTCACTCTTCTCTCCCACCCATTGGCACTGCTGCCATCAATGCAGACATCACTCCACGCTGGCTGGACTGTGGATTGTGAAATCAGTGAAGCAAATTCCTCTTTCCCAAGGTGTTCTCTGTGTCAGGGCTGGCCACGTTGCGTTGAGAAGCTCGAATGCCATCATTCATGTGGTGTAGATTCCCTTGGCACCCGTGGGGCTTTTGATAAGGTTTCCCAGCGTGTCATCTTTGCTCTGAGTCAGTGAAATGCTCTCAGCATTGGAAATCTCTGCACTAAATTAAAGTCCTGTTGCTAGGGAGTGTTGTGATAATACAGGGTATTATGCTCTGTAGCAAAAGTGTGCAACAGTACAGCCTAGAAAACAAATCCATAAAACCTCCCGTCGGATGCACAGTGTGAAAATCGAGTGTACTTCAGCTCAGTATTAAATATGTCATGGAAAAAGGCTCCCTCTCCTCCTGAATTTCCTGAAAGTCTGCTTTGGGCTGAAAACTGTAGTGGCTGGAGCCAATTTAGAGAAGGAAAAATCCCTGCTCTTGTTGCTGTCTGCAGAAGCTCCTTAATGATCGTGCCATGCAATTCTCCAGTGCTAAAAATACATCACTTCTGGGTTTGTACAAACAGCCTCCTAATGACTGGAGCTCTGGCAAGCTCAGGAGGCAGAGGGGGAAAATAGTGACAAAAATATGAAAATCTTACTCATTTCTACTCACAGTGGAGCTGGGCTCTTCTGTCCTTGTGGATCTCAGTGGGAGTTAAGGGATGTTTTGGTGAGAAATATTCCAGTTTGCTCTGCATCTGACCAAAATAAGGGGCGTTCTGCTCCCATTTGGAGTGTACAAATTGGAGTGTGCTCTGTCTGCTGGTGGGCTTTCATCAGCCTGTTTGGGGTGACAGGATGGGAAGATCTGATCCAGGCTTGTCCTGGAGCCTGGCTTCAGTGCTGAAATTCCCAACTCCTGCTAGGGAGCTGCTGTTGCTTTGGAGAGCAGAATGGAGAAGGGAGCTGCCAGTGACAGACAGCTGAACTCTCTGCCTGAGGAGAACTGCTTTTAAAAGGGCTACAAGTTGAGAAGAGCTCATGTCTTATGCCACAGAAGGGTTTTGGAGATGGGGGCAAAGGGCTGTTTGCTTTTTGTTTCCCCAGAACTTCCATGTCACCTGCCCCTTGCCTGCTGTCCCAAGAAGAATTGTGAGAAATTGTTGAAAGAGTTGCCCACGGAAGCTGTGGCTGCCCCATCCCTGAAGTGTTTAAGGCCAAGTTGGACAGGGTTTGGAGCAATTGGTCTAGTGGAAGCTGTCCTTGCCCGTGGCAGGGGGTTGTAACTGGGTGGTCTTGAAGGTCCCTTCCAACCCAAACCATTCCAGAATTCCATGAAACTGGCTGTTCTTCCAAAGTGAAGTGCAGCAGCCCGTGTGCCTCTTGCCACCCAGCTGTGCTGACAAACCCATCCCTCCTGCCTCAGCCCTGGGTGGTGAAGGACTCACCTGTTGCACACAGGGGAACGTTGGGAGCCATTGCAGGAAGATTATCTCTTTGGAACATAATTGGGTTGGGTGGTTAAATATTCACCGCTGCATTTAACAAGGAATATTGTGTAATTAATTTACATGGAGCTTCTTAATCTTGGTAATTAGGAATGGCAGAGATGCTCCTTCATGAATTCTTGTCAGTGCTGAACCACAGAATCACAGATTGCTTTGGGCTGGAAGGCACCTTAAAGATCAGCTCATTCCAACCCCTTGCCATGGACAGGGACACCTCCCACTAGACCAGGTTGCTCCAGGTCCTGTCCACCTTAAATCCTCTCTGTGTTCAGAAACACTTTGCTTTTCATGGTTACGTGGCTCTTGCCCTTGTTTTTCCAAGGAGCCAGTGTTGCCTGCAGTGGGGATTTCCCAGGCCACCACCTTTTGAGGGACGTGCTGTCCCACATTGCTCCATTGCTCCATTTTTTTGCCTCCCTCCCCTGCATCCACTCTGGTCTGTTCACCTCCCCTCCCCCTTGGAGCTTCTCTGCAGCAGCCGCTGGGGTGGAAAAGAAACATTAAGTACTTTCCTAATGTATTTTTAGCCTCTTAGAGTGTGATGTAGCTGCTGGAAACACGGAGGGGAGCCAGCACCATGTGAACCCAGAGGTTGCTGTGCATCACTGGCAGATTTTCCGGCGCTCCCTGGCACCACGATGGAGCCGGGGTGTGAGGTGGGATGTGGCTGCATGTGCCTTGTGTGATGTCTGTCTGTCCTCTCCTTGTGGGTGCTGGTGGACAAAAGCTCCACCTGTCCTTCAGAGAGGTTGTCCACCCTTGAATCTGCCCAGGGAAGGAAAGGGACCAGCTGGGAGAAGGGGAATAGTGTAATTGCCTTTTTATATCTCATTATAGACCAAAGATGCTGGGGTAGCACTGAGTGTGTTGGACCTGGAGGTTCAAAGCTGTGGGATTGGGTGCTGTGGGAGGGGAAGTGCAGAGCCCTTAATCCCACACACACAGTCCCCAAGCCCTCCTGGTATCCAGGGCATTTTTGCAGGCTCTTCCCAGCTCCTTGCAAAGACTTGTTCCAAGGCAAAAGCTTCACCAGTGCTTCCCAATTACCCCCCAAGTTGTCCTGTTAGACCTGAATGGAAGGGAGTGACAGCAAAAAGCCACCCACAGGGGTTTGTGGGCTTTTCCTCTGTCAGATTCCACATTATCCACTGGGGTGAGCAGTTGTGGTGACCTGTGAGGAAGCTGTGCCCAGGATGCAGAGCTGGCCTCCCCTGGGAGGTGCCAGGCAGCCGTGGGTCCAGCAGGCACGGTGCTGCTTGGCACTTGGCACAGCTCCTGCTGCCTCCAGATGTGTGGCATTAGGTCTTCCCACCCCACTGAGGTCAGCCCTGGCTCAGGCATAAATCCAGACCTGGAGCAGGGAGAGCTCAGAGCAGGCTCTGAGCTCTGCCTGGAGCCTTCTCCTCTCCAGGTGAGCACCCCCAGCTCTCCCAGCCTGGCTCCAGCCCTTGGAGCAGCTCCGTGGCCTCCTCTGGACACTTCACTTGGGTTGTGCTTCACTGTGTAATTAGTTGTATGTAGAAATTGGAGAACCCAATTTCTGCTTCGAAAATGAAATGGTTTCTCTTGGATGGGTTTGGTTGTTTTTTGGGTTCCTTGTTGGGATTTACGCCGCAGCCCCGTGGATGTGGAGGTGCTTGGAGGCATCATGGGTGTCTTCTCTCCTGTGTTGGCATCAATCTTGGGGGGATGAGGAGCAGGATTCAGGTTCAGCAGTGTTTCAGTGACAGCCTCTCTGCCTGCTGCACTTGGCAGGTCAGCAGTAACGTTTATCATTGAGATGTTTTTCCTTTTAATTAGCGCCGGTTGCAATAACGAGGAGGCACATGCTGAAATTCTGATTATTTGGCCTCTGGTGGAAGGAGAAGGCTGCCAGGTTTAACAGTGAAGGTATTGATGTGCTCTGGATGGGGTACAGAGTGTTTCCATCTGGGTTCTTGCTTTGTTTTCCTTCATGTTGGCCTTTTGAGTGAGGCTGATTTACGAAGGGAATGATGTAAAATTGCCCAAACAAAGTATTGTGACTGGGTCAACGTGCAGGTGCTAATTACTGCAAATAATAATTTAAATCCCTTCAGCTGGAAACACTTTGTGCTTTACCTTCAATCGAGCTGCTGCAGCAGGAGCCAGGACAGAGGTTTGTGTCTGCAGTGCTGTTGGAGAGTGGATTTGTGTGATGGGTGGTGGGGAGCTGGACCATCTCACAGACCAGTAAACCCAGTTGTGGGGAGGCTGGGACTGGCAGCAGCCTGCCCTTGGTTGATACACTTGGTGCAAATTCAGACTTGTGGGTGAAATCTCTTGATTTTTTTGCTCCCCTGCTTTATCTTTGCAGCAAACTGCCCTGTGTGAGGTGGGGTGTGGTGTCTCCACCCCACTCATAGAATCACTGAGTGGTTTGGGTTGGGAGGAACCTTAAAGATCATCTGGTTCAGAATCTGAAGCAGATGAATTCAGGCATAATACCAGATAAATTCAGCTGGAAATGAAGGCAGACAGAAGTGCTTGGGAGAAACTGGAACAACTAGACACAGAATTCAGGTTGGTGATGGTCACTCACTGGGAGATGATGTTGTGGCCAAGCTCAGGTTGTTGGGCTGTGTTCCTATGCAGGGTCAGGTTTCTTGACCCCTTTTGCCCTGGTGAAGGCATCCAGGCAGCTGGAATAGGTGTGAGATCCCAGGGCTGACTGGAGATAACCTCATTTACCACTGATTTAGGGGATCTTGATGGAAGTGCAGCATCTCCCGTGGATGTGTGGAGAAGCTGGTGGGTGGTGATGTGCTGCTGGGTCTTTGCACAGCAGGATGAGTCCAGGTGCTGATTTTTCTGCCTCTGACAATAAAAAGTGGGTGCCCTGCACATAGTTCTGCCCATCACCCAGATTCAGTTTCACATTCATAATCCAGGAAATGGCAAATAATGGGAGCCTCTTCTGAGAGCTGCTGAGGAAGCCTCTTGAAAAACCTTCCTGCAAACCCAGAAACAGCCATCTCTTGCTCTGGGGCCACTGATTCCAGGCTCACTGGAAGGAAGCAGTTGCCAGCTGCCTAAGCATGGACTGGATTTTTCTTTTGCTGTTGGCCATCCAGGACATGAAAACCTTGGTATTGTCCATCCCCAGAAAGGTTTGATTGCCATCCAGGAGCACCCAGTTCCTCTCTCCAGTCCCTGATGTGCAGTATGTCACTTCACAAGATCAAGGATCCCAGCCTAAACTTTTAGTACAAATTTCTGGTTTTTCTCCCCAAATACATCTGAGAGTACAATTTATTTCAGCTCTTCTGGGAAGGTGCTTGGAGGGTGCCCTTCAGATTTGAGCATCTGGTTAATGGTTGGACTCAATGATCTTAGAGGTCTTTTCCAACCTTAATGATCCTATGAATCCCTCTCTTAGTCATTTCTTGCTTGGGCAAATTATCTGAATGGGCTTTTGAGAACTTTTTATGGAAAACTGAAAACAAGGGCATAATAAAACAGTAATTTAAGAGCAGTTTGCTGACAACTGGAGCCCTTAAGTGCACTGACTTAGCATTGAGGGGCAATGATACCAAACCTCCTGTGTGAATGTCCTCTTTGTTACTTGGAAGATCCTTGAGCAGTTTTTAAAACACTTCTAATCTTTAAATTGGTGTCCTTGTTGCTCAGGATAAGCTGTTGTGTGTTTCATAAGTTACACATCACTCATCTCACTCACTTCACCAAAATCCCAGTCAGCAAATGCATGGAATCCTGGAATGGTTTGGATTGGAAGGAACCTTGAACACCACCTCATTCCAACCCTCTGCCATGGACAGGGACACCTTCCACTGTCCCAGGCTGCTCCAAGCCCTCTCCACCCTGACCTTGGACACTGCCAGGGATCCAGGGACAGCCACAGCTGCTCTGGGCACCCTGTGCCAGGGCCTCCCCACCCTCCCTGCCAGGAATTCCCAATTCCCAGTCTCCCATCCCTCCCTGCCCTCTGGCACTGGGAGCCATTCCCTGGCTCCTGTCCCTCCATCCCTTGTCCCCAGTCCCTCTCCAGCTCTCCTGGAGCCCCTTCAGGCCCTGCCAGGGGCTCTGAGCTCTCCCTGGAGCCTTCTCCTCTCCAGGTGAGCACCCCCAGCTCTCCCAGCCTGGCTCCAGCTCTTGGAGCAGCTCCGTGGCCTCCTCTGGACACTTCACTTGGGTTGTGCTTCACTGTGAAATAAGTTTTATATAGTAACAGGGGGAGAATCCAGTTTCTGCTTCCAAAATGAAATGGTTTCTCTTGGATGGGTTTGGTTGTTTTTTGGGCTCCTTCGAGGGCTTGAGAGCACTTGGCATTATTGTTCCTTGAAGGCAACTCACCTGGTGAGACCCACACATCCTTCTCCTGTGCTGACAGCTGCTCTTGGCCATCCCTCTCAGCAGGGTGGTGTTTTTAAACTGGAATCTTCTGACCCAGAAGTCTGTTCACACAAACCAAAACTAGAATTAAAGCCCCTGCAGTTTGGTCCTTCAGGGTTTGTAAATGCAGGCTCCAGTGTGCTGCTCATGTTGGTTTTTGCAGGGACTGTGTCTATCCTGCCTCTGTCCATCTGGTCTGGCTTTGCATTTGGAAAACTGTGACTGTTCCCAGGACATGATAACCATGAGCATTGCTGGTGGTTGAAATAACCCCTTCATCCCTCAGGAGGCAGGTTCAGAGTAAAGGCAGGAGGGTCCCTCATGCAGTGCAGCATTAGGGGTGGATCCATCACCACTGGACTTGGTGGCAATTAACAGTTTGCAGGGATCCAGCAGTGATGAAGCAGATTTGTGACAGAGAAATCCCTTAATAGCCTAATAAATTTACAAGCTTCACCTCATTTTCCAGCCAGAAGCCCCAGTTTTGGGGATGGTGTTGATCCTATTCATAGCACAAGCACAGGTTGCAGTCTGTGGAGCAGGACCTGGCTATATTTGGAGCTGGATTTATCCAGGCATGCTGCACATGCATCAGCTGGGCTGTCTAGCAGCAAAATCCTGTCAGTTAAGTAATCCTTCGGTAGAAGGTAGTTTCACATCCCACCTTCATTCACCTTCTCATCCCATAATAAAAACTGGGATTTTCTGCTTTGGGGGTGCCAGCAGCTCCCATCCCTTCCCAGGGCAGGGCTGCTCAGTTGTTATCTTAGCTCATCTCCAAAAGGAGGTGGCAGTTCAATGGCAGCAGTGGGCAGGACAGGGATTTGGGGGGATTTCAAGGCAGCAATGGGGGACTCTGGGGCTCTCTCTATGCTCAGATTTGCCAGTAGCTGTGCCATTCCACAGAGCAGTGAAACCCTCGTGATGGGAAGCACCAGGCATCTCTGAAGCAGCATCCAGGGGAGCTAATGAGGCTGTCATGAGATTAGTGGCTGTGACCCACCACAGGTATCGTGTCAGGACCCTGGGATGTGGGATTCCAAAACACATCCTCGTCTCAGCTGCCCCAGAGTGTTTGTTCTGGTAGTGAAGGATGAGCTATCCCAGGTGGCCAGGAGGGCATGGGAGCAGGTGAGGGGCTGAAGGGGGGGCTCCTGTGTCCAGGGAGAGCGTGGAGAGGGGCTCTGGGGTGTTGCCAGCTCCTCTCCCCCTGCCCACAGGCAGCTCCAGCTTCCCTCTCCTGCACTGCCCTCTCCAGATCCCTCTATTTTCTGGCAGATAGGATTAAGCCTGACCTTCTGCCCCATCTCAGAGAGAGCCAAACCTCTTTCAGATCTAATTATTTTCCATTTTTGTTTAATTATGCACATCCTGCTGCTGGCTGAGAAGGAGACCAGCTCCTGCCTGGGCCGGGGCACCCAGCCCTTCATCAGCCACAGGCTTCTGGGTCAGTGCTCCATCTTTTTGGTGCTGTGGTTTAAACCCCCAAATCTCTTGGAGGCAAAGTTCCCAAGGAGCAGCTCTGGCGCCATCCTGTGTTTCCCCAGGGGGGACCTTCATGCTCAGCTCTCCCCCGTGTGAGGAGGAGGAGGAGCACAGCCACGGCCACCTGCCCCTGCCTCCCTCCTCCTCCTCTTCTGCACCCAGTTTACACCAGACTCGGCTTTTTCTACGTGTATTTTGTTCCTGTTTTAAGTGGCACCAGCTTCTTTGAGCAGTGCATTGCAGGCCTTTTTCTTAATGATCTTTGATTTCTCAGTTTATCTGAGCTGCTACAGAATCCCAGCTGGTGCCAGGCTGGGGTTTGGCTGTGCCAGCCTGAAAGCGCTGCTGAACCACCACGAGAGCCATGATAAAATACCGGGGTGTGACATCCCTCTCTGCAGGAGGATGGGAGAAAATAAGACATGTTTTCAACTCACCAGGCAGCTGACTGAGAGAGAGGGGACAGATAAATCAGATTCATCCCAACAGGAAGCCTTGCCTGGAGCAGGGCCATCTGCATATGGAAAATATGGATATGCACTGGTGAGCCTTGAGTCCCACTACACTCATGTATCCTTTAAAGCATCACTTTTGCTGAATGTTGCTCTCCCAAATCCCATTTTTTTAGCACCAAAACAACCTCACAGTATTCCCATGGGCTCAGGAGCACACCCAGAGTACCAGAAGTCCCCTCTGCTGCAGTAGAGCAGTTCCTCCTCCACCAGAGCTGTGCCACGTCTGTCCCTTGCTCCTTTCTGCACAGGACGCTGTGGCTGGCTTAGGAAGCAGCTCTGGAGGAGGGGGAGCTCTGTGGAGAAGTAAATACCAGTGCAGAAAGTTCCAGGGAGAGTCTCCAGTGTTTCCAGCAAGCCATCTAGTGGCTTCCTTTTAAAACAGTTGCACACCTTGGAACCGGGAGGGTGAATCTGGAGGGGTGAGTGCTGCTCGCTGCCGCAGTCTGTCAGGAAAGTGATGGACAGAGTTTGGCCCTAAGTGGGAGAGGCTGCTGCTCTAACAGCTCT
This sequence comes from Fringilla coelebs, assembly GCF_963513975.1. NCBI lineage: Eukaryota > Metazoa > Chordata > Aves > Passeriformes > Fringillidae > Fringilla > Fringilla coelebs. Next base: position 3,502,991 of record NC_140034.1, read on the forward strand.
CTTCTGGGTCAGGGCTGGTGGGAGGGTTGGGTTTGCTGCTGGCTGACAGCATGGGTCATGCAGAATCATAGAATCATGGAATATCCTCAGGGGGAGGATTGTACATGGATTGCACATGGATTGTAGAGTCCAATTCCTGGGTCACAGAATATCCTGAGCTGGATATTGATTTGCTCTTGTGCCTTCCCAAGAGCAAACCTGATGAATGAACCTACAGATGGAGATCTGGATCTGCATTTCAGTGGTGTGGGTTCAGTTACCCTAGCTCAAAAACACACAGAGGCTGTAGGGATAATCAGTGATTTAGAGCAGCTTCCTGTCTGGAATGGATTGAAGACAGCAGACAAGGAAAGAACATAAAATTTGGGGGGATTTTTCCAGCATTTCACCTGATGAAGCTTTGGGCAGTGTGTTTAAAGCAAGCAGGAGGGAGTGTTCTCCACCACAACAGTTCAGTTTTGGCTCCTGTAGCACAGCCTAAGACAGGGCTGAAGATTTGAAGGCTTCACAGAGGGCTTTGGTCAGCACTGGAGGAGAGACTGCTCTGGGGCTGGGAAGTGTCTGTTGGCTGCTCTGGGGAGATTTGGCAGGTGTTTGGAGTTTGTACCAGCTCTTCAGAGAAACCTCTGGTGATAGAGATCTCACAGTGTCCTGGGCCATCCTGCCCTACAGAAGGCAGTTTAATCATGTCCAACCTCATTCATCTTTGCTGCAGTTCAAGTCAGAGAATCACAGAATTGTTTAGGTTGGAAAAGCCCTCCAAGATTATGGAGTTCAACCATTCCCGCAGCACTGCCAAGGCCACCAGTGACCCATGTCCCCAAGGGCCACATCCTCACAGCTGTTAAATCCCTCCAGAGATGGTGACTGCACCGTTTCCCTGGGCAGCAGCAGGTGTGGAGAGCAGCTTGTCCATGCCAGTGTTCACCTCCCTGCCAGGGCCAGGCTGCCTGGTGCAGCTTTTCTGTGCAGCACTGTGTCTGACTGAGGTGGTGCTTCCCAAGCTGGGCTCTTGCCCACCTCGTGCTGCACAGCCCTTTGTTCCCAGCTGCATGCAGATGTTTGCACCTGCTTAATGCAGATGTTCTTTCACATCTCTCCAAGTCTCATGGAAGCATTGAGTGTCCTGAGTTGGAAGGAGACCCGCAAGGATCATTAAGTCCAGCTCCTGACCCTGCACAGGACACTCCAACAATTCAATCCTGTGCTTGAGAGCACTGTCCAAACTCTCCTGGAATTCTGGTAGCCTGATGCTGAGACCAGTCCCTGGGGAGCCTGCTCAGTGCCCCACCACCCTCTGGGGGAAGAACCTTTTCCTGATCTCCAGCCTAAACCTCTCCTGACCCAGCTTCATGCCACCTCTTCAAATCCTCAACACAGTTTGACCTCTCGTCCAGTTCCCTGGAGTGTTTTCCTTTCTCTTAGCACAATACCTGAATGCTGGTCACATTTATCACATCACCTTTATCACCAGTGACATTCTGGGTGGTGCCAGGCCCAGGACAGCTCTCCTTGCCCAGCACATCCTCCCAGTCTCACAGTTAATCAGCAGCACCAGCTCCCTCCATCTGTTTTTCGGATGAGTTGTGTGCCCACATTAGAGCAGTTTCTCTCTGCTGTGCTGCTGAGGGAGCCATGTGCAGCAGCACCTAATGAATATCAAGATATACAGCACTGCCTGTTCCTCCAGCTATTCACAGGCCAGTTGCTCTGTCGCAGAAGGAAATCAAATTGCTCTTGACAAATGGGTGTCGGCAGTCACTTATCATCTTGTTATCTTCTAAGTGCTTACAAATAGGTTGTTTCATTATTTGTTCCATCAGTTTTCCAGGAGTTCGAGTTAAGTGACCAGTTTGTAATTCCCTGACTTTTCCTTCTGCATATTTAAATCTAACCCCTAGGTTTCTTTTCTTTTTTTTTCCCCTTGTCTTCTGAAATCTCTCCTATTTGCTGTGATCTAACAGAGGAGCAGGAGCTCTGGGGCTGCTTCCTCCTTTCCTTTGGGGCTGGTGGGTACACCAACCCCCTGAATGGATGATTGTGTTTCCTCTGGGGTTCTCTCCTGTGCTATCTCCTTTGAATTTTGACCTTTTCAATTTTCCAGCCAAGTTCTCTTGAAAGGTTAGCTTTATCCACTGGGTGCTTTTGTGTAGTATTTTCTATAATCTGCAACAATATGAAAAATTTGGGCCAAATCGTGATTTTGATTAAAATAAGAGCAACAGCAGTAGAGTTGGAAAATGGCTATAAATGCATTTCCCACATAGAGTTGGGTGTAGTTTGTTTTTTTCAGTGATTTTCAGAGGCATCTGGTAAGTTTTGGCGTCCAGTTTGGCAAGCTGACAATGATTTTGGAGGGTGGTGACCTGTAAGAATCCGTGTCTGGGTAACTATTTCGTGCAATACAACAGTGACCCCCTTGCCAGGGAGATGCTCATGCTGTGCTACCACACGTGGTAGTGTTCACAGGGGTCCCAGGATGAGGGAAGAGACAAGAATGTTGACTCTATGTTTAGAAGGCTTGATTTATTATTTTATGATATATATTATATTAAAACTATACTAAAATAATAGAAGAAAGGATTTCATCAGAAACCAGCAAGAAGAAGAATGAAAACAAAAGCTCCTGACTCTTAGAGAGTCAATCTGACTGTGATTGGCCATTAATTAGAAACAACCAACATGGACCAATCCCAGATCCACCTGTTGCATTCCACAGCAGCAGATAATGATTGTTATGTTTTGTTCCTGAGGCCTTTCAGCTTCTCAGGAGAAAAGACCCTAAGGAAAGGGTTTTTCATAAAACATGTCTGTGACAACCACACGTGTGCAAATCCCTTTGGCATGCCACATTTACCCTGCCAGGACCCGGTTATTTCTTTATTACCTCTGTTTTCCAATTTCTCACTATTCTCCTTTTTTTCCCCCCTCCTTATTCCTTCAACAGGAATCATTAACCAGTGGCAACAAGAATCCAAGGACAAAGTGATCTCCCTCTTGTTAACCCACCTGCCTTTACTGAAGCCCGGCAACATCGAGGCGAAAGTCGAGTACATGAAACTCTTGCCCAAAATCCTGGCGCACTCCATCGAGCACAACCAGCACATCGAGGAGAGCAGGCAGCTGCTCTCCTACGCCTTGATACACCCTGCCACCTCCCTGGAGGACAGGAGCGCCCTGGCCATGTGGCTCAACCACCTGGAGGACCGCACGTCGTCATCGTCATCGTCGTCGGGGGGCTTTGGCGGGCAGGGCCGGGGCCGCTCGGACTCGCTGGACTACGGGCAGGCTCACTACTATCACCAAAGACAGAACTCCGACGACAAACTCAACAACGGCTGGCAGAACTCCAGGGACTCCGGCATCAGCGTCAGCGCCTCCAGCTGGCAGGACAAAAGCCTGGCCTGTGAGAACGGCCACCTGCCCCTCTACTCCTCCTCCTCCGTCCCCACCACCATCAACACCATCGGCACTAGCACAAGCACCAGTGAGTACTCACGGGGGAGCTGGGGACAGTCCCCCCCAGTCCCACCAGGAATTGCTGCTTTGGCGTGGTTAGCAGAGGGGCTGAACTCATCTGGGTCATAGAAAACTCTTTTTTTTTTATTTTCTCCTTTCCTCACCTGCTTTTTTTATTTATTGCTTGCTTTGTTGGGGCCTTTTCTTGCAGTTTTGCCTTTTCTTCTGGCGTTGTGTGGTTCTAAAGACCTGGGGGCTGGAGAGGAGGGAAAACCAGCAAAGAGTAAGAAAAAGTTAAGAGTAAAAAAATGTGCCTTACTGAAGGGAACCCCTTGTGTTTCATGCAGCTTTGTGTAGATTTACTCGTGTTTCAGGAGTGCCTAAAGCAAGCAGGAAACTCATGCTTCATGTCCAAAAGTGAGCTGCATGCCTTGTGGCAAGTCCAAAAGTGTGCTGAGGACTTACAGAGAAAAAAATGGAATTGGAATCCTGAGTGCAGGCCAAAGTTTTGGAAGCAGAACTGGAATCCACCAGCTTCAGGGTATCTGAAAAGGTTCCCTTGTATTTGCAGTGCAGAGGGGTGAAGCTGGTGGTGATGGAGGAGTTTAATGGACAGGCCTCAGTGTTTTCCAGGAGAGCTGGGTGGTTCTTCCCCCATGGAGACCTTGGCAGGCTTTGATGGATGGTGCAGAGCCCAGCCCAAGGCTTGGACACGTGGAGAGCTCCGTGACTGGAGATCTGTCCAACACTGGGTTTTCTGTGAAGCTGTAGTGCAGCTACAGCTGGTGTTCAAAGCAGCCATTGATTCCTGTGAGCCTTCTTTGGGACAGCAGGAATGCAGCATCTTCTGAGTGGGGCTCAGAAGCTCCCCTGCCCACCCACTCACTGTCACACCTTTGGGTGACTGCCACCATGTCACCTGGAGAGCTGCATGTCCTCCTTCACTCTGGGATATTCAGAAGTCTCTCCAAGATGCTTTATCAGCATCTCCTAGAGATCAGGGATGCAGAGAGCACTTTGGGGAGGAGAGGCTTCTTGTGGCAGCAGCCCTGGTTTCTTTATCAGAGTGTGGAAAGCCACAATTAAATGGCTAAAAGCTTTAAAATGGTCACTTAAGGCTTCTGGGCTTTCCTCTCTCCCGTAAGAATTGCCTTTTTTTTTTTTAAAGTGGTGTTTCAAATCAACAGCAATATAAAACACAGCTCTGGGTTTGTTGCTGTGGCACCCTGGTCCCTGCCTCTCCTGTGTCCACCCTTGCAGGCAGGTGGGGATTTACAGAAGGGTCTCAGCTTCTCCACAGACTCCAAACCATCATTCCCATCCAGTCCCCTGTGTGTGAAGCCCCCAGCTCCTGCTGCTGTGGGAGTGTGTGATGTTCAGCTTCTCTGACACCCAGACCCTGTGCTATGAAGCTGTTCCTGGGTGACTGAGCTGCATGAGAAGGGTCTAACAAGGAGGCAGGGTGAGAAAAACCCCATGAATCTACTTGCAGTCAGTCTGTTAAACCTCTCCAAGGATTATTTTTGGGGGGTTTTCCATGTGGTTTTTGTATGCCTGGTGGTTCAGAGGCTCTGCACACCTTGGAAACAGAGGCTTCAGAAGGGGTCTGGCTCCTTGTGTCAGAAATGGAAGCAGGGAGGTGTGGTGGGTGCAGCAGGTTGATCACTGACAGTGGCTGGAACTTTGCAAGATGCCTTAGGTCTTGAAGGACTCTTTCCACGAACCCCTTGGAGGATTTTTGAGCCTTTCTGTGCTCAGACTTAGCTCCCAGCAGAAGCATTGACCCACCCTTGCCCATTGTGGTCCCCAGGTGTTGGCACAAGATGCCAAAACTGAGGCAGCACTGAACTACTGCAGTGCCTGAGCTGCTGCAGTGCTGTGGTTTTTCTAAATTCTCTCAGAATTCAGTGTGTTCAGCAGCAGCTGGGACAGGAACACCTGTGGGTCTGCCAACAGCCCTACACTTCACTCAGTCTTCTGCTTGAATTCCTTCTCAATCTCTGCCACTTGCTTGGCTGCATCATCCTCTGCTAGTGATAGTCTAGGCCCACGTGTTAAGCTGTTGTAACTCCTGCAGACATATTTTGGTGGCACCATGCTCAGACAACCGTGGGCTGAGCTGGAGGTGACCCAACCACACTTCATGTGTCAGTTCATAAACTTCCTTAACACAATATTTGGCTTGGGCAAAAGCCTGGTAAGTCCACAGATAGATGCTAAAAAATAAACACGGCTGTCAGCCTTTGTCCCAGCCCCTTGACTCAATCGATATGTTTATTAATCTTTTATTCCAAAGCAAAGCCCTCAGCTCCTTAGTGTTTGTTTAGGTTTTAGTGTTGTTATTAGTTTTAAGTTCTCCCTCTTACTCAGAGGTGTTTATCTGTGCAGAGGCTTTAATCCAGCAACACCCTGCAGGGCTCAGCCTTCCCTGCCCCATCCCTGCAAAGGCACTGCCTGTTCCTGACACCAGAATGGGGCAGGGTCTTTCCCAGAGCAGTGATGATCTTGCCTGAGCTATGTTCTTCTGGAGCTGTGGCACAATGAGATTTAGTGCTGTCATGGCACAGGGCTGAAATGTGGGTGGCTGAAGCTCATGTGATGTTTTGCTTTGTGCTGTCCTTGACTTTCACTCGACCTAGACTCCAGCTTTGAGATTTGGTCAGGATTGGTTCATCTCCATAACTGCACCGACAGGGGTTAGCAAAGGTTTAGCCAAGGCTTGAGGAGATGTGGTGAGAGGCAAGTCTGGAATGTTCTGAAGGAGTCACTCTGGATTTACCACAGAAATGGTGCTCCAGAAGTGGGACCAGTGTTCTAAGTGATGAATTTGAGTCTGGAGTGATCAGAGGATATGGACTCACCCCAAACAATGGAAGTTGGCCCGGAGAAGCTGTGGCTGCCTCATCCTTGGAAGTGTTCAAGGCCAGGCTGGATGAGTCTTCAGTCTGGTCTAATGGAAGGTGTCAGGCCCATGGTGGGGAGTGGAACCAGATGGGCTTTAAGGTCCCTTCCAACCCAAACCACGCTGGAATTCTGTGATGTTCATGTGCTCCGTCCCATCCAATGCATCAGCAATTCCTGCAACGCTTGAGATGCGACTTTAAACCAAGCTTTAGCACTCCAGGAGTACAGACAGCCTTGGCATGGGCTTGGGAGCACAGGCAGGGAGGAGGCTGGGGCTGGAGCTGGGGCTGGAGCTGGAGCTGGAGCTGGGGCTGGGGCTGGGGCTGGAGCTGGGGCTGGAGCTGGGGCTGGGGCTGGAGCTGGGGCTGGGGCTGGAGCTGGAGCTGCTCCCGCATGGGGGACGGGGTGAGCCTGGAGTCCTGCCTCTGTGGCCAGGTCAGGCAGCAGTTGCAAAATGTTGGGCTTGCACAACGTCTTTGTGATGGAGACACGGCCTGGAAACTCTGGAAGGACAGAGGAAAGCAGCTGGTTTGCAAAGCTGCCAGCAGCTGCTTGTGGGGGGCTCAGCCCCTTCCCTGCCCTGTAACTGGCTCCCCCCGAGTTACTGATGGCACGACAGGATTTGCTGTCAGATGGAAGCTCAGCTTAGCCCTGTGTTTTCCACCCTCTCAGAAGGGAACCTGTGCAGAGGCAAAGGGGGATCTGTCGTTAGCTGTGCTGAGGAGGAGGATTGCAGATTCACTGGTCTCATCTGGACATGGAGTCACAGGTCAGTGAGGGACAGACACAGTCACAGACCTTGCCAGGGAATATCCCACAGAGCAGGAATCCCAGGCCTTGGCACCGTGTTCATCCTGGAGGGATGTTGACCTCTTTGGTGTTCCAGTGTCACTGCACTGCCTGGGTTCCCCTGAGAGGGAGCAGAGAGGTCCTGGGACCAGCAAAGCTCTTCTTGCCAGTCTGGAGCCACCCTTTCCCTCCTGCAGAAATGGGAAAGGTGCTGGGTGCTCAGGCCTGCTACGCCCTTCCCATGGGAGTCTCTGCCAGAAAACTGGTGGTGTTTGTCTACAAGGAGATGGAGAGCAAGCAGAGCAAGGGAGGACAAATACTCACCTGTACAAATTTCTTATCCTGAAAAGGAAAAATCTCCAGATTGTCCTAGAGCTGAAGAGAAGTAAGTCAGGGTTCTTCCTTCCATGCTTCCCAGCCCAGGTTCAAACTGACAGAGGGCAGGGTTAAACAGGATATAGGGAAGAATTCTTCCCTGTGAGGATAGCAAGGCACTGGTTGCCTAGAGAAGGTGTGGCTGTCCCTGGAAGTGTCCAAGACCAGACTGGGCAGGAGTTGGAGCAGCCTGGGATAGTAGAAGACGTCCCTGCCCATGGCACTAGGTGATCTCTAAGGTCCCTTCCAACCCAAACAATTCTGTGTTTCTGTGATGCTGCCCTACAGGCAGAGCTGCAGCTGCTGTGTGTCAGAACATGGGTGTGTGACATGACCTGCAGGATTTTGCCAACATTTGCTCCAGTTATGGAATCCCCAGTGAGAGGGCAGGTGAACCTGCTGGAGCTCTCCCCAAGTCATTGGGGAATTGAGGTGGAACAACCAAAAAAGAACAGAGTGTGGGTCTCCTGACTCTTCCTCCCCTACCCTGCTGTGCAGCAGCTTTCTGCCTACCCCTGGAGACAGCCCTGGTACCATACCTGGTACCCAGAGTGAGCTGGTAATGGACACCTGCATGCTTTAACCCACAGGAACACCCTGGTCTGTGTTGGGTTGATTGGCAGCTTCAAAATTGTTGTCCTCTGTGTAGATTTCAGCAGCAGCTGAAGGGAGGGAATTGTGTATCCTCAGCCTGTGTTTGCCTCACAGAGAGGAACACATTTCCTGCCATGCAGACTTAGCAAAACATGTCATGAGAAAATGAAGAAGTCTCAGTGAGGTTACAGCAGTGAAGCAAACAAACGTCCTGTTCTTGCTGGGGGTGGATTAGATTTGGAATTGCCTTCAGAAAATTGTTGCTCAGTTGGCCTTGCTGAGACTTGGCACCCTGGCACTCATCCTGCCAGCTGGGGACACCTCTCATGTCTGCTTGTCTTCTCTTTTACTGATAGACTGAGAAGAGCCCGTTGGCCTTTACTACATTGAGCTTCTCAGTGGTGGCAGACAAGGGCTTTTGTTGCCTTGCTCATGCCCTCTAGTGTCACACACAACGGGCAGAGAACACTTCCAGAAGTCTCACACTTTGTCAGCTTCCCAGTGCTACAAAATCTTGCTAATCCTCTAGCTTGAAATCAGAATTGTTGTATGAGGAGAGCAGGTGTGAGCAGAGTTATTTGCTGAAATCCATGTACAGTAGCAGACAGGACTGTGAGTGAGAACAGCATAGAATCATTTATGTTGGGAAAGGCCTTTAAGATCCTCGAGTCCATCTGTAATCTTCTACTCCAGCACTGAACAGCAGATACAGATTTTCTATAAATTCAGAGCTCTTTGTGCCTGGGAGACACAGCCCACAGCTCTGCAGACCATCACTCAGCCAGTGAGATGAGGAGTCACCCAGCTCACCCTGGAGGCCATCAAGCTCTGGAGATGGAAGTGGTGGTGGAGAGCAAGAGCAGTGTCCTTTTGAGGTGTCAGCAATGCTGGGAAAGATCTGCCCCTGCTCCTGAGTGTGTGTCCCTTCCTGTCTAACCTTTCAACTTCAGGGTAGCTGCCCCTGCCCATTTGGATCCTCCTTTGAGCCTGTGTGGCACATTCCCTTCACTTCTTTGCTCCCAAAGGATCTCTTTTCTCACTGTGACTTTGGCTGAGTGACAAAGGTCCATGTGATGCTGAGGTCCCACCTTCAGTCATCTCCACAGGGTTCCCAGCCTCACACCCAAGCTCATCATCCCATTTCTTGTCTTCCAAACATCATAACCTGCCCTGGGAGGGAAGAAAAGACAGATTCACAGAGTAACCCATCAACCACTGCAGAACACTCAGCTCAGGATGTCTGGAAGAGGGATTCTCCTGTTTTGCTCATTTGGAACTTGCAGATCACAGGTAGCTTTGCTCATAGGGTTGTCCATCCTTGCAGCCATGGGCCAGGAGTCTCTTACCAGGAGCTGCTGGCTCTCAGGGCGTGCAGGTGGCCCTGGGGGATGGGGGTGGCTCTGGGGGAATTTGTGTGGCTCTGGGGGGATGCAGATGGCTCTGAGGGGATGGGGTTAGCAAGGCAGAGCTGATGTTACCTGAGGCATCAGACAGCACAGAGACAGAGCAGGATCCTCACTGCCGTGCCTGCTGTGCTCCCCCTTGGGGACAAGTGACAGCATGGGGCATATGTGCAGCCTGCAGCTTTTGAGATGTGCTGGTCCTGCTGTAGCTGGGTGTGGAGCAAGTGAGGCATCCCTGCTTGCCAAGCAGGGTGAGTAGGCAGTGAAGGGAGCACATTTCCCATGGGTGTGCTCTGGCAAGTGGATTTTCACATGGGCAGCAGGATAGATCTTGTGGCTGTGCCTCTGCTTGACCCCTCATCAGCCACAATGCTTGGAGGCAGAGATGTCACCAAAAGGCAGAAGGGTCTCCAAAAGGGGAGAGCAGTCCTTGAGGCTGGGCTCAGGGGTGACTTGCACCAGGTGATGATGCCGTGGTTGGCTCATAACCATGTGTGGGTGATACAGACACCTGTCAGTGCTCCTAAACCAGCCCCAAATGGTGCTTCCAGGCACTTCAGTCCGTGTGCCCTGGGCTGCCTTAGCCCTGCAAACCCTGGGTTTGGGTGAGCCCTGGGTTGGGAAGCCTTGGAGCAGGTGGTGGTTGGTCTGCATGGATGGAGAGGAAGAGAGGGAGCACTGGGTGCCAGCCAGAGACATGTGGCTGTCCCCAAAGTGGGCATGTCACACATGTGTCCTCTGGGCTCACACAGTTCCTTCCTCCAGATCTTCTTTATGCCAGGTTTGGTCTGTACTCACACATGGAAACAGCATGAAGCTGTGTCAGGGGAGGTTTAGGTTGGGTGGCAGGAAAAGGTTCCCTCAGAGGGTGGCTGGGCACTGGAATAGGCTTCCTGGGAAAATGGTCACAGCCCCAAGCCTGACAGAATTCAAGGAGTATTTGAACACTTTCCGGCACAGGATGGGATTCTTGAGATGTCCTGTGCAGGGGCAGGACCTGGATTTGATGATCCTTTTGGGTCCCTTCCAACTGTGCATCTTCTGTGACTCTGTGCTCGAGCACTGCTCCCAAATTCACACACAGAGCAGCTCTGCAGCTTCCTGGCTGGAACGAGGCCACTTCATTTGGGAATCTCCATTCCAGTAGCACCCAGGGATGTTCCCACCCTCTCAGCTTGTGAAATCCCAGTGCAATCACCAACTGTAGGTGCTCAGGGCAGGGAATGCCTGCCATGGTTTGCTGTTGTGTTGCTTGTCCCTTGACAGGATCTGGGATGGGGGAGGCTGAAGCTTGTGGCTCTGATGCCACCTCCACTTTCAGCAGTCTGGGTGTCTCAGGGATGGATGCTAGGAAGCAGCAGCAATGGTTTTGAGGGTATCCTACAGTCCCTGGGATTCCTGTCACCAATGAATGCTGCTTCTGACCTGGAAGTGGTGCAGAAGCTGCCAGGGCAGCAGATTGATGCTCTCTGGGTTGTGGAGCAGTCAGACAGCCCCAGTAATTCTCTCAGACCCCTGGGCACTCTCCTCTCTCTGGGAGGTTTGGTTGATGGATGGACCCTCCTGGAGCTGAGTGTGTTTTTCCAGCTGCCCTGGTGCCTGTTGGGTGCAGGCACAGAGCACAGCAAGCCGTGCTCACTCAGTGCATGGGAGCTCGGTGCTCTCCCGAGGGAAGCTTTGCTTTTGCCATCACCCCATGAGCACCTGTGGGTTCCTCTGTGCACCTTGTGTCACCCCTGGAGCCACCAGCAGGGGACTGAGGGCTCTCTCTGGGAGCCAGGGATGTTCCTCAGCACCTCCACTATTAACTTACATCTGTTCAGAGCCTTATGAGTAATTCCCTCCTCAAACCTTTCTTGCTTCTCCGTGACCTCATCCCAACACCACCATTCCCCAGCCTTCTCTCAAAGCATCACTAAAATCACATTTGTGATGTTTTCCTGAGCATCTTCATGCAGCAGGAAACCCCTGGAGAGAATCCCCTTCCTGTTGCTCATCCTTTGAATCTGTGCAACCCCAGGCTTTGGCGAGCAGAGGAATGGAAAGAGATGAGCTCTCCTTCCCCCCACCATCACACAGCATCTGCAGAAAAGTGGCAGGAGGGCACAGAGGAGGGATGGAAGTGCTGTGGTTTGGATTCATCTGGAGTGTCTCCAGTCTCCTTCCCCACTGCACTGGGACTTGCTGTGTTCTCCTGACTCAGTAACACGCTGCTGTTTAATTAACTTTTGACTTCTGGTTTAAAGGAGCAGTGCACAAAATAGTTATTTACTTCATTTGGAAATTCTTTTATTCGTTACCATAATTATAGCTTCCTCCCCCTTTTTTCCTTTTTTTTCTTGTTTTTTTTTTTTTTTTTTTTTTTGATATTTTAATTAGCAGGGGAAGGGAGAGAGGAGTGGGGAATATTTGCTGCTCTCCTTGTGGTTATCACATCCTTCAAATTACTAAAAGAGGCTGGGATAATAGGTCTGGTGATTATATATAGGCACCATCTGCTCTGTGGCTGCTTCCTATCAAAGTGCAGTTAGAAGAGTGCAAGGAGGATATTTTCTCTCCAGCTATATTAAGACTGTTTCCATCTCAGCTCCAAAGCAAAGCTCTCTGCATGCAAATGGATCAAATGCTCTGTAATCAATGGCTCAGTTTTGGCAGCCTCGAAGCTGTTTTGTTTTTTTTTTAAATTTTGTTTTATTTTCCCCTCAAGTTTTGCAGTTCCCATCCGTTATGCAATTTTATTTCGGGCTGGTTGTTCTGATTTGATGTTTTCTTGTAACCATGGTCCCCCCTGTTTGCTGAGCAATGCGGTCTCGTGTTAGCCGGCGCAGGGATCTGTGCCATAACTCCAGTGCGAGGCAATATCTGAGCAGTCAGGAATGTTTTGGAGGATGATGAAGGCAGATTTTTAGGATGCATCTGCTGTGGGTATGTTAGAGGAGGTGGAAAGCTGAGCTGAGCTAATTTGGAGCAGTAATGGGAAAGAATTAGTACTTAGTTTGTGATACCAGCCGTGGTTGTGCTGTAGCTGCTGGGGATTGTTGGGGAGCATTGCAGGGCTCAGGATTTGGGAGTCATAGAATTTTAGAATTCCAGACTGATTTGTGTTGGAAGGGACCTTAAAGAACATCCAGTTCCACTCCCTGCCACGGGCAGGGACACTTTCCACTAGCCCAGGTTGCTCCAAGCCCTGTCCAGCCTGGACTTGGGCACTTCCAGGGATCCAGGGGCAGCCACAGCTTCTCTGGGCACCCTGTGCCCACCCTCACAGGGAAGAATTTCTTCCCAATATCCAATTTGACCCTGCCCTCTGGCAGTGAGAAGCCATTCCCCCTGTCATGGGGTGTCCCATCTTTTCCATCTTCTCATGGTGGGAGCTGGATGCTGTGTTTGCCCCTTGGTGGCCTTGGAGACCCAGCAGATTTCTCTTTTCTCCTGGAGCTGGTAAGATTTTATGCTTTTGAAAGAGGAGAAGGGATAAGACATGGCCAGCCCAGATGGAAGGGGAAGGTGCTGAGGATGGGGTGTGTGAGTTCCCAAGAGGTGGGGGCCAGAGGAAGGTTGAAACACTGAGGAATTTGTCTTGCAAAATTTGTGCCGTGGTGCCTACAAGAGAGGGGGAGTGGGTGGCTTTTTTTTGAATGAGTGAAAGTGGCTAAAAAGAGGTAAGAGAGGAGAAAATCCAAAATGAGTTGGCAAGGGTGGAAAAGGCTGCAGGTGTGTTTCAGTCTGGGTGATGACTGTGGGATGCACATCACATGAGACACTCATTGTCCTCATGTATTTTGTCACTGCTAAAGACACTCTGCCTCCCTGCTCTCACTCCACAGCTTTTTAGTGACTCTGGGGATTATTGGATCCAAATTTCTTGGGGCAATTCCCGAGGTTTGGCATTCACCCCTTTCACTTGACTGGTTTAGGTCCCTTTGTTCTCACTCCCAGTTTTCCAGAGGTTGCACTTTGCTGTGTAAAGGATGCACATCCTCCAGGCTGGCCTCCTAAAATGGTTGTAAGTGGTGGAGGGGTGGAGTGTAAGGTGTGATGGAATCTGATCCTGTTGCAAGTCTCAGCAGGGAGATGCTCCTCAGACCAGGGATGGAGGCAGTGGGGAGCCCTGGCTGCTGCTTGAGCAATGAAAATGTTCTTGGACATCCCCTTTGGGTGGAAAAGGACATTGGGAAGGAGAGTTTCTGCATCCCAGTGCTGTTTTTCTGGCTTCATGGTGAGCAGGGGAGGAATTTCTCCCAGGAGCCCATAGCAGAAGCTATTTTCTGGGATAATTAGGGAGGCTTGGTTCAGCACAGCAGCATTTGATATTAATGGACCAGGATTCCCCAGGGACAAACAGTGATTTTCTGTGGTTTGTGTATAGGTTTACAAGAAAAAAAAAATGCATTTATTGGCCTGGACATTGGGGCATTATGTTTACCCCAAGAGACTTGTGGTTTAGGGCAGCACCTCCTTGCAACATCCCCCTGATCCTCCATCCCCACCCATTCCCACCTCCCTGAGCCACCATTCCATGCATTCTTTTGTCTGTCAGTTCAATCCTGGTTGGATTCACATCTGTTCTGTCTTGCTCCCACCTCGCTGGATGCTCTAGTGGGAAGCAAGGACCTGTCAGAACTTAGAAGGGGCTCATAAAGAAGAGGAAAAGAGGGGAGGTTTAGTTTAATTTAAAGAAGAAATTCTTGGCTGTGAGGGTGGTGAGGCCCTGGCACAGGGTGCCCAGAGAAGTTCAGGCTGCCTCATCCCTGGAAATGTTCCAGGCCAGGTTGGATGGGGCTTGGAGCAAGCTGGAATAGTGGAAGGTGTCCCTGCCCATGGAGGGGTGGAACTGGATGTTCTTTAAGGTCTCTCCCAACCCAAACCATCCCAGGATTCTGTGAAGGAGCTTGAAAGCAGCTCCTGAGCTCCTGCTGCTTGCTGAGACAAGCTGGGCTTCCTTCCAGAAATGCATCCCGTCGGATTGCCGGAGCCACCAGGGGCTGAATTTACACATCTTTAGATGCAGCCCCGCTCCTGCTGCCACACAAATGAGTAAATAACAGCCACAGCAGCTCCTGCTGGAGCCAAACAGCAGCTCCACGTGTGTTTGTGCCATGCAGGGAATTTCAAAAGCCCCTGTGAGGGTTCCTTCCCCGCTGAGCCGGGATGGGGCCTCGCATGCGCTGCTCCGAGGGAGCAGCCACAAACGGGTTATTGTTTCTCTGTCCAGTTTCTCCAACAGGAAACTGTGTTTAAAAACACCATTTCTTTAAAAAGGTTGCCTTGACAGTCTTTTCTGGAGACTGTGCTTCTTCCCTGCTTGAGGCAGCACTCTGCTTGTGTGGGGTTTTTCCCTGATGCAGAGGTTAACACCACTCATTTCCTAATACCACAATTCTCCTTTTCCCCAGCAGTTTCTTGCATTTAGGACCCTGAATCTCACCCCTTCATGGGTTAGAGTACTCGTGGTTCAGAGGCCAGCACATGGATTATCCAGCTCCTGCAAACACAGTTTGTGCAGAAGTCACAAACACAGGGAGATTGGAGGGAAAAAGGCACAAAGAAGAGGCTCCAAGGGTTAGGGGATGTTGAGCTGAAAAATGTTCCATCAGGTTCTGCCCTGGCTGTGCTGGAGCTGCCTGGGGCAGCCTGGGGAGAGGGTGAATGAGGTGCCCAGGAAGGAGGCTGGGTGCCAGCTGGGCAGTGTGACCCACTGGCAGCTCTTTCCAAGGGTTCTGGGCAGAGAAAAGCTGGAAAAGCCCTGGGCATTGGTGTGCCAGCACGGGGAAGCCTTCCTGGAGGAGAGGATGTGTCGTGACTGGGATGGCAAGGAGGAGGCAGAGGGGAGGGCTGGGTTGAACTTGGGGTTTGCTTTGTGAGGAGGTGCTCGGTGTTCCCTCTCCATGGGGGAGCTTCCAGGCTGCACAAAACCTGGTGTGGATTAAAAACATCCCCAATTTCTGGGGTCAGGCTGCTCTTCCAGGTACCAACAGACCGGGAAAGGAGCTGTGTGTGATCAGATGCTGCCCTGGGGACTCACCATAAACAGCTTTGCAGCCAAGAAAGTGCCATTTTTGAACTAAAAAGAAAACCAAAAGAAGGTCCCAAAGAGTTCAGTATGCACCTTGCAGTGCTTTTTCCTTTCTGCAAGCACGGGGAAGGTGTTATTGGGAATTGTAACCTGATGTATGGACCCCCTGCTGGTCCTTTGGGGATCAGGGGCACGGTGGGGACTGGAGACATTCTGAATACTCCCAGTGGTGGGGTTGGTTCTCACTGGGAGCTCTCACATGTGTGTCCTATCAAGGATTTTTGCAGCACTCTGAGCCAGATTTCATCAAGGGCAGAGGGAGAGGGAGCACCTTGTCAGCTGTCCCACGCTGTGTGGAGCAAGGTCTGCCTGCAGAGCCCAATTTCTCAGCTCTAATTACAGGAATGGGTGGCTTTTCCCTTCTCAGGCTGAAAAAAATTGGCCCAAAACCCTGAGAAACCACAACACAAATGTCTGACGCTGTTCCACATGGTCCTCAGTGAACAAAAACCCTCTTGAAATCAGCCCTAGCCTCCCAAAATAGGCAGCACCACTTCAAAAGGGAAAACAGGAGGGAGGGAAAAATCCCAAAGCCAAGGCTTCAGGGGGTGAGAGCACTTGCAGCCTCAGAGTTTCTATAAGTGTGTTGTGGTGCCTGCCAGCCCAGCCAGGGTTTGGTCTGAGATAAATCCAGATTTGCCTGGGGAGGGGGTGGTCCCACAGGGATGCTCCCAGCGTGGTCAGCAGCTGCCTCCTGTCATGGGGACCTTTGTTGCCATCACTCCTTCTCCATCCTCTGTTTGGTTTTGTTTTTTTTTAACCTGGGAATATTACCCCGAGCTTGATCCCAGTCTGGAAATCATGGAGAGGTTTCTTGCAAGGAAATGTGGTCTGGTGTGTGCTGAGCACATCCCTGGCTGCTCAGAGCAAAGAGGCAACAGCAGCTCACTGATTCCAGGGAAAACCATGATCTGCTGCAGCCCCTGTCCCACTGCACACCAGCTTGGAAGGAGCTGGAGCAGGCAGTGCCTGTGTGGAGGCTTGCAGCACCTAAAGGGCAGGAAAACACTTCCAAACCAGAAGTGGGGCACACTTACAGGCTGGAGAGGATCCTTGTGCCAGTGTGGGATGCCCTTTGGAGCCGTGGTTTCCCCTCTTTGTTTGCCCAGCTCACAGCACTCAGAGAGGCAGCTGTGCCCACCCACCTCCTGGGAGCTTATCTTGGCCCAGAATAACATTTTAGATTTCCTTTTTAAGTTTAAGCTTAATATTTTTGTAGTAAAAGAAGAGGAGGCATGAGTGTAAGGTGATAAACTCACACTTGGTTTTCTTCTGCTGAAGTTAAAGCCCATGTGGACCATTTATTTTAGCCAGGAGCAGCCCTGGATTCACCTTGGACCATCCAAAAGCACACAGAATTCAGGTCAAATTCAGGTCAGGACCTACAATAAACTGATGCCTTGGAAATAATTAGCTACATCCTCTTATTTCAAAAAACTGAGAGTGTGGCCACAAGCAGCAAAATTAATAAATAGTATTAAATATTATTTATAAGTATTATTTATAAATATTATTTATAAATATAATAAATATGGACATTTATTAATCCCCTGGGGATTACAGAGTAAAAGAGGGGTGCCATCCCAGGATTCTCAGCATTTTTAGGGCTGATGGAAATGAGTAAGAGGGGTTGCAAGAAACCACATTTTCACCAATAAAAAGCAGACCCTAAAGTTAGGCCAGTGCTGAGAGCCCTTAAATCATCTCAGTTTGGTCCCCAGAGTAGCTGGGGTGGTTTCAGAGAGCTGGGGACTTGCAGCACCCTCTGCAGAGGGAATTTCCCCGCTGCATCCCAGGTGTTGTATGAAGTGACTCACGCTTCAGTAAAATCTTGGCTTAGTGAAATGTGTTCTCTTGGATCCAGTGTTGCATTATCTCAGGGAAAGAAGTGGAACTGATTTTTGTCTGGTGCACTGGGTGGTTTCTAATTGTCCCTGGCCATCCTTTGCAGTTCATTATTTCTCCTTCAGCCGACACCAGCTTCTAATTAGGGGACATAAAATGAAGATGGAAGAGCAGCAGTTTGCAGGGGTATTGCTGCTCGTGAAGGAATCTGGGCTGGATTTCTGCCAAAAATACCCTCTTGTGTGCAGGGTGGTGTAGGCACTGCTGGGTACCAGTGGCTGCACACACCCTGGAAGGGCTGGATTAGCAGAGCAGCTCTTGGCCTCCTGCAAGGGGACAAATAACCTCAGTCCTCCTTGCCCCTTCTCCTGCATCTCTCCTTCATCTGAGGGGCACAAATATTTCTAAACCAGAGTTTTTCCTACAACAAATTCAGGGTGAATTCTCTCCCCATGGCAGAGTGACCATGGCTGGGGGCAGCAGGCACAGAGGGGCTCTGGGCGATGTGGAGCCAACGCTCAGCCCTGGTGATGCATTTTAACCAATTTATCCTTTTTTCCCCCGATATTTTGGGGGGTTTTAAGTCCTAAATATATTTTTATCCTGAGAGGGTGGTGTGGCATCTACAGATGCTGCTTTGGGGGTACAAAGCCAAGAGCTGAAAAAGCTTGCCCAGGACCTTCTGAAATCCATCTATTTCCCAAGTGGGGTGCATCATATCAGAGCTTTAGGAATCATAACACTGCTCTGGAAGCAATCTCAGGATCTCATTGACATCCTTTTCTGCCAAGAGACTTCTGGAAAATGTTTGTATAGTTTTTAAATGGGAAGGGAATAAATTCTTCCCCATAAGCCACCCCCAGTGCTTCCCTGCAGAGCGTGGTGTTAGTGTTGTGTGTTGGCACAAGAAAACCCTTTCAGAAGTGGGAATTATTTAAACATTACAGAAATCCACAGGTTTTTTGGCCTCATCCAGCAGCTGCCTGTGGTACCAGCTGCTTATTGCAGGTGGTTAATAAATGCAAATGTGCTCTGGTGTTTCTCTCTCCCCTCCTTTTGTAACCCTGCTAGTGCCTCATTTTCATGCCTCTCCTGGTCAGCAAGATGGCTTTGATGGTGGGTTTTCCCCCAGGCCTGAGCTGGGAATTAAGCCTGGCTTAACCTTTGCAGCACGGTGCACCTGGCTGGGGGTTTTCCACCAAGACTCATTTCTATTAAATAATAACATGGAGAGGAGTCTGAGTGGTTTTGGTGAACTGCTGTAAATGCAAAAAGGGGATTAAGGAGCTTTAGGGCTTTGGTGCTTTGGATGCAAAAGCCATGAGAACAATGAATCTCCCCCAGGTTTTGTACAGTTGAAAAATTTGGTTTAGAAAGAAAAATTGAAAAGTTTTTGCTTCTGTTTCTTGTAGGCTGAAAGGTCATTCTGATCCCTCTGCCCTCAGGTTTTGCTGGAGCAGGGAAATTTTCCCTGCTTTGCATCCTAAATCTGTACATTAAATTACATACACTCTGTTTATGGTTAGACCAGTAGGTTAGTGACTCTCAGTGATGGAATTTGAATTTTGTTAAGCAAGCAGAACAATCTTTTAATATTTTTTTCAGTACTGATAACAGAAGGAGTCCTTGGAAGTCTTTAAGGGCAGGTTGGACGGGGCTTGGAGCAACCTGGTCTGGTGGAATGTGTCCCTGCTCATGGCAGGGGGTTGGAATGAGGTCTGTAAGGTCCTTTCCAATGCAAACCATCCCAAGATCCTGTGATTTTAGTAGGACTCAACAAGGCTGAGACATTCCTATGGATGAGAAGTACCCTTGCAGTGATTTTGGGAGATGTGTAAGTGCTCCTGCTTCGGGGCACAAGCCAGGTCCTAACCCAAAGGGAGAGACAGAGCTGCTTCCCTTGGACCTCTGTGGGACATCCCCATTCTGGGGATTTTTATGCTCCAGAGCTGCTTGATTGATGTTTTTTCCCTAGAGCTGGAATCCACACAGCACCTTCCCTTGAGCAGCCCGGCATAGCTCGTGTGACCCCATCTCCTTACAGGTACTCCCATCCTTTCTGCTTCCCAGGAGGCAAAGCAGAGAGCTCAGGGTAGGGCTCAGGGGTGCTGCAAAGCCATCAGCCAGGCACCATGGCCAACCACCACCACACATTTTATAATTTCATTTGATTTTTTTTTTCCTTTTTCTTTTTTTTTTTTTCGGGGGACTCTGCTGCATCCCGGGCCGCGAGGGGGGAATAACCTCTTTGATTTTATTTTTTTTTTTTCAGTTCTCTCAGGCCAGACACACCACAGCCCTTTGAAACGCTCTGTGTCCCTTACCCCACCCATGAATGTGCCAAACCAACCTCTAGGACATGGATGGATGTCTCATGAGGACTTACGAGCTAGAGGACCCCAGTGCATCCCTTCCGATCATGCCCCCCTGTCTCCACAAAGCAGTGTAGCCTCTTCGGGAAGTGGTGGGAGTGAACATTTAGAAGATCAGCCTTCTGCTCGTAACACATTCCAGGAGGAAGGGAGTGGGATGAAAGGTGAGTGACAAACCAGACCCCGTCCCCCAGCACCCAGAGGCAGGAGGGGAAGAGCTGCCCCCGTGCTCCCGGCTCTCGCTCGGCGCTTTGGGGCCAGGATCCTCGTGGCCCAACGGGGCCTCCCGGCCTTTTCTCCCCACCTTAGGAATTCAGGGTTAGGAGAATGCCTTGGGTTTTCTTTTAAGTAGCAGCTGGTCCTGATCTGACGTCTTACACTTGGGTGCCAGTGGGCTGGTTTTGCCCCAAAATCCTGTGAGCTGCCAGCTTTGCAAAAAGCTGGATTTTTTCCATTGCCTGTGGCTTTTGGCTGCGAGTGGTGCTCTTTTTTCTCTTTCTTTCTTTTTTTTTATTTTTTTTTATGACAGTGAAAAATAGCTTAGAGCAAGCTTAGCAAGCCACGTGTGATTTGCCATTGCGGTGTTTGAAACACACCAAGTATCTGGGGAAGTTTTGGCTTGGGATACTTGTTTGCAGTGAATTTAACCTGTGTGTTTCGGTTGGTTTTCCCATTATACCTACATTTCACAGAGATTTTGGCAATAAATGTATGTGGTTCTGGTGGTAAACAAGGCAGAAATGAACCCCACTTGCTGCAGTCAAAGATGGAGAGCAAACTTTAGGCTGAGGAGGAATAAACAGCTAAAAACTGGGCAAACACACAAACTGTGTGTTCCTGGGAACAGACTGAAAATGACCCTGCAGCTCTCAGACTGATTTAAACAACTCCAATTTGTATTAATGCAAAGCAGCTCGATTGTGTGCAAACCAGTGGTGTATCAGAATAGGGAAATAATTGTATTTTTTAACAGTCACAAGGTCTGATTTTAGTCTAATTACAGACAAATTGAGATGTGAATAAATCTGTGTGATGTGGGACTGCATTTGGCTTGGCTCTGGATGGCTTTGATGTGCATGAAATAAATGCATGAAAAACCCCTCATGGTTCTAGGGAATGTAATAGAGGCAGGTTGGGTCCTGCAGTCTGTCTGGCCAGGGAGAACTTTTTGGAAGCAAGTGTTTCTAGGGGGGGGATGTTAAACACTACGTTTCTCCAGGTTTCTGCAGAAGGAGCTGGGGAGGAGACCATGGGGAGGAGACCTTGAGGAGCTTGGCTCCCAGTGATCCACAGCTGCAGCTCCGGGATCTGCTTGGATAGAAACTTCCCAGTGCTGTGCAATCAACCTGTGTGGCCAAATCCACAAAACCCAGAGGCTGTCCACCAGCAATGATCAATTAAATAACCCCCACATATTAACACATCCCCTTGCTGCTGCGTGCAGCTGGGATATGTCCACCCTTCCTCGGGCTGTCCCTTTCAGACTTCCAAACATGATTCCCCCGTTGCTGACTCAGCCAAATGGCTTTTGTCCCCCTGTCCAGGGACGTGCAGAACAGATGTTCACAACCTGGTGTCTGTGCCTGCCCTGTCCTCCCCCCTCAGCTGGGTTTTCTTCAGGCTGAACCATTCCACTGCCTTCCCAGATGATGTTTTCTAAACTTGGGGTTGTTCCTGCTTCTCTCCGCCAGGATTTTTTTCCAAAAAGTCCTCGTTTTATTGAAGGTGTGCTGCCCAAAACTGGACTTGGAAGCAGAGCAGAGGCTTGTTTGCCTCCAGACAGCATTCCTGTGGCTGTGTAGCTCATCGTCCTCAAATAACAAAGCACTGTGAGCTGCGTATGACCCATTGTATCCCCACAGCTTTCCTGAAAAAAAAAGAAAAGAAGCGAGGACTGCCCGTTCCCTGCACTCCGGCCGTGCCGTTTCTGGTTCCTGCAGAAACAAACGCACAGCTCGGTGCATTTTTATGGGGCTGCCTCGTTCTCCATCCAGGCTGGCTGCTCCTGCTGCCAAGCCCTGAATTGCAGCCACGTCTCCCTGAGTGCCTGCAGCCTCTTGTGGCTGGGTGTCCCCCCTGCTCCTGCTCAGCTGTTTCCTTCTTTACCACCTTCAGGGGCATCCAGGAGGATCCAGACCCACGGGATCTGGGATGTCATGACAGATCCCTCACCAGTTTATCTCCCCCAGTGTCACCTATCTCTTTCCTTTCTGTTTATCTTTATGCTCCCATTTCTTTTCTTTCCATCTACCTTCATGCTGAAGAGAAAATGCCCTTTGGCTTTATCCTAGCTCTTGGTTTCTCCAGGGGAAGATATGGACACTTGGTTCTCCATGGATCCCAGTCTGTCTGTCTGTCCCTTCCCATGTCCCTGCCCATGGAGGGGGATTGGAATCAAATAATCTTTGAGGTCTCTTCCGACCCAAACCATTCCAGGATTCTGTGATTCCTGGGGCACAGCTTGGGGAGCACCAAGAGGAAGGTCTGGGTAGAGCCAGGGGTTTCTGCTGGGAGTATCTCCCACGTATCCTGTGTGTAAATATTGCAGAGTGAGTTGTTCTCCTTCTAAATTTCCTGACAGCCGTGCCATGACTTTGCAATTAGCTGCTGGTAATTGCTGATTAAAGAGTAGCTCTGCAGGCAGGTGGTTCACCCATCTGTGGAGAGCATTGGGAAGTTTGACTTTCCAAGGACCAGGAAATCACCTTGGATGTCCTTGCACCTCCTGGTTGCCTCTTCCCTGTGGGAAAGGGGAAAGCCCCACCACACATAACACACTCTCTCTCTGTCCTGGGGTGGCTCCTTCTCCCCAGCCTGCTTCCAGGATTGCCATCTCTGCTGGCAGGGGGGCTCTGGGACCATCACTCTCCTCAAAATTGATCCAGACAGGCTGATGCAAAGGCAAAGAGCTGCTTCTGCAAAGGTTGGAGAAGGGTTTCCTGCAGGGTTCAATGTCTGTGTGAAGTTCAATCTCTCTTCTGGAAGCATCCCTGTGGGCTTTGCCATTGGCATGGATGTGTGCCAAAGGCAGGTGTTCCATGGGGATGTGGGATCAGGGAGGCTTTTAAGGTGCTGTCGCTAGAATGGTGTGGTTTTGTGTTAAAATGATGATGAAATTTGAGCCTGTGCTGGAAATGGGGCTTTTTGCTGAGAGGTTTTCATTTATTTTAAACAGAAATCAGTTTAAGAGGGAGCTGGTAGCAGACTTTGGGACTGTTGCATGTCAGAACTTTTGGAAAACAGTGAATTTCAGCCCATCTGTGCTCAGTCACTGCTTTTCCCCACGTTTGGTGTGGGGTTGATCTCCTGTGCAGCACTAGAGGAATTTCACTGACACGTGAATCTTGATGTGTGTCTGGGATATGGAGAGTGTGAGCAAGATGCAGCGTGCTGGGATTGTTTGCATCCTCTGCTTGGATGCAAGTTTGGGATCAGCCTGGGCAGCAGGAGACTTCTGGCAGATGTATGGATTGTCTTAGGGAACCAAACCAAGGTCCCTCCTGCCCTGTCCCTTCCAGTGATGAGCCCTTGCTTCAGGAAGAGGTCATGGACAATCCTTGGCTTGCAGGTGGGGCTCAACAGTGTGGGACTTTGTGGACCCACACCATGAGATGGATGTCCCAGCAGTGGGAATGAGCTCCCAAGTGTCTCACTGGTAGGGAAGGGGACAAGGACTGTGGACCAGGTATTGCTGGGAGCAGAGCATGTCAGCTGGGGAGGCTGTGGCAGAGCTCCTGTGGGGTTGTAGGTGCTGAATAAAGCAGGTCTCAGTTTGGCAAAGCATTTGAAACCTTTGCAAACTAAAAATGTTGTCACAGGCCCAGTGCTGTGCTGCAGCACAGACACCTGCAGGGCCCCCCTCCCTTGTGGGGTGTCACCACAGACCCCCAAGCCTGTAAAACCCTGCATAGCTGCTTGTTGTCACATTGCCTTCTCCATGGAGGGCACCTCATCATGGAGTCCACGGGGTTTGGAATGTCACAGAGGAAGGATTCCCCTCCCAGGTTCCTCACTGTGAAACCATGTTGAAGTCAGGAGGATAAATGTATTTTTGGGTACCCATCCAGCTAGGCATAGAGGTGCTACACTGCAGGTAACAACTGGGAAGGAAGAAATCATTTCAGTCAGTGCATTTTAGGTCCCAAGTCACCCTTTGAAGCAGGGTGTGAGACCATCTTTGATGGCACATCATTTTTCCATCCTAAACCCATCTCTCTAGTTCTGTTTAAGCAGCCAGTTCCATTTTCAGCACATGCCACCATCCCTCATGCCATAAATCAGTGTCTGCCATCCACAAAACAGCCCTTTGCTTCTCCTGAGCTCAGCCACTCCATGAGCTTCAGCAGTTCCCATGTTCCTGGGAAAACAGCAGTGAGGAGCTGGGTGTGCAGTGGCAGAATGCCAGCTCCCCATGGGCTAATTCCCAGTGGCTTTCCCACTGAAACCCAACTTCTGAGGATGTGTCCCCATCCAGGGGCTGGTTCCTTGTCCATCCACAGCCCTGTGTCCCCATCCAGGGGCTGGTTCCTTGTCCATCCACATCCCTGTGTCCCCATCCAGGGGCTGGTTCCTTGTCACATCCACATCCCTGTGTCCCCATCCAGGGGCTGGTTCCTTGTCCATCCACATCCCTGTGTCCCCATCCAGGGGCTGGTTCCTTGTCCATCCACAGCCCTGTGTCCCCATCCAGGGGCTGGTTCCTTGTCCATCCACATCCCTGTGTCCCCATCCAGGGCCTGGTTCCTTGTCCATCCACAGCCCTGTGTCCCCATCCAGGGGCTGGTTCCTTGTCCATCCACAGCCCTGTGTCCCCATCCAGGGGCTGGTTCCTCCTCCCATCCACATCCACACTCCCAGAGGTCCATGAAGCTCAGTGAGGTGTCCCTTGGGATGCCCTGGTGTCGGTGCTGATGCTGTTGCTCGTGCTTGTGCTGTCCCATGAATTCAGCAGAGCTCTCCTGTCCTTGCCTTTGTGCTGCAGATGTCCCAGCCTGGCTGAAGAGCCTCCGGCTGCACAAGTACGCTGCCCTCTTCTCCCAGATGACCTACGAGGAGATGATGGCCCTCACTGAATGCCAGCTCGAGGCACAAGTACGTCCCATGTCACCTGAGGGGTGACAGCCTCCAAAGTCCCTTTGTGTGTCTTCCCACGGTTGGAAGAAAAATGGAAATTGGGTCTTGGGGAGGGAAATAATCTGGCATTGTACCTGGAAAAAACCTTGTCCCTGTGTCCTTGCTGGAGTCCCAGCATGGAAGTCCCATCACTGGGAGCTGTGCTTGGGGTTGTTTTCCCGGCTGGGATTAAGTTTAGGAGTTTCAGGGGTGCAACCTGTGGTAGCCAGCTCCCCTAAAGGCAGTGGGGTTTAGATGACTGACTGCCTTTGAAAATGTTATAGAATCATAGAATATTGCTGGTTGGGGTTGGAAGTGACCTTAAAGATTAGCTGGGTCCAACCCCCACTGCTTTCAGGTTCACCTCTGCATTATCCTTGGGATAAAGAGGAATGGGAGCACCATTGCTCTCCATGTGTGAGGTGCACCAGGGAGGGACAGGCTAGCTGGAAATCTCTATCCTCAGCAAGTCTCTGGGTGTTTTTCTATGTCCCCCACAAGTCCCTGCACTCAAAAATGTGATTAATTTCTTTCTGTTTAGAAGAAGAAGGGTTTGGGTTGAGCCAGCTGCACTGTGGAAGTGTTAACATCAAATTTTATCCTGTTTTTTGCAGAACGTTACCAAAGGCGCGAGACACAAAATTGTCATCAGTATCCAAAAGCTAAAAGAAAGACAAAACCTGCTCAAATCTTTAGAAGGGGTAAGTAGTCACAACCATTTTTGTATTTCTTGTGTTTTCAAGAAGCCAGGAATTAATTCTGGGGTGAAGTACTCTTTGCTTACACAAATTGTGGGGATCTGATGCAGGTTTTATTTCACGGAATTCCAGAATGGTTGGGGACTTTGAAGTCCCAACCCTCTGCCGTGGTGGGGGAGACACCTTCCACTAGACCACATTGCTCAAAGCTGTGTTTTGCAGAGTGGGTCCTGATGCATCTCCCACACCTCACACAGCTGGCATGCATGTACCCTGTAGCTCTGGCCAGCTCCAGGGTGCTCAGAAAGACTTGAGCTGTCCTGGATCATCATATGGGCACCCTGTCCTCAGATAAAACACCAGACACCCACATCAGTGCCTGAACAACAGCTTAACTTTCCAAGGAGAGTAAATAGAAACTTATTTATCACTTTAACAAAAGCTTAAACCCTGCAGGAAGGGCTTTTGGGGAAGTAGCAGCACCACAGCCTAGCTGGGAGCAGCTCACCCAACCTCTCCCTATTTATTATCACTGTATTATATTATACTTAATTGCACCATCTTCAAACAGCAACTTGCAGAGCCTCCCACTAGGGGCTTTTAAATACTTCTGTGGTGTGTTGCTATTTATTGGTGTTTTCCTTAGCTCACTGCTTCACTATTTATTTATAATATGGGCTTGTGCTCAGAGTATGGCAGGAGCTAATAAAGCCATATTTACCTCTGTTATTAATAATAACTATTAAATCCAAGAGCTGGATGGAGCTGGCTGCAGCCCTGTGTTTTCCAGGCTATTGCACAGCCTCTTCCTCCACTCCTCCACTGGGATTTGGGAATCTGGTTTTGATTGAGTGGTGCTGTGCAGGAGCTGGAGCCCAGCTCAGCTGGCACAGCCAGCCAGGCACGCTATAAAATACAGGAGG
This sequence comes from Fringilla coelebs, assembly GCF_963513975.1. Lineage (NCBI taxonomy): Eukaryota > Metazoa > Chordata > Aves > Passeriformes > Fringillidae > Fringilla > Fringilla coelebs. The sequence goes on from NC_140034.1 coordinate 3,529,541, forward strand.
AGAGAGGCAGGGACTGGTTTGGAGCCCTCTGGGGTGGGTTTGGGCTGTGGCACTGTGACCCTGTCCTGCTCTGCTGGGGCTCAGAGCTGCCTGTGAGCTGCTATCCCTGGGAGGAGACATCTCTGCTTTTCCAGGCTTCCCATCCAGTTTTTGCTAAACAAGAGCATGTGTGGGACTTGATGTTTTTGGGCAGTGTCTCGCTGCTAAATACTGCTGCTTTCTTGGAAAGAGCTGCTCCACCCCTCTCTGTTAGTTAGCAGGGCAGTATTTTCTCCCAGAAAAATAGTGCCCAGCAGACTGACACCAGATCTTTGTGAGAAATGGAGCTGAGACATCCAAGAGTGAGCTGGGAATGCAGCAGGAATTAGAATCAACAACTGTTTCAGGGCCTGCAGACATCCCATGTGCCCACTTAGTGTCCCTTCCCTCAGCACATCAGGATTCACTCCAAAACTTGCCTCTTTCCAAGCAGTGTCCCGTGAGCCAGACTGTGCAGGAGCCTGCAGTGAGCTGTTCTGGTCCAGGCCACATTAAAAACAAAATGCAGTTATTTCCCATCAGTGGGACAAGGATCTGACCATAGAAATGGAGTTCTTGATCCACACCAGGAGCAAGGCTGGGCTGTACCCAAATTCTCTCCCTCCTGGGTGGATCTGCCCCAGGATCTCCAGGCTGAATGGTTTTGCTGTGGGAGAGTTCTCTTCTGTGTCTGACCACAAATCAGCTGCTCCCCTTGAAACCCTCCCAGTGCCCTCTGCATCCTCTCCCCCAGCCCATCCCAGAGTGGACAGGGATGTCCCCACAGCTGCCACAGGACAGGCTCCTGCATCCCAGCATGGTCCTGGGCTCTGAGATGATCCCAGAGCATGAGGATGCCGTGGCAAACAGTTTTGGGGCAGAGCAGTTAATGGGAGCCAGGCTTGAAGGTGGTGCTGGAAACAGGAAACGAGCCCATGTTAATGTAATTCCATTGAAATAGAGCTGAAATGTTGGGATTGTAGGATTGCTGGGGAACCAACAAATATATTTTTGCCATCTGCTCTGTCAGAACCATGTCTGACTCCTTCCAAGGCTCACTGGGACAATGGGACCGATCTCCAAGGGCTCCTTTCCTAGTAAAAGGAGCCAAAGCCTCCTTTTACTATCAGCTCAGCACTCAATGATGTGATATATTTTTAAAAAACACAAAATACTTGATATTTTAAAATATATTTTTGCTGCTCTGGGCATCGAAATCTCCCAAGCTCCATACTTCCATGGACTTGCCATTTCCCTGGTGGAAAGGTGGAAACATTGAAGCTGGGTTGTTGTTGGGGGCACATTTATCTTTGGGGATTCTGAACACATCCATGGATAATCAGACACAGTCCCTGCAGCACTCCCCCGATAAAAAGAAAAGACTTGATGATTGAAACATGGCTCTTGACTGTGGAATGCAGCAGGATCCTGAAGCAGGAGCAAAGCTGGGAATTCTCAGGGGGGGTCACAGGAGGGGTCTGGTGTGCAGCTGGTGTCCCATCTTCCCTGCAAAGACAAACCCTCCTCTCTCCACTTCCATCCCCAGGACATCCTGGAAGGTGGCAACTTGCGTGTCCCGCTGCAGGAGCTGCACCAAATGATCCTCACCCCCATCAAAGCCTACTCCTCCCAGAACGCCAGCACGGAGGAGCACAGCCGGGAGGTGGACTCGCAGCACCCCCACCCCTCCTCCCTGCTGGGCTCGGACAGGGAGGGCCAAGGCTCGGACTGCAAGGACGCCGGGATGCAGCAGCACCACCTGCCGGGATGCGAGGGCGAGTCGGGAGGGGCCCCTCTGCCCGAGGGCGACCTGCCCGGGCAGTTCACCCGAGTGATGGGCAAAGGTGAGCAGCTGCCACCTGAGCTCTGGGACAGGGCATTCATCACTAGGGAGGAGTTTCCCTGAGCTTTTCCCTTCCTGCCTTTCCCTGAGCTCCTGCAGGTGCCACTCGGAGGGGTGATGGGTTTTTGAGGTCCTGTCATGCTGGGGTTAGAGGTAAGAAGATAGGGCAGGTGGGTTGGGATTTTGGGGAGGGGCAGTAATGGCAAGGTGGATAGCATGCATTCCAAGGCCCAGGTCCAAGGTGGAAAGCATCCTCTCCATGCCCCAGGTCAGAGGCAGAAATCACAACTTTTCCTGAGGTCAGGAGTGGGAGATGTCCTCTCTCTTCCCATTCGGAGCCCTGGGGTCATCCCACTGATCCAGAGGTGTTTTAGGCAGCATCCCTTGGACTTACTCTGCTTGGAGCAGGGTAGCAGTGGTGCATGGGCTGGACATGAGCCATTTGTAGTGCAAATCAGGGGGTCCAAGCCCCTTTTTTGTGCCCCATTTTGGATGCAGGACATCCAGAATACTCCGGTGCCATTCCCTGTCAGGTGCAGGGTGTGCAGCCTTGCATCAGGGATAACACATTGGGAGGTAACAGGAGCAGGCTGAGGTGGGGACTGACCTCCTGTGCAATATTCAGGGCTCTTGGAGCAAATCTCTGTGAGCTTGGATGTGCCCTAACCTTGCTGGTGGCACCTGAGGTGTCAGTGCTGGCTGCATGGAGGGAGATCTCCCTGGGGAAGAGGAAGGGGGTTCTCATCTGCAGAAGACTGGGAACAGGAAGAACCTATTAGGTTACCACAAAGAAATATCAGCCTTGTCTCTATTTCCAACCTTTCTTGCAAAAAAATAGCTGAGATTTTTTTCTACACAGGAACCTGGTGCAGAATTTGTCCCCTGCAGATACAGCCACATGTGGGGCTCTGGCCCCATTTTATTCCTGTGACAATTGTCAAAGTGTGGCACAATCCCTGCCAAGACATGGTGTCCTCCTGGACCCCCAGGCATCCCTGCCCAGGGGTTTACAACAGGAGAAACTCATTCCTCTGTGAGCTCATTCCCAGCTCCTGCAATGGCATTCATTCCAAAAGAGGTTAAAATTCATCAGGGAAGGTGGGAATTTACCACTCTGCAGTGGGGGCAGATTTTGCCATGGGAGAAGGAGCTCTCTTGCCTATGAATAGGGATTAATGCTGTGCCCCTGAGTTGCTTAGGTCTAATTTTGGGGACTCCAATGGAGTTGCTCTGGATTTACACCATCATAGCAGAGAACAAAATCTGGCCCTAAATATAGGAAGGTGCGGCAGGAATTGGGGAAGGGCATTTTTTTTCACTGATGAAAAACCTACTCTTGGTTATAAGGGAAACAGGATGTCCAAGGTGTTTGTGGGACCCCTCCTGGGCCCCATCCTGGTGTCCCCATCCCCATTTCCCTTCTCTTCTTTTTTTTTTTCCAGTCTGCACACAACTTTTAGTTTCCCGACCCGATGAAGAGAATATAAGTTCCTATTTACAGCTCATAGACAAATGTCTAATCCACGAGGTGAGTCCTGTCAGATCATCTAAAACTGTTGTTCTCATCACTTGGAAACTGTTTCCAAAGTGTCTGTTTATGTAAACCTTCGGGTTTCTAACACAAATATTTTTGGGGGGTATTAATAGTAATTCAGACAGAACAGGCTTGGAGCAGGCGGTAGCTCCAACGTGGTGCATGGAAATGTTGCTTCCCCCCACGCTGGTTTAATTACCAAGGCCTGGAGCTGGGAAATTCATCTGGCTCGTGACAGTCCCATCAGCAGCTGGATGAAAGCAAGAATCAGTCCCATCAGCAGCTGGATGAAAGCAAGAAGGCTGGGATGAACGTGCAGACAGTTCCCATCAGACAGACCCAGCGATCCCTCGGCGTTGCCTCCTCCCATTTGCACCACGTGGTCTTGGGATTTTGCAACAGGGATTTTCCATCTGTTCCTGCTCCCAGAGGATCTGCCTTGGCTGGGTGATGGCTTGGGATGGCCCAGGCTGTGCCACAGGGCTCTGGCACGCTCCTGCCTGGTGGCAGGGAGGGATGGCCAGTGTCCCTGGTGTCCTGCAGTGTCTCCTACCTGCTCTGGCAATACCTGGAAGAAGCTGCTTCCATCACCTGCCCCTATGGCAGGGGTCAGGGAGCAGAAGTGGTGGAAGCTGAGGACCAGAGAGCAAAGCCAGGAGAACATGGAACTTTTCCCAAAGTGCCTGCACTTTTCCCAGCAGAGCCACCCACGTCCCAGGACCACCCTCTGCGCTGGTTCCGGCGTAATCAGCGCCAGGAGAGAGCATCTCCTCCTGAGTGGTTCAGAGCAATCAAGTCAGGCACTAATTAGCCTCCAGATTGTCCTCTGGAGACTTCAGCTGCTCTCCAACGGAGACCTAGGGTGTCTAAAGTTAGCAGTGATGGCACGTGGGTGTCCCTGTCACCCACACCTCCTGCCTGGAGCTCTGGGAGCAGGTCTGTCACTGCCAGGTCTGTCGCTGCCAGGGTGACCTTTGCAGGGAGCCTGGGTGGGTGACAGGCTCACCCTGGGTGACCTCCCCAGAGCCTGTCAGTGCCAGGATCACAGCCAAGCTCTGCCCAGCCCTGAGAAGGGGGATAGGATGCCACAGGGCAGCTCAGCTTTCCAAATCCCGGCTTTGCTCACCCTGGCAGCATTTCTAGAGCCACATCCAGGTGACAAGTGTCACCACCCGTCAGGACCCACCATCAAACCCTCGCTCTGCCAAAAGGAGTTGGCAGCCTTGAGGCAGAGCTGGGCTGTCACTCTGGGACACAGGGAATGCTGCCAGAGCATTTTATCCACCTGAGATCAGTAAATCCTGAGGAAAGACCAGTGTTTCCCCCTGGACTTTCTGATGGCGCTCAACTCACCCCATCACCTTCTCCAGCTGCTTTTCTTTACCCACACACCCACATGCACAATCCCTACTGCCTTTGTCCAGAAGAATATTCATCCTTTTCCTCTTTCTTTTTTTTTTTGGGCAGGCGTTTACAGAGATCCAGAAGAAGCGGCTGCTGTCATGGAAACAGCAGGTGCAGAAACTCTTTCGGTCTTTCCCTCGGAAATCCCTCCTGGAGCTGTCAGGCTATCGGCAGCAGAGGAGGTACGTGGGAACATGAGCCAGCAGTGTGCCTTGGTGGCCAAGAGGGACAGTGGCATCACTGGGAATGGAGTGGCCAGCAGGAGCAGGGAGGTCATTCTGCCCCTGTACCCAGCACTGGTGAGGGCACACCCTGAGTGCTGTGCCCAGCTCTGGCCCCTCGGGTTGGGAAGGATGTTGAGATGCTTGAGCACATCCAGAGGAGGGAACGAGGCTGGAGAGGGGGTTGGAATACAAACCCTTTGGAGGAGCTGGGGGTGCTCAGCCTGGAGAAGAGGAGGCTCAGAGGTGCCCTTATTGCTCTCTGCCCCTTCCTGAAGGGAGGCTGCAGACAGCTGGGGTTGGTCTCTGACAGAACCAGAGGACTCAGTCTCCAGCTACGGCAGGGAAGGTACAGGTTGGATATTAGGGAGAAATTTTTCACCAAAAGAATAATAAAGCACTGGAATGCTCTTCCCAGGGAGGTGGTGGAATCACCAGCTGTGGATGTGTTAAAAAAAACACTGGACATGGCACTGGGTGCTATGGTCTGGTTGAGGTGTTAGGGCATAGGTTGGACTCAATGATCTTAAAGGTCTCTTCCAACCTCATCATTCTGTGATTCTGTGATTTTGGGAGGGGGGATGGATGCAGTGGCCAGAGCAAGAACACTCCAGGTGGGAACATCCCCCCAGAGGGAGGGATGGGTCCTGCTGGGTTCAGAGCCGTGTTTAGGCAAGGGGAAGGGTTGGAAAAGCTTCAGCAGTGCAATCCCAGGTGCTGGCTGGGAAGGGAGCACAGCAGGCAGTATCTTTGTGTGTGTGGTGGCTGCCTTTCCCTCCCATCCCACCCTGTCTCCATGGCTCCAAACCCAGCAGTTCCCAGCTGTGCAGGGTATCCCCCATCCTGGTCCCTTTCCCTGCTGCCCTTTGGAGATGGCATCAGCACTGGAGTTTCCTCCAAAAGCTGTCAAGTGGCAGGAAAAAAGGCTGGAAGCTTTGCAGAGGCAGAGGTGCAGCCAGAGAGTCAGGCAGGGCTGTGTTGGGAACACCATGTTTGCTCACTTCCAAGGTGATGCTGGATTTCAGGTGATCCTAGAAATCATAGAGCTGTGCCAAGAAAAAAGATTCTTAAATCACTTTTAACAACATCACCACTTTGTTTCAGTCAAAGCCTGGTTTGTTGCAAGTTTTTTATTCCGAAAATTAGAGTGTTTTGGAGATAACTGGGAGTGTAGGAACTTCCAGGATGAGACTTCAGCTCCTTTAGCTCAGCTCTTCTTAATAAAACTTGGATTTATTAGGTCATTCTAACCAAATTTCACAGAACTTGAGAAGTCTCAGAGGTGACCATATTTGTAAAAACAAACCTCCTAGAAGGGGAGGAAGAAAATGCAACAGCAAAAGCTGAACTTAAATTAGACACTGGAGAATCCACTCATGAGAATTCTCAAAGAAATCAAGTTCCAGGGGCATTACCTGGATTATTTTAGATTGTATTTAAGAACAGACCCATTTTGCAGGAGTAAAATAAGCTTTAAAGAAAACCAGTGTGGAGCTGAGATCTGCAGAAGGGCGGGGAGGCCAGTGGCAGACGGGAAGGGGAGAGGATGCTGCACACCCAGCCTGCCTGTGCAGGGTGGAGGGACCACCTCGGTGGGGTGGGAGGGTCAGAACCCCCTTGGAGGGATCAATGTGTCACCCCTGGTGGGGTGGGAGCATCAGAACCCCCTGCCAGGGCTCAGTGTCTCACCCCGGGGGGATGGCAGGGTCAGGGCTCAGTGTCCCACTCTCAGTGGGGTGGCAGGGTCAGGGCTCAGTGTCTCACCCCGGGTAGGGTGGCAGGGTCAGGGCTCAGTGTCTCACCCCAGGTGGGATGGCAGGGTCAGGGCTCAGTGTCTCAGCCCTGGTGGGATGGCAGGGTCAGGGCTCAGTGTCTCACCCCTGGTGGGATGGCAGGGTCAGGGCTCAGTGTCTCAGCCCTGGTGGGATGGCAGGGTCAGGGCTCAGTGTCTCACCCCAGGTGGGATGGCAGGGTCAGGGCTCAGTGTCTCACCCCCAGCTCTCTATCTCTCTCTCTCTCTCTCTCTGCAGCCGAGGCTTTGGCCAGTCCAACTCGCTCCCGACAGCCGGATCCGCGGGGGCAGGGCTGGCCCGGAGGAACCCCCGGCAGTTCCAGATCCCCTCCCGCAACCTCCCCACGGCCCGGCTGGGGCTGCTGGGCCCCACGGGGCTGCTGGGCACCCCCCAGCGCAGCCCTGCTGCCAGCCCTGCCATCCTCAAGCAAGGCAGACAGGTTGGTCGGCGTTCCTGGCATTTCTGGCTCTTCCATCCCTTTCCCACGAGCTTTGTTTGTTTTTCCTTCTCTCACTTGTCCAGATCCCCAGTTTTTTCCCCACTCTTCCAGAAGTTTGCAGGCATTTGGGTTGGGCTCCTCTCTGTGCAGTGGGATGTGGAGGTGGGAGCAGTGGGAGGGGAAAAGCTGAGTCCTTAAAGTCGCTTATAAAATAGGGAGAGGGAATTTTGACAAGAGCAGATAGTGGTAGGAGAAAGGGGAGGGTTCTAAATTGGCAGAGGGGAGATTTTGATGCGATACTGGAAAGGAATTCTTCCCTGTGAGGGTGATGAGGCCCTGGCACAGGGTGCCCAGAGAAGCTGTGGCTGCCCCTGGATCCCTGGAAGTGCCCAAGGCCAGGTTGGACAGGGCTTGGAGCAGCCTGGGACAGTGGAAGGTGTCCCTGCCCATGGCAGGGGGTTGTAACGAGATTATCCGTAAGGTCCCTTCCAACCCAAACCATCCTGTGATTCTACAAGCCCAAAGTGGCTATAAACCCATGGCATGGAGGGCTTTGCTTTGCATCCCACCCCGTGTGTTTGCTCCCCACAGAACCTGTGGTTTGCCAACCCTGGGGGCAGTAACAGCATGCCCAGCCGGAGCCACAGCTCGGTGCAGAGGACGCGCTCGCTGCCGGTCCACACGTCCCCGCAGACCATGCTGATGTTTCAGCAGCCAGGTAGGCAGCCCAGGGGCTTTTCCACTCGCCCACAGCCAGGTGAGATGAGGGGAGGTGAGAGGAGCTGTGCTGGTGAGCCTCCCCACAGGCACATGGCCCACAGTGTGCTCCCACTGGGGTATCTCTGTGTTCCTGGGTTAACCACAGACATCACTGGAGGGATTTCTGACCCTATATGTGCCACCTTGACTCTGTGTGTAACAGTGCTGGTGCCTTGCCTAGCTCATTTCTGAGGGGCTCCTGTCTGGAGGGAAGGTGGTGGCTCATCCATCACTTTTTCCTCATGGATGGCCACAGCCCCGGTGCGGAAGGACTGCCTTCATGCACTCAGGGGAAATTCTTTCCACAGTGCGTGTGAAGGGAAATGGTGCTGTGTCAGTGCTTCCTTCCCCAGCACTGCCAAAGTGCTCCTGTGTATAGGAGCATCCTCTGATTCAGGGAGGATCCCTTTGACCTTGGACCCTGGACCTGGAGCATCCTGGCCCTGAGGAAGCCTCTTTGTGTATCCCTTCCTCAGCTTTGAGCGTGCCTTTTCCTACCAACACCCCATAACCATTTACACCTCGGGACAGGGAATCCATCCCCCAGTGAGCTCACCCTCATCCCTGCACTCCTGCTGCTCTGGGCTGGCAGCCATTGGTGTTAAACTGCAGCATTTGGGCAGCAAATGTTCCCTACAGCAGGAGCAGCAGCTGTTCCCAGGTATTGATTAAACACTGGGACAAGGGCACATTTCTCTGGCGCTGGAGGAGAATAAATGGCTTTCTCTTGGTGTCAGCCTGCGGTGGATGAGGGCGTAGGAGGATTGGGGAGCCAAAGCTGTGGATTAAGTCGCAAGGAAAATAAGCAATGATGTGATGCTGGGCTCACAAACCACTGTTTGCCAGGCTGTGGGGGGAACTTCAACCCTCCTGGATCTCGTCCCATGTTCCTGTGAGCCAGAGGAAAGCAGGAGATGCCGTCCAGCACAGTAGCACAAGCTGTATTTGCAGGTTTTGCTGCAGGGTGGGGAAAGTTTGCCGCTGTTTAGATTAGGACAGGGGTGTTGGAATGCTCCAAATTTCATGTGTGTGTCGCCCTTTTTGTGCTCACCCCCCAGGGATGTGGCAGTGATGACGTGGGCGGCTGAGTGGGAGCCAGACTGGTCCCAGAGAAGCCAGACAGTGGCTGTGCTGGTCTGTGCTGCCATCCCATGTCCAAGCACTAACCCTGCCTGCACGGACAGCATCCATCCCCAGGAGATGACCAGGGCTGCCCCCTCCCTGGGTGGGGTTCTGCTCTTGCTCCAGCCCCTTTCATCTCTTACCAGCACCTGAACCCCCTCAGATTCATCCTTTATGGATAACAGGGGGTGATGACTGCTTTTGTGAGTGTCTCTTGCTGAAGATGATTTTTCTGGGAGTCCTGTCAGACTCTCCTGGGGCATTTTTTGGATGGTTTTCCCACCAGAGCAGGCAGGCAGGGTCCCTGCCAGGTCCCTGACCGGGATCTCTATTCCCTTTCTCCCTGCAGAGTTCCAGGTGCCGGTGACTGAACCTGACATCAACAACAGGCTGGAGTCCCTGTGCCTGAGCATGACGGAGCACGCACTCAGCGGTGAGCATTCCCTCCTCCTGGGGCTCTTCCAGCACGTCCACGCCTCCTCTGCTGAGCCCCCCAGCACCTGCCCCTGCCCCGTGCCCCCCAAAAGCTGGGACAGGCTGTGGCTGTGACAGCGGGACGGGGCCGGATGCAGGGATGCTCCCGGGGGCGCTCCCGGGGGTGTTCCCATGGGAACGTTGGCTTCTCTCGGCGAGGCGGCCGGGGCAGGGGGCAAAGCCGAACGCAGGGATCGCACCAGCACTAGTGGAGTCTGTGCTAATTAGCCACTCTTCAGCTTGCTAATGATAATTAGTGTTAGCTCGCTACTCTCGTTAGCTCTCGATAAAGCCCCTGCCGCCAGCGCGCTCGGATGGGTCACAGGCTTTGGAGCGTTGTGCCCTCCCGCCACCGGATCCCTCCTCTGGCCAGGGGTGCCCCTCAGCTGGGGGCTGAATCCCTGCCAGGCTGTGCCAGGGGCTGTGCCGGGCGCCGTGCCCTGGTGCTGGCAGTCCTCACACAGCCGGGGGTGCCAGCGGATAACGGGCACGGGGAGGGAGGAGGACCGGGGCAAAAACAAGCAGGGAAGATGAAAAGGCAGCAGCAGCAGCAGCAGAGCAGTGGAGAGCCCGGTGCAGCACAGAGCCCTGGCTGTCACCAGAAGCTCCCGGTGTCCCTCGCCCGCTCTGGAGCCCCAGGCACAAGGGACGGCCCCGGCGATGGGATGGGATGAGCGCGGCCGCCGGCATCGCCCGCAGTCCCCTGGGACCGGCTCGGGTGTCCCTGCGGAAATCCTGGACCGTGACCCATGGTTGAGGACAGGAGCCCTCGGAGAGGACCGGTGCCACCAGGCTCCCTGCAGATGCAGCAGCCCTTCCTGGGGAGAGGAACGGGAGAACAAGGACTGTGGGAAGCAGCAGGGCCCTGGCAGCATCCCTGGCTGGGAAAACAAGGACACTTCTGTCACCCGAAGCGTTTCTCCGGCGTGTGCCCAGCCGAGGCTTAGCTGTCTTGTTCCTCTGCAGGGTACTGTTCCTCCAAGTTATTTTTTCCAGGTCGCATTCCCCGAGCCTCTCCAAACCGGTCGTGCTATAAATAGCTCTTAAAAAAATAAACCTTTCGGGGGAGAAAAAAAAAAAAAAAAAGGCGTAACAAACCTGTTTGTTTTTAGTGTCAAGGAGGGAGGTGGCTGTGGTGCCCCAAGTGGTAACAGGGAATTCTCTGTTCCACAGCCACTCTGGGAGCTGCCTCCTGCCACTCTCCATCCTGGGGATGGGGTTTGGGATGGGGGACGGGGGGTGGGATCAGGGCTGGAGGGTTGGAAGTGCTGTTGGGTGCTGATTTCTGCCCCTGGGGGTGGGGACAGGGGGCTGCTGGTACCGGGGTCAGTTGTGAGGCTTTGGGGTGGGTCATGGACCCCTCGCTCCTGGGATTGGGCTGTGGCTGGATGCATCCCTGCTGTCACAGGGTGCTGGGAACAGGGGCTCTGGGGAGACAGAAAGGATGCCTGGGGGCCTTTGTCCTTCCACGATCTTCAGATGGTGGAAAATTTTGCATCCTCTGCGGTGCAGCTGTTGCAGGGTTGGGTGAACTGTGGGCAAGGCAGCCCCTGGGACCAGCTCTGTCCCTGCCCCCTGGTCAGGGGGACACATAAACTTGTCATGCTGTAGGAAAGTCCCAGACTGTCACCTGCCTTGTGACAAGTCCAGGCTGCCCAGAAACCCCCTCTGCTCCTGGGAAAGCAGTTCTGGGGTTGTGGCAGAAGGCCTGGACTGGTGTTGGGTCAGCAACTGGGGAAACTGCTGTGGGGTGGGGACACTTGGTGGCACAGAGGGACCAGCAGAGCACTGACACCCCAAAACCCTTCTGCACCCCTCGGGGAGGTGGGAGGTGGTGGGGGTGGCGCCAACACCTCCTCTCTGTAGGGGCTGTGGGTTGGGGGTGCTCTGGGGGGTTCATCCCCTAAATCCCCAGCTTGGGGGATAGCAGTGCTCACTGGGGCTGCTCCTAATTCTCCCTTCCCACTTGCAGATGGTGTCGACAGAACCTCCACGATCTAGAAGGCGTCGCCACGGGGATGCTGGGCGGGACAACAACTGCTGCGGGTCCAGCGGCGAGGTCGGGGCTTGAGGGAGCCTCAGCGATAGCTTGCATCTTTTCTCCTCTCTCTTCTCCTCTCCTCTCTCTCTCTCTCTCTCTCTCCTGTTTTAATTTTGTGAATGTGTAGATTGTCCTTGTGAACATATCATTAGACTTGGAATTTGTGTTGTCATTTATTACATCCATGCTAAGGGGGGGAAAATGATGGCAAAAGAACAAAATTCTCAGCGACGACGATGAAGCAGCACGGGGAGGTTGGGGCGGACATGGAGGAGGAGGAGGAGAGTGCTGACAGTGGAGGGTTCACCGTGGGCAAACCCTGCTCCTGGAGGAGGGTACCAAGGAGCTCGGAACACCACGTGGGGGTGTGTGACCAAAAACCCTTTGGGGAGGATTTACCTGCCCTGCCAGGGGCTTCGGGGCCGGCAGTCCCATCTCTTGACTTTCGCCGCTTTCGGGTGTGGGCAGACCCGGCGAGCCCAGATGGAAACAGAAATAATCAAATAACCCCAAAATTTCCTTTCAGTTTAGCCAAGGGATCTGCAGCGTGGAGGCAGCATTGTGCTCAGGGCAGTGGAGGGTCAGGGGGTGCCTGTCCCTGCTCCCCAGCTGGATTGGGATGTGAGATGGAGCGGGGGCATCTCTGCCAGAGGAGGGTCCCAGGGGGAGGCTGTGAACTGGGGGGCACTGGGAGAGTTTCCTGCATCCTGGCTCCACACATCTGGCCCAGCCTGCCCAAATCCAGCTGTAAGGGGCTTTTCCAGCATGGCCAATGAGGGATGAAGGAGCCCCCATATAAAACCCAAATCACAAAGGGCACCAAAATGCAGCTTCAGGGCCTTGTTTTCTTGGCATTAACCGTGGGGCTGGCAGGGGCTAGGCTGCCCCTCACCCACTGCTGCTTTTTGTAACAGGAGCTAAATTTGGTGTTAAATTGGTAAATCTGACCCAGCACTGCTCTGAGCTGCAGTGATGCTCCCCCTTGTCCCGATGCTGCTCCGATGGAATTCCTCCAATGGAATATTATTATTCCTGTTATTATTCCTCCAATGGAATAATAACAAATATAAAATCAATTAATTGAGCTGATGGGTGACAGCAATATTTCCAGAATGAGCTGTGAGGGCATGGGCAGCATTGTGTGCCAGGATCAGAGGGAGCAGGGCTTAGGGGGAGCCAGAGCGTGGGCAGGGCTGGGAGACGTGTGAATCCTTTTGTCATGCAGCGTTTTTAAGTTGTTTTTCTAAAAAAAAAGAAATATATATATATATATATATATGTATACAAAAACCCAAGTGCCAAATGCAATGTTTTATGTTTGCTGTTCCTTGGTGTCCTGCTTCCCGGCAGACAGGAGGTTGAGGGGGGTGATGGGGAGGGTGGAGAAGGGAAAACCTGAAGGCCAGGGAGGTTGGGAAGAGGTGTGAGGAGGTGAAGGCGAAGCGGGGTCAGCGCTGGGGACCTGGGTCACCCCCGAGCACCCCCAGCTTGTGAGGTGTGAGCAGAACCACCGTGGCAGGAGCCTCCCTCAGGGCGACTCCAGTGTATTTACAGAGCTGAAATTCTATTTATTCCTTCGCTGACTATGGACACGGAGGTTTTCTGATTGTTCAGAGAGATTATTTTGGATATTTTACCTATTAACTTGCTGTGGCTGGGAACCATGATAATGTCTGTTATTAACAACCACCAAATAATTCAATTGTTTTATCCTTTTGATGTTAAAAAAAAAAAGAAAAAAAGCTTATTTTCCATTGACAGTCTAGAGGTTAATAACGACTTAGTTGTGTTTGCTGTTTCTTGTTTTGTTTTTTGAGTAAAAACAACAAAAAAGTGGCTTCAGTTGTGTTCGGGAAGTGCTGCCTGGCTCTGCCTGCCGGTGCTAAGTGCGGGTGGCAGAGCTCCAGGGAAAGAAGCTTAAAAGGGGGGGGGAAATAAAACCTTGAATCCTAAAAGAAATAATAAAAGTTATTTATAGAAAGAAAAAAAAAAAAAGAAAAACTCCTCCGACAGTTGCATGAGCGAGGCTGTGAAGTCAAATATCCAGTAATAAAGCGGCAGTGCCTTTCTCTTTGTATCCGCTGCGACTGTCCCCTCCCTGTCCTGTCGGAGATGTCACCCCCACCGCGGGGTCCCGGGGGTCGGGCGGGCACGTCCCCCCTCCCGCCGCCCCCCAGGGACCCTCTCCTGGTGCTGTACCCGGCCAGCCCAGCACACACAAGTGGCCTTGGGCCCGGCGGATGCGACACCGGCGGGGACACGGCGCTGTCCCTTCAGTGTCCCCATCCCCAGGGACGCCCCGAGCTCGGAGTTGAGCTCAGCTCAGCAAAACCCTCCGAGGGGTTTAGGGGTGGTCGGGCTCCAGCAGGAGCATCCCAGAGTGGGATGGAGGCGAGCTGGGTCAGCACTTAGGGGAGCGATTTGTGTCGTCACCTTTCTCCATGTCGGGTTTGGCTTTCGGAATGTGCCTGGTGGAAAGTGGGTGGGTCCCGCAGACGTCTATAATTTGCACACAGCGACGATAACACTAAAGTTGATTTTATACGAGTCATCAGAGTTTGCAAAGTGAGTTTTATTTTTTGTATTCCTTTATCTTTACTTAAAGGTGAATGTGTATTCCTCTGGGAGGAATAGGAAGAAAAAGAAAAAAAAAGAAAAATACATTAAAAAAAACAGGAATGTTAATAATGTTAAACAGAATACTTCCTCCCTTATTAATATATATAACCCTGATGTATTTATGCCTATTGTAAGCTGACTTTAAAGAGCTTTGACCTCTCTTCTGTTGCATGCCATTCCCGGGCAGCCTCTCCTTGTCCATGCATGCCTTTTGTCCTGGTTTTTCTGTACAAAGTTAGTGCACAAAAGAACTATTTTTGCCTAGTTAATGTTGCCGAGCAATGCCTATTTTTTAAATTTTAATTTCTTTTTTTTTTTTCTTGGGTTTTTTTTTGGTCATATAAGGCAATAGCATGTTTGTTACATGTAAAAGCTTCCCGATATAAAGAAATACTAATGTTTGGAGATGCCAGTCTTTGCAAGTGTACAGTTTTCCAATGTTGTTCCCAGTGAAACACCCTCGTGATTTCCACTTGCTCCGATGTATTTATTACTCATTTCCTCCCGTGTAACTAGGAACCATGGCTATATTTCATATCTGCTCTATATTGAAAGTGAAGGGAGATGATTAATACAAGGTTTTGTAACACTGGGGTGTGGCGCCTCCTTATTTATCCCCTTTTTGGCAGGCGGCTTCCGACTCCTTAAGGCAAAAGAAGTTGGAATTCAATAGATGTTCATCCAGTGGGCAGGAGGGGAGGAGCCCTCCACAGTTCCACAGGGGGTTGGGGATCTGTATTTAAAGCCTGTGGCAGAGCTTCCAAATCCCTGGCATTCCCCACGCAGCTGCCTCGCTGTCCCTTTGGGAACATCCATGCCCATGCCCCAGGAGCTGTTCAGATGCAGGATTTCCCTTGGAAATCAGCAGGATTTGGGGCTGGAGCAGCTCAGAGGCTGCAGAGGCACACAGAGGCTTGGCCCAGAGCCTCAGTGTGTGTGTGGAGATTTCTGGGGTGGGAATTTAGGGCTGGGTTCATTCTGGGCTTAAAACCTGCACATTTCAGACCCTCCTGGGGCTGGATCAAGCAGGGAAGGACGCTCAGAGCTGGTGCTGCCACTTCCTGTGGATGCTCTGCTGTGGGAAGTGCCAAGGGCAGGACCTTCTACCCCTGGGTTTTCCATATTTTCTCAAACTGAGCCTCCACATCTCCAGGCTGATCAAACCCAACCCTGCGGGCTCTTCTCTGCCTCATCAGCCTGGCCATTCCTGCATCCAGGTCCAGGGATGTCCTCCAGAGACCTCCTGGCTGTCCTGACCCTGCTCACTGTCCCCTCCACAGCCTGGGTGGCTCAGGTCCCCCGTGAGGAGCAGAATTTGCAAACACATTCAGGGTTTGTTCAGGTTGTTTGAACGCTTCATCTGCTGCTTCTCCTAGGACGAGGCTCCTGGTGAGCTCTCCAAATGCTGATGGTGCCAAGACCCCAAAACCATGCCCTCAAGCTCCTTTCTGTTTGGGATGCTCCCAAGCATCTTGGGCCAGGCTCACCTGCATTTCCCTGTCCATCCACACCCACAGCCCACTGGCCATGGCTCCCTGTACTCGTCAGGAATGGTCTCCCCATACAGCTCAGAAAAACCTAAATCCCAAAAAAAGCCATCTCCTTCCAAACAATTTGCCTTTCCAGGTTCCTGTGCTGCTGTCTGGGTCTCACAGCACAGGGCTGTTGAACTAACAGAGAATGGAAAGAAAAAGGAGAAGGCAGAAACACCTGGGTTGGGTGGAAAAGTGGAGTTGGAAGGGCCAAAAAGGCTCCAAGGAAAGTCCATGGCAGCTGTGGGTTAGAGGGAGTCTGTGGGTCCTGCTGCCTGGCAAAAGGAAAGAGCCCTACAAAAGGAAAAGCAGGAGGGGAAATAAAAACATTTCCATGCTGCCAGGAGCTGTTGGGTGAATCCATCCCAGACACTAAAGGCTACTAAAGGCTGCACCCAGATTCCAGCACACCTGAGCCCCATCCAGCCCAGGGAAATAGGATCCCCTTCTCCTGCCCTGCAGAGGCTGCAGCCCCCACCCAGCTGGGAGCAGAGCCAGGAGCTGCTGGGCTGTTCTGTTGTGATCCCAGCAGGAGCTGGATAACCCCACGTTTGTTAACATGATCTCCAAAAGGTGGTGGAGAAGCAGCCCCAGCCCTGGAGCCAGGCAAGTGCCCCTTCCAAGGGGATGCTCCTGCCTCCCTGACCTGGTTCCTGGTGTGGATACAAATTCCTCGTATTTAACACTGACTGGAGTATTCCAGGGAACAAACAACCTACCCAGCAGGTGGGGATTTCCCACTCCAGGAAAGATGTTATGCAAGATGGAGAGGGCTTTTCCAGCACAGCTCCTTGGGATCGAGGAATAATGAATTCCCTACGTCTGCTGGCTGTGCCAGAGGCAGGGTGATGCTGCTGGCCTGGCTGCCAGCCAGGAATGCTCCCAGGATATACAAACACCCAGCTGCTCCTGGCAGCCCAGGCCAGCAGAGTGGCCACTTCACCCAGCCTGGCCTCTGCCACCAGCAGGGAGCTGCTTTAGCTGGGGTCAGCAAAGGGATCAGGAATGCACACCTGGAATGGGCACCCTGGGGTGCTCCTGGCATGGGATCAGCTTGGGCACACCAGAGCCCAGCACTGGCAGAGCAGGTGCCTGGAGGAGCAGAACAGCAGAGGAACAGTTTTAAACCAAAAGAGGTGAGATTTAAATGAGGGGTTAGGAAGTAATTTGTCCCCAGAATCTGAGGCTGCCCCATCCCTGGAAGTGTTCAAAGTCAGGTTAAACAAGGCTTGGAACAACCTGGGATAGTGTACAGTGTCCCTGCCCATGGCAGGGGACTGGACAGAAGATGATCTCTTTTTTTTGTACCAAAACCATTCTGTGTTTCTATGATTTTCCCTCTTTTCTTTATGGAAACACCCCACTGACAGACCCTGCTCAGAGGAGATGTGGTCCAGCTCAGCTAAAATCCCCCCTTTTCTAAAGAAAATAGATTTTTGGGTTAATTTTAAATAATAATAAATTTTTTAGTACCTCATCCTGGCCTGTAGCCTGTGCTTCTGGACAAAGCAGCTCCATGCCCACCCTGCCCAGAGGCAGCACGGGGGGTGTTTGCAGCATCCCCCAGCAGCGGGATGCAGTGCAGGGGCTGCGTGCCCCTCTCCCTCCCCACTCTGCCATTCGGGTGATCCGTGGGCTTCCCAAAAACGCCTTCCCAGCCTAAGGCAGCTCCCGCTCCTCCTGCGGCGAGCGGAGCTCGGGCCGGGCTCAGCAGGGGGAGCCACAGACTGCGCGTCCCGGGGAAGGGGCTCCTGCTCCGGGGAGCTGGGAGGGCTCAAAAAGGATGGAAACGATCATGATCGGATTGCTTGGCAATGTGGCCTGCAGATCGTTCACCAGCAGGTGCATCTTTGATTGGTTCATGTGAATTGTTTTAATTAATGGCCCATCGCCATCAGCTGGGTCGGACTCTGAGGAGTCAGTCAGGAGCTTTCATGATCATTCTTGTAAAGCCTTCTGATGTATCCTTTCTCTTTCTTTAGTATAGTTTTAGTATATAATATAATATAATATAATATAATATAATATAATATAATATAATATAATATAATATAATATAATATAATATAATATAATATAATATAATATAATATAATATAATATAATATAATATAATATAATATAATATAATATAATATAATATAATATTACTGTATTCTATTAATACAATAAATTACTATATTATATGATACTATATTATATTAATATAGTATAATATAGTATTATAGCATATAATATATTGTATTATACAATATATTATATACAATATAATTATATATTATATATTATATATTATATATTATATATTATATATTATATATTATATATTATATATTATATATTATATATTATATATATAAAATTTTAATATAATTTTATATATATTATTATATATATGATTCTTTATATATAATTATATATATTAAAATACAATAATAATATAATATAATATAATATAATATAATATAATATAATAATATAATATAATATAATATAATATAATATAATATAATATAATATAATATAATATAATATAATATAATATAATATAATATAACTGTATTCTATTAATACAATAAATTATTATATTATATTAATATAGCATAATATAGTATTACAGTATATAATATATTGTATTATCATATATTATTATTAAATTTGTATTAATTATTATATATTGATTATTATATTATATATTATTAATATAATATATTGTATTATACAATATATTATATACAATATAATTATATATTATATATAAGATTATAGATATATCTAAGTTATATATATATAATTATATATAAAAATACAATAATTATACAATATAATATAATATAAATTATATAATATAATATAACTGTACTCTATTAATACAATAAATTACTATATGATACTATATTATATTAATATAGTATAATACAGTATTATATTATATTATATTATATTATATTATATTATATTATATTATATTATATTATATTATATTATATTATATTATATTATATTATATTATATTATATTATCCTGAAATTTTGCCTTTTTCCTACACATTGGTGCACCTCAGGCTGCAGCAGTGACTGTCACCTCCTCCAGACATTCCTGCAGCCCTCCAGCAGCTCCATGCCTGGTTCCAGGACAAGGGAGCTGAAGAGATGCCGGCTGTGGGATGAGCTGTGCTGGAAGCAGGGGATGCTCAGAGGGATCAGAGGCACCCACAGCCAGGGCAGGAGGGAGCTGAAGCACAAACACCTGGCCAGGGGTCCCAGGAATTATTCCCTCCATGGCATACAAACATCTGAGGCCAAAGCAGCACCACTGGGCTTTGCCTTGGCACTTCTAAAATAATTTCCAATTTGCAGTGGAGTTGATCCCTCTTAGAGTGGGTTTTTCACCTTTGCTTCACTGTCACAATGCTGGTGGGGAGAAGAGCAAACAGAGGGAAGGTGGTACAGTTCCCCTCCCAAAACCAGCCCTGCAACACCCCACCACCAAAAACACAACATAAACTTGTTAAAAATGACAAATAAATCCCCTGTGATTATATTCTTTGTCTATTTTAGCAATATTTCTTTGAATACTGGGATTTATGTTCTGTCCCTCCCAGGCCAAGAGTTATTAACAAGAGCTTTAATGCTTAAT
Source organism: Fringilla coelebs (assembly GCF_963513975.1). NCBI lineage: Eukaryota > Metazoa > Chordata > Aves > Passeriformes > Fringillidae > Fringilla > Fringilla coelebs. Next base: position 3,548,979 of record NC_140034.1, read on the forward strand.
GCCCCCTCAACTCCTAAATCATGAGTGTAACTTCCACAACAGCTGGAAGGCAAAGATTTCCTAGAAGTTATTTCCAGGGGCTGGCCAGAAGGGCTCAGCCAAGGCTCCAAGCTCATCACAGGCTCTTCCCCAGCTCCTCCAGGAACAGGAGCAGGAGCCAGGGGCAGCTGAGGAGCTCTCCAGGCTGTGGAGGCTGCACGAAGCCTCTGGGGTGATCCCAGCCCTTCCCTGCAGCCACTCAGCTGCTGGAAGGCAGATTTTTGTCTAAAAAGAGCCTGATTTGGAGTCCAGAGCTGGAGGAATTTGCCTGAACTGAACATCCTGGGGGGCTGGGATAACTGTTGGGCTCGGTGGCCAGGGAGGGCTCTCCCAGACTTCATAATTCCATGATAAAAACCTGCACCTGGAGGTGGAACACAGGGGGTGAGCACCAAAGAGCCCAGGACCTGGCTGGACGTGGCACAAGGATTTATGGACTGCTCACTCCATAGCACAGGGGCAGGAGGGGATGGGAAACACCCAAAAGAACCAAAGTGAGAGGAAAAACCTCAAAGAAGCTGCTCAGTTGGGGGCTCTTGAGAAAATAAAATTGATAAGCAACACTGGAGAGCATCAGGAAAGGAATGAGCACATGATAAATCAGGTGGAGTCCTGGGAAACGGGGCAGGTCAGGGCTGGGAGGATGTCCCCTCATTTAACAGGATTGGGTCCTTCTGTTTTAGCTTCTTGTTGCAGGTTTTAGGGTGGTTTTTTGGGTGATTTTGGGTTTTTTTAGCTATAAAGCAAAATATTTTTTCAGCCCAATGAAAACAGATTTTCCCATGATGGCAAACCCAGCGAAGCTCCTTCCCAATCCCACACCTAAAAAAAAAAAAAAAAAAAAAAAAAGAAAAGAAAAGAAAAGAAAAGAAAAGAAAAGAAAAGAAAAGAAAAGAAAAGAAAAGAAAAGAAAAGAAAAGCAGGGAATAGAAATAGATAATTCCTTGCAGAAGTGCCTGTTTTCCCAACCAGACCATTTCCCACCACAAGGAGCAGCTTTAATGCTGCTGTGGGAAAGACAGAACTCAGCCTCACCACAAGGACGGGGCTTGCCAGGGCTCCTGGGGCTTCCCAGGGGTTTCATTTCCACACAGTTCAGAGCATTTGGATCAAAAGCACAGAAAGGGCTGGAGGAGGCTCCATCCATCACCCCTTCTCCCTCCCTGGCCACCAGAGGGGACACAGACCCTGTGACCCCCTCCCTCTGCACTTGGGCTGCCCTGCTCCTCACAAGTCTGCCCTCCAGGCATTTCATTTATTTTTTTTCCCTGAATCCCAGCAATATCTGCTTCCTGGGAGGCTGGGGGACAGCAGGAATGGCTTTAGGCCAATCTCCCCAGCCTGGGGGCAACCTTGGGGCAGCCCAACCCACTCTGGTGCCACCTTCAAGGTCCCTTGGCACAGATGCTGATGGGATTTAATTGTTCAGGTGACTTGAGCATCTGGCCAGGAACCAGGAATTCCCTGTGAGGCCTCCAGGGCAGCTCCAGAAGGGCACAAAGGGGACAAGAAGAGTGTGAAACCCCCCAAGCTGAATGCCAGGAGCAGCCACTGCCCCTCAGCACCCCTGCTGCAGGGTATCTGCTCTGATTCCCCTGGCTCCAAGCAGCCATCAGAAGGTGACAGCAAATCCTGGAGGTGTTTTTGAGTCACCAGCTGGGCACTCACCTGTGGATAACAGCACCACCCATCCCAGAGGAGCAACCCAGCCCCTCATCCATGGGTGAGAACCACCTCCACACAGGGAGGGAGCTCTGGCCATCCCCTCCAGGTCCCCCAAGGATGCTCCCACTCCAAAGGATAACATTTTGCTTTAATGTTTCAGAGACAATGCACTGGTGAGCGGTACAACAGGGGCTGTACATCCTTTACATATTTACACACGGGGTGTGGTTAAAGCTCCTGTGTTTGAACAATGCTGACATTCCAAAAAACTCACTGAGATCGACAACAGCAAAAATGGGAACAGAATCCAAGGCCACGAGTAGAGAGAGGTGTGTTTTAAGGACTACAGGTCACATGGAAATGAAAAACAGTGGTGGTGCAACGTGAACTTTATCCTGAATAGAGATAAGTGGTTAAAACACAACTTTTTGGTGCCTCAGGACCAAGACAGTGTTTTACAGAGACTTAATTCCCAAACTGAAGCAAGGAAATAGAAATAAGTGTTCTGGTGTGTGCCCCTTTGGTCCCCAAAATCTCCTTCCAGCTGAGCTAAAAGGAGAGGTTTGCTGCCAGTTTCAGGCAAGAAAGATTTAAGGCTTTTCAGCTGGATATTTTTAACATAATGAACTGAAAACTTTGTTTTCAGGAAAACAAATGCCATGGAGTTGGTGTGGCTTAGCAGTGTGCAGCACAGCTTGTTCACACCAGAGACAAACACTGTCACAGCACCTAATCCTACAGGACAGAGGATGCTGTAAAAGATTCTTCCAGTAATGCTGGGGAGGTCCTCAAAGTGAAATTAGTGTAATTAAACACATGAGCTCCTTCTCCTTGAAAAAGCTCTTTAGGCCCAATCTGACCAGACACAATTTTCATTTTGTTTGCAGCCGGAGCAGGAGGGAGGAATGTTGGTGAGATGGAGCTGGAGCTGCCCCTGAGGTTCAGGGACATCTTGGATTGAAGTCCAGCAAAGCAGAGAGGGCCCTGGGAACCTGTGGGCATCACCCCCCTGGCTGACATCTGTTTTGCAAGCTCAGGGTGAGGAGGGTGGTTTCCATTTGCTCCTCATCTTTTCCCAATTAAGAGTTACAAAACACCCAATAAAATGGTAACAAAGCAGAAGTTCAGCCAAGTCCAGCTGGACTGAAACTTTTTGTACCAGTTCTGCCACTTACAGAGGTTGCCACATACACAGGAGGGGGGAATAAAATGTGGTTTGATTCATCCTGGTGGCCCTGGAAAGGCTTTTGTCAGCTGCTCTTATGAAATGAGAGCTGTTGTCATTCCAGGTTGCTCTGCCCTGAAATAACCCAACCTGTGGGCAGGGAGGGGAGGTACCACGGGCTGTGCTCAGGATTTCGTGCTCACCTTTGGTCCAGCATTGGAAATGGAAACTTTGGAATGTTTGCAAATCTTCATTTTCACATTATCAGACTAATTTTAGGTTCTCTGTCTAACCAGTGAAAATCCAAGGAGGAAAGCTCAGGATATAAATATCATTAAAAACCTCTTTGGATACCTCAGCACCCTGCAGACAGACTCTGCAGGGTTTTTTCCTCTCCTCTGTTAAAGTTTCCTTAAAACCAGTAAGAAACTGACAGTTCAAGTGGTCAGACCTTCTGAGGCACAGAGAAAAAGGTGCATAAACCCCTTTGTACTGAGACAGGGCTGTGCCCCAAGTAATTCAAAAGTTAATTCCCTGCCTGTTAAGAGGATAGGAAAAATGGAGTTTACACATTTCTCAAACAAAACAAAACAAAAAAATACACAGAAAAGGAAGGTTAATACTAGCAAGAATATAAAACACACCAGAGGTAACAATTCAGAGGTATAACACACATATCCAGGTACTGAAACAGCCACTGCAAGACTTGCAATAAAACATGGTCCAATAATTCAGGACAATCCCAATCCTACAAAGATCCACATCCCTTCAGGTGTTTCCTGTGCTGCTCCACATTTATTCTAATAAACACAACTATTTCATAAATATCCACCTCACTCCTGAGCCCCACCTCTCTCCTGACTGCTATTATGGACGGAAAAACATTTCCAAACTCCTATTTGTGGCTCTTAAGTCTGTGGCATCAGCCTCAGTGGGAATCCAGGAGGAGCCTCCCTCATCCCACCTTCCCCAGGTGCCACCAGGAGCCTTCACTGCACAAAGACCGTGACAAAAACTCACAACGATTTAGTTTAGGGCTGGGACGTGGGAACAAGGACAGACAGCGACACAGGACAGAACAACCCAGAGTGCATCCAGAGGGTGACACAGCTTCAGCTCCTGATGAGGGTCAGGAATTCTTCCCGAGTCTTTGGATCCTCCCGGAACACGCCCAGCATCGTGCTGGTTACAGTTTTACTGTTCATTTTCTGCACCCCTCGCATCACCATGCACATGTGCCTAGGAGAAAGCAGAGGGGAGTCAGGGCCTCAGGAACACTCCTGGGGAAGGGGATCCCACCAGGGGAGATGTTTCTTACACCAATCCCACCGGGGGAGATGTTTCTTACACCAATCCCACCAGGGGAGATGTTTCTTACACCAATCCCACCAGGGGAGATGTTTCTCACACAGTCACATTCCGTTCTGGGAAGGTCACAGAACCTCCTCAACCAGAAATGGCACCTGCAGCGCCTCAGCTGAGGAAGAGTCACATCCTCACCGCTGAGCTCTGCCTTCTCTCCTCTATCCCAGGGAAATCCCACCTTCCCAAGGTGCACTCTGAGCACAGGACATGCCTGCTGCTGGTCCCAGGCTCTGCCCTGCTCCAGGAGGCAGAAGGAGCACAGGGCATGGACCTGGTGCAGTGGGGACAGCTCCTCACTGCCACATCCCCACAGAGGATCAGGCAGCTCCCACTTTGAATGTGGGCTCCAGCACATCAGGATCACTAATTTTTTATTACTACTAGTCATATGTTATTATTAATAGGATTGTTGTTATTATTATTATTATTATTATTATTATTATTATTATTATTATTATTATTATTATTATTACTAATCCCTCTGCCTGATAACCAAGCATAGCACAGAGCTACCATGCACCAGCCCTGCAGCACAGGGATCACACAGAGCCAGGATCCCACCCATGGGACACCTGGGATGACACAGAGCTGGGATCCACCCCTGGAACACCTGGATCCCACCCCTGGAACTCCTGGGATCACACAGAGCTGGGATCCCACCCTTGGAACTCCTGGATCCCACCCATGGGACATCTGGGATCCCACTCCTGGAACTCCTGGGATTACAAAGAGCTGGGATCACCCCCATGGGACACCTGGGATCACACAGAGCCAGGATCCCACCCCTGGACCTCCTGGATCCCACCCCTGGAACTCCTGGGATCACACAGAGCTGGGATCCCACCCATGGAACACCTGAGATCACACAGAGCCGGGATCCCACCCTTGGAACTCCTGGATCCCACCCCTGGAGCTCTTAGGTCCCACCCTTGGAACCACCCCTGGATCTCCTGGATCCCACCCTGGAGCTCTGGGATCCCACCCTGGATCCTCCGGATCCCGCCCTGGATCCCCCGGATCCCACCCTGGAGTTCTGGGATCACACAGAGCCAGGATCCCACCCTGGATCCCCTGGATCCCGCCCTGGAGCTCTGGGATCACACAGAGCCAGGATCCCACCCTGGAGCTCTGGGATCCCACCCTGGATCCCCCGGATCCCGCCCTGGAACTCTGGGATCACTCACGTGGCTTCCACGACGACGCCGACCCCGGCGGGCTGCAAGGCCTCGGTGATGGCGATGGCGATTTGCTTGGTAAGGCGTTCCTGGACTGAGGGAACAGCAGGGAGTCCGGGCAGTTCCCAGAACCCCAGAATGGTTTGGGTTGGAAGGGACATTAGGGCTCATCTCATTCCAAACCCCCCACCACGGGCAAGGACCCCTCCCACCAGGTTGCTCCAACCCCTGCCCATCCTCTTTTCCATTGTATCCTGGAACAGATCTTTAATTTTCTTGTTTATCTTTGGAGCCATTTTGCATTCCACCCCTCCAACCACAATTTGTTCTAACAGCTCCTCCGTTTCCTATTTTGCAAGAGGATTTTCTGGCCTCTCTGTTTCAGTTTTCAGCGCGCTCGTTCCCGGCGTTCCTGCCGCGCCATTTATTCCACACGCCCAATTTCTCTTCTTAGGGAAAGGAAACTGAGATCAAAAATGAGCTTTGTGCCAAGCTTTACTTCCTGCAGCTCCAGCACCCTTTACTCACCAGCCTGGTGGTCACTGAGACCTCTCTTGCCAAGACCAGGCCACATTTAACCACGGAACAGAGGCAGCAGGACCAGCCCAACCCAAGGTTTGGACCCTGCAGCTTCCTCTCCTTCCCAGGGGCAGGAGGCAGCTCTTGCTCCACTGCCTCAGACAAGGATTCCTGAAGGCATCTCTCCAAATCCCTGCAGGAGAGCTCATCCCCAGCAGCATCCAACTGGTTTAGTTGTTCCTGGCAGCTCTACCTGGAGCACACTCATCCCTGGAATCAGTTCCAGCCTCCATTTAGTTTCCTAGGCAGAAGTTCCCTTCACTGGGAGTGCAGGGGCTGAGAGCAGCAACATAACCTCTTCAAGAAGCGTTTTTCTCCCCTCTTAAACTCCACATCTCCAGCCCAGCCCCAGTTTCCAGCCCCCTGCACTGACTAGGAGAGGAGAGCACAGAACAAACACCAAATTTTGTGTTTACCTTGTAATCTTCTACTGTATATTTCCACGATCCTGAAGGAGAAAGGAAAAAGACAATATTACAGTTATTTCCAGCTGGCCACTGACTGATCTTCACAATTAATTTGGTGCTGTCAAAAGAGACCCCTGAGCTGATCTGTGCAAATCCATGGCTGTGAGGAATATCTCAGAGTGCCCTTGGCACATCACTGTGAGGAGTGACAGCACCAGGGACTCTTTTAGGGCAAACCAGTCACTGCTCTGGTCTCCTTCTGCTGGTTTGGAATTCCTTGTATCCCCACACACCTGCATCACACAGCTGTGGGGGAATTCATGTCCAAAGTCTCCCTGAACCCTAATTCCTGAACATTTCCCTGTGCTTCAGACCAAATGGTGCTTTAGGGTCAGCTCAGATAATGGATGCCCAGAAAGCTGAAATTGAGCAAGAAATGTTTTGGATTCTTGCATTTAACCACGAATTTAGCTGAGAACAATGAGACAGAATTGCTCTTATTTAAAACAGAGTCTCTCCACCCACTCATATCTCAGCCCATCCTTCCCTTTCAGTGCAGGGATCACCTTAATGGTCCCCTCCAATACAGCTCCAAATTGAAGCCACTGGTGGCAGTGGAAGTGACACTCAATGACAGCTCCAGAATCCACACATTCAAGAAAATCCATATAATTGCTCTGTAACTGCAGGGGCTGCTCATGCCGACCTCAAATGTTTAATTACACTTCAAGTGGCCACAAAAAGGAGTTGCTATAGCAAGCTTTGATACCTGTCTGCTCACCCCAGACAAAAGCCAGACACTGGCTGGCAGCCTCAAGCATCACTTACAAGAATCATCCTTGACAATGAGACTCTCCTGCTGGTTTTGAGAGAGAATTAAATGCACAAACTCCCCTCCAGCAATGAAGTGGTTGTGCTACAGCATCAAACAAAGCAACACAATATTTAGATTAACCATATGGATAGGCAACATGCTCAGATATTGCACAGAAGAAGTCCTAACGAGGTGCTTATGTAAAAACAGTTACTTGAAGGAGCATTTTCAAGCCTGAGCTTAAAACCCAGGGAAAGATGTTTGTTTACTGAACACAGGTCATCCACAACTGCAGAAACTCACCACATAAAACTAATCCTATTATGAAAGATTAGGCCTAGAGCACCAAGAGCCTCACAAATCTTTGCTTGAACACTGGTTCCATTATACAGGAAACCAAAGGCAGGCACGATTTGGCTCCCAGCCCCTCAAAAGTGAGAACATTTTGTTCTACAAGAATCTAATCTTTTCATCATTGCAGTATATGGGAGTTTCACCCTCACTTTAGGAAGAGGCAAGATTTGAGCTTTGAGCACAGTGCAGGAAGCCTTGCACATATGGATGCAGGTTTTTTTCATTCTGAGGATAAACAGGAGGAAAATTGAATTTTTCCAGCACCACTTTCCCACTTGCATTAAAAAAAAAATTCCATGAAAAGCATTTTGAGCATTTTGAAACCTCGTGCTGAGGACAGTCTCTGCAGCAGGAATGGATCCTCTTCAGAAATCCAACAACAACAACAAACCCCCCCAGCCCTGCACCACCCCAAGACCCACCCCAAGCCCAACACCAGCCATGGGATGCCACACACATTCCCCAGGCATGAGCAGCCAACAGGAGATGAGGATTTTTGCCCAGCAGCTGCAGGTCTGACAGCTCAGAGCCCCAGCCTACAATTCCAGCAGCTCCTAGAGCCACAAAAATAAAACCAAAAACCAAAAACAAACATGCAGGAGAAAATCTACACATTGGAAAACCTCTAACCAGAACAATGCCCACTCCTGAAAGCCCTGCTGGGGGGAGGGAGATGCCTCCCTGCAATATGAGGATGCACAGCAGAGATGTGAGGTGTGACCCCAAGGATCCTCCCACCCCCAAAGCCAAGCAGAGCCCAGAACAGATCTGGCTCACTTTAGGACATTTTGCTGTCACATCCTACACACTTCTTACCTGCTAAGAAAACCCAGCAGGCAGGCAGATTTGCAGGGCTAATTTCTCATTAGTGTTACTGGAACTACAGCAGGATTTACAGAGCCATCAGGGAAAGCAAAACCTCTGTGGTCTTTCTGAGCTGCAGCCAAATTTTTAGATTTCTCAAAAAGGGACCCTTTCACTCTGATCCCAAATAATCTGCTTATTGAAGGGATTGACCATCCTCTTCCTCACCAGCATGAGCAAGTGTCACTTAATAACAAGAGGCAGTGCAACAACTGACCCAGGGGAATTGGTGAGGGAAAAAAGCTATTTTGCATAATAAATGGATTTCTCAAGTGTATCACAATTGCTTTGTTTCTTAGGCTGAACTTTATCTACAAAATCTACCCCACAGCACTCTCAGCAAATTTTCAGTGAAAGAAAGAAATGTCACATTTTTCTGAGATGAAAGCTTTAGATTGAATTTATATCCATAAAATGTGCTCATTTACAGATTTTTTATTCTTATTAGTCAATTTACACCCAAGTGGTAAAGAGCTGGAAATTCCCACTGCTTTTTGTGGCCTGCCTTAGAACAGAACAAAATCCTCCTGTTCTTTGCCTCAGAGCTCCCTGCAGACCCCAGTGCTCTGGGGGAACCTACAAAAGCATCAGGGCTCTGCTGCAGCCACTGCTGAGAATTAACACACAGCTCCAAGACTTATCTGCCCTCTGCACACAAATAAAACAAAACAATGCTGAGGATTGGTCTAAATCCAAATCCAAAGTGGGCTGAGCTTTAGGGGGAGAGGAGATTTAAAAGATTAGCACAGCTAGCAGAGCCTGGAATCCTTTTCACAAATTAGCATCACTTTCATCAGAACACTTACCTAGCAAGCTTGCTGAGGCCAAGCACTTGTTTGTTGGGGAGATAACCAATGTGTACCTGGGCAGGGGAGAAGAACCATTAGCAGCAGGAAAATCACCCTTCCAAGGGCGTGTGAAACTCATGCACAGACAATGGGATGTGCATTTACCCCAGAATTAACTCTGGGACAGCCCAGAAGTCTCAGCAAGGAGCATGGCACCATGCAAGCCTGGGGAATTGTGGAGCTGGGAATATCTCAGGAGGTCCTGGTGAAGGACAGGGGAGTTTTTCTGAGGGGGAGAGAAGTCACAGCTCTTCAAGAGTCGAGGCTCATGTTCCAAGTCTCAGGAATGCTGCAGAACACTGCTGCATCTGGGTACAGAGGCAGTCTATTACTCAGCACAGCACTATTTGTCTAAAATAAACATGCTTTTCTTTCAAGACCTTAAATGGATTTAGGGAGAGGAAGGAAGAGGGACTGTGCTTTACTTCCAGGGAAAGTTCTGGTGGCAAGAAGTACTTTGCCACCAAAAATCAGGCTGCACTTCCTGATTTGATTATTTTTCTTGTTTTAGTATCAGAGATCACTGGTGATGAACTCAGCTTCCATCCTGCTCAAATATGGATGTGCTGAACATGTACTTGAACTAAATTGGAAGAAGTTTAGCAGAAAAGTGCTCAGATGTGGAGGGAAGGACATTTTAGCTCCTTGCTTTTAGAAACCTGCTGAATTGCAGTGTGTTTACAGTTATAACAGATTATAAACCAGTCCTCGTGCCACTGTACCAGAGACTTGAAAAATCAGCCAAGGTAGAGCAGGGGAGTGTCAGTGGGGGATTCTGGCTTTGCCTGGAGGCCCCATCTCAGAATCCTGTGCTGCTGTACCTGCAGTAGAGGTGCCACAGTGCACCTGATTACCTGGCTAACTTGCTCATTCCTACCCCTCCTGTTAGGCAATCAACCCACTGACACCTGAAAAGACATGAAACATTTCAGACAAAGTGAGAGACACCACTCAGAAATAAGCTTTGAATCCTGTTCCCCATATTTTTGCAGATTTCTTGATTTCTGTTCCCCATATTTTTGCAGATTTCTTGATTTCCTGTAAAGTAGAACTGCAAGTTCAAGACCTACAGGTCAGTGTTTGCAGCCTGTTCAGTGCACCCAGCAGGGCAAAGGTTACTCTGAATATTTAGAGCCACAACAAGTCATTTTGTAGGATGAGTTGGTGTTTGTGAGATTTCTCCAACCACACAGGCTAAACAGCTGGATGTAAAAACAATGCACATGTTGCCACAGGAGTAACAGGGAGAATATACACAGTGCACACCACCAAGAATACACACAGTGCACACAACCAAGAGTAACAGGCACAACAGAAAGCTTGCACAGAAAAAGAGGTTATCCTGCTCTCCAGTACAAAACACCAACAGCTAGAAAAGGAAGCAGACAAACCTGAACTGACTCAACTAAATAAACAGCTGGTTTCTGCTCATGTGGTTTATTATGGGGAGACATTTTGCCTGGAACACAGGTGGCACTGATTGAATTTTATAGACAACACAAGCACGTGCTGCTCTTGGACCTGTGAGCACTTCATGGCAGCAGATGGCCCAGGCTGAGCTCCATCCTCCTGTGCTGATAAGGGGCTGGAGAGGCTGAGATGGGCAGCTCCCACTCAGAACTCTTCATCACCTCTACAGTGGTTCACTGGAGAAGTTTTATTTTCCTGAAGTTGTTGGCACTGCAATTCCAGCACCCTCTGGAGCACCAGCCCTGTTCACGGGGCTCCCCAGTTAAGCACGGCCAGTTTTGGCCACCCTCTCCCTGACCTGGCTCTCATAATTAAGGCAGGGCTGCTAATGAGTTTGTTCCACTCACAGGGGGTTTCAGAGAGATGAATGTGCTCTGGACAGCTCTGAGCCAGGAGCTAAATCCATGACAGAGCCAGTGTGCAGGGTGAGCTGGTTTAATATCGAGATGTCTGCCCTCAAGGCTTGCTGCTGCTTCATGGAGAGGAGCTTTGATATGAAATGTCAGAAACCATTAGATTACTTAGACTAGGAAAGGTTGAGCATTATATTTCAGGAGCTTAAATTCAAATAAAACCTCACATTAAGGAGACCTTCCTTATTTGTATTCTGAAGATTAAACTTCTAGAACTGTAGCCGTAAGCAGCGAGTACTTAGAGCCTTAAAAAGCTTTGTAGCTACAGCTGCAAAGTCTTTTACATGTACTTAAGGCCTTTGATTGTGCATTGCCACGTTTGTTCTGTGAGGGAGAGTTACCTTTCCAACAAATGGAACGAGGTGATGCTCACACAATGAGAACATGTCTATGTCCTTCACAATTACCATCTCATCATGGTCTTCGTCGAAGATGGCGTCGTTCAGGACATCTGAAACCAAACATCTGCATTAAAAACAAACCCCAAAATCATGGCAGGCTCTTCCAGCCAGGGCCTGAGAAAGCTTGCAGCAAGGGCAGAACTCTCTTGGGGTGATAGATTTTAAGGTTCAGGTGTGGGAGGGAAGTGAGGAGTCAGTCACAAGCAGGTTTTGGTTGTGTGTGATCCTGCGTGTGTCCCCGTGTCACACTGCCTACGTGCTGCACCAGAAGTCAGCCTGGAGTGTTCTGTTTAATTAACAGCCTGAGCACGGGTTAGAACAGGTCTGGTCTCTGCAGAATTACTGACATCTTAAGAGCAATTAACAGCTGACATCGTGGGCTTCCATCCGTGCTCCCACCAAGCAAAGCCAGCTCCAGGTCAGGGAAAACCTAAACCAGCACAGTGATTCCTGCAAGCACTTTAACACCAGCATTACTGTCTGCAAGAAGGCTTTGAGTGCAGATTTCTCCATCCTGCAGCAGGCCAGGCAGCAGCTGTTCAGGTGCACACAGAAGGCAGAGACACATCTGGAGAGAGATTTGCTGTCCAGCCTAATTCTGCACCTCAGAGCTGGCAGAAGAGTGAGGTGCAGAAACCCCCACAGAGACAGAAGGGAGAAGAGACGGCTCAGTAAGAAAAGGAATATGTTATATGACACCTGGCTGGTCTCAGAGCTCAGCAGAATGGATCCTCAGCTGATTTCCCACTTTCTGCAGTCCCTTGACAAATCCCCAAACAATCCTGGCACATCAGACATTGCAGGCACCTGAACCATGCTCAGAGATCTTAAAAGCAGAATAGTCCCAAGTCAAGAAACCAGGTCTTGTGAAAAACAAGAGAGAAAAATTGTGTGTGAAGGAGAAACTTGCAGGAGAGAGCCATCTGTACAGGAGGGCTGATGACAGGGACAAGGAACTCTGCAAACAAGTTCAGCTGGAAGCCACACTGGCTCCTTGGAGTTACTTCCAGGAAAGCAAAGTCCCACACACCACAGCCAGACCAGGGTACTCAGGGACTGCCCTGCATGCCCCAGGGAGCACCTGCAGGGGTGGTGACACAAAACCAGCAGGGGTGGTGACACAAATCTAATGGTGGTGGTGACACAAACCCAGTGGTGTTGGTGACACAAATCTAATGGTGGTGGTGATGACACAAACCCAATGGGGGTGGTGACACAAACCCAATGGTGGTGGTGGTGACACAAACCCAGTGGTGGTGGTGGTGGTGACACAAATCTCATGGTGGTGGTGACACAAATCTAATGGTGGTGGTGACACAAACCCAATGGTTGTGGTGGTGACACAAACCCAATGGTGGTGGTGACACAAACCCAGTGGTGGTGGTGACACAAACCCAGTGGTGGTGGTGACACAAATCCAGCAGTGATGTCTGCTCTGCTTGCCTTGGTGCCTTCCCCTGACAAGCACATCCAGCTAATGGCCACCATCTGCTGTCGATAAGGGATCATCATCGTGGAGCATTTTAATTTCCTGCCTGCTATCAGCCCTGCACAGGTAACCCTGGAAACTGCGCGCCAGCGTTCCGCCTGCCACGCGGGATCTTTCCTGAGAAGGGCTGGCGAGCTCCAAGGCAGCCAGGATGAATCCCAGGAGGGTTTGGATCAGGTCAGAGGGCAGGAATAGGGGCATGAAAAAGGCCAGGGAGCCGCTCTGTGAAGGCACAGGATTGTGTTCTTTGAATTTCTGGGTCTGGTTTACACCAAGCACCGCTGGAGAGGGTTTTGACTGCATGGGCAGCACATGCAGTTGTGTCATTGTGAACTCAGGCAGGCAAAGGGAGAACCCAAACCAGAGGATCCGAACAGGCTCACGGGAGAGGGAAGGGGAGGCAGAGCAGCAGTCTGGGTTCTGAGCTCCCTCCTGCAGCACTCTGCAGCTGTGCCATTTCCACAGCAGAAAGGCAAACAGTGGTTGCACAAAACCTGCTGCCCTGGCCAGAGTCATTAAAACAAAATCCAAACAGATCCACGAAGCATCTCCAGAGTGACTGGTGCTGTTATCAGACCCCCAGCTCAGGTCACAGCAGCCTCACCAGGAGCATATCAGAGCCTGATGTCAGATATGGATTTACGTCAGCGCACGAGCAAAGCAGATTGTTCAGAACAGCCAGAAACGGCCAAATTCTCATTAAGAGTCCTGGGGTGTGACACAGAGCAGGGCCAGAGCTACAACAGAAGGTACTTCACTCATGGAGCCTCATATCCATGTGTATATGGATGGATACACACTAATTAACACACAAAAGATGTGTTTGTAGATCCTCACAAACTTTCTCTCACAGCTGTGTCGTATCATGGACACAGCTCAGCCAAAGAGAAGTTTTAGTGACCTCAGAAGTACCACACAGGCAACTCCAGGAACAAAAGGCATCCTGTAACCTTCTCATGGCCAAAGCAATCAAACAGGAGCACAAAGAGCATCCACCCTTCCTGCACATCCCCTCTAATGCCACAGCCCAGCCTCGGCAGCGTGGGCATTGCCCCAGCACAACCAGGGGGGTTTCAGAGGTAAGAAAACAGATCTGCACATCAAGAATGCGGCCACAGGGCTGTCAGGTGCTTCACTCTTCTTATTTATAGCGGTCTTGCCATTTTTACACCTTTTATTTTCTTATTTAATATTAGCAGCAATAGCAGCCAGGTCACAGACAGCTGTGCCTGCAGTGAGATGTGCTGATTTTGTCAGCACCAGCCACTCCCTGAAAAGAAGGGCCCACCAAGGAAGAAACCAGCTCAGTGTTAGGCCCTCCAAAAACCCCTGCCCAAGTGCCAGGGGATACAAGGACACAAAGGTAAAACCAAGTGTGAGGCTGAAGGCCACCACCTGAGTCAATGGCCACGGTCTTGAGTGGTCATTCACCCCTACTCTGCTCCAGTCTCTACTTCACAAGTCTCTCTTCCTGAAAATCAGCCCAGCTTGAAGCCTGCCCATCCCACACCTCCCCCTTTGGAGCCCTGTGTTGACAAAAGCAGAGTGAGCAGAGCGTCTTCTCACAGCTGCTCCCACCTGTGTCCCGCTGCAGCAGTTGTTTGCAGGGATTACACAGGAGACACTTCTCTGGCACAGACTCAAGCACCTCGTGCAGGGAGGCTACACCATTTTATCTACATTTGTCTGGGGTTTTTCAGGGTTTTTTAGAGTTTTTTTGAATTTTTTTTTCTATTTTTTTCCCACTTGTAATAGCATCAAACAGGGTTCTGACAAGCTCAGCCCGTGTGCTGCAGCTCATGTTCTGGAAAATTTAAGAGAGCTGAAAGGACAGAAGGGGGAAAAGCCTCAGCCTAACCAGGCTAGAAGCAAAGCTGGGGACAAATTTTTGTCCCTTTTCCTGTTCTTTCACTCTACCAAGCAGCCCATGCTCCCTGCTTCACTAATTTGATTTCATGGTTTGTACAGTCAGGGTGCTCTCTAAATTATTCCAACTTTTGGCTGATTTTTCCTTCAGCCAAAAGTTCAGTTCCTGGTGCAAAAACTTCAGTGGGCTGTTGAAACTAAACAGTCACCTGTGCTGCAAGTTAACTCCTGAAACAGAGCAGAATTAATTTGCCCTTTATCTTCAAAAAGAGTTGATAAAATAAAAAATCAGAACCCATATGAAGACAGAACGAGAAAGACCTTTCAGGATTTTGCGTCAGAGCTCAGCAAAGATACCTGTTGCTATAGAAACTATTTGCATGGCTTTAATGTGACACAGGAAAGCAAAAGCACCTCTGGCAACCAGAGAAGGCAGAGCCCACCCAGAATGGGCTGAGGAGGTGATGGGGAGGAAGGATGGCAGCACTGCAGCAGCTTCACAGCGCTCCAGAGCTGCCTTTTCTACTGTGCTGGGAGTGAAGGGATGCAGGCTGCTCTCACCAGGAGTTTAAGCACTTCCCTCTGCTGTTAAGCTGCCTCACAGCTCCAATTTAAGTGCAGGTTGCTCAGTGCCAGCAGGATCAAGGCAGCCTCAGGAGCTCCCTGACACTGCTGCTCATCCACCCTGGCAGAGGCACAAGGTTCCCCTGACCCCCATTCCACAGGTCCTGCCTGTCCCCACTGTCCCTTGCTCTCCACAGTGACCCTCAGGTGCCACAGGAGGGCAGGAATGGGCTCAGCCAAGGCAGGATGACATCCTATGGGACAATTCACACCTCCCACCAGCTGGAGCAAACTGAAGGCTGGCTGAGCTCAGACACCTCCAGAACAGAGTTACACCCAAAGCAGAGACAGGGACCTCACATGAGCCAGGAGCAGGGGATGGTTTGGAGGTGCTCCAGAAGAGCAGTGCCATGAACCAGCCAAGCCTCACTGGCCTTTGAGGCAGAAACACCTGGGGAATGCTGGCAGACATTTCTGGTTGTCTTTGTCAGAGTTCCTCCCCAGCTGAGGACAGATGTGACTGGCAGCAGGAGACCCCAGTTAACAGCTGGATGTGTGGCAGGGAAACCAGCAGATTGCAGGGTCAGGGGAAAATCTGGAAGGGAGCTGCTGGAAAAACCTCTCAGCCACTGCTGGGTAAGCAGTAAAATGTGAAGTCAAACCTGACTGTTTCTCATTATTGATGTGATGACATTACAGGCAACTAGGTAGGGAAAAGATTCCAGACAAGCAACAAGAAAATTATTGCAGCCTTTGAGTATAAAAAAGGCACCAGGAATTTGTTATGCATTCAGAGACCCAGGCCATAAAAACATTAATGTAAAGGGCTTGTACTGCTGCAGAAAGTTAATGACTTCAGGTTGCTAAGAAAGGAGGCTCTGGGTTTGTCATTTGCTTCAAGAAGACTTGAGGAGCTCTAGAAAGAGGCACAGCCTGAGATGCCTCATGACTGTTTAAATAGGCAATAGAGTTCAAAAGATGCTGAGAAATGAACACATGTGATAACAAACCTTAGACACAAAAAATTTACAACTTTCTGGCTACTATTTCAGATTTCATCACCAAACTTCTAGAAACAGCTCCAGACAGGAACATTTGCTTCAGAAGCAGAGCCCAATCCCTCAGTTACCAGAAGGGAGTGAACCAGACACGTGATTCAAGGGACATTTCATGGAGGCAAAGATAAAGGAGCAGCATTATTGCTGTTCAGCTAATTCTGGCTGTGATTTGTACAGGTTTGTTTATTTTCCTGTGAGATACCCTCCCTGTTGTAGTGAGACTGGAGTCTATTCATAACAGACCAGCTACTGCAGACAGATGAAGCCAAGATTAGGTTCTAGAAGTTGTCCTCTGCCAGGAGGATTATTAATATGAGGGAAGGCAGCATTATGGAGATGCTCATTAAAATGTATCAGGATTTTTCAATAAGCATTTCAATGTCCCATGTCACAGAAGGTGCTCATCCACACTTCTTTCTGAAACTGAAACAAAGGAAAAATCAAAGGCAAAACACTTTAGAAGAGCAACATGAAAGATCAGAAGCCTGCAACAGTTCAGATCCAAGAGGTTACAATATTTACTAAATTCCTGACTGAACCCAACCAAGCTTAGTGTTACTTGAGCATTAACAGGAAGGGGAGATGATCCAGGGAAGTCCCAGTTCCCAGAACTCCCACTGCATTTAATGTGTGCTCCAGCATGGTAGGCTTCCCTTCTGCGGGGGCAGAGGTTGAAGAAACCCCAAGACCCCTCTGTCTGAACAATCCTGTATTTCCCACCCTCTGCTTTTCCAGGAACCAGCCCTGGCTGGAGCACAGCAGTGCTGAGGTTTCGCTGCCAACAGATCACAGTGCTGCACCCATGTCCTCACGGATGAGGCAGCAGCACCTCGATTCCAGGAAAACACAGCAGCTCCCCAGCCCAGCAAAGGGCAGTGCTGCTGAGCAAACAGCCTTGTTTGCTTAAGGCACTGTGTGTTTTGACACAGCAATGCTTAGCACCTCAGCACAGCAAACCAAGCAGGCTGGAAAAATTTAGGAGCTTACACCATTGTTGTCCTCTATGAAAATACCAAATCCACACAGACTAGAAGAAAAGATTATTGAGGTTGAATTTTTTCACCCTCCCTCAGTGTAGGAAAAGCATGTAAACTGATGAGTGAGGAAATGACCTAACTAGTTTTTTGCTTTGAAATAAAAGCTGCCCAGCAGAGTCACTTGCCTTGCAGGCAGCTAACATGCAGCCTTTCAAACCACAGAGGTCCAGGAAGCAAAGTCATCCCCTCCCAGCATTTCTGATTCTCATTTCCCTGTTAAACACACTGAAAGGGTGGGTGAACCTGCCAACATGCCTGGGAGCTGCTCATGAATAAAGGCTGGGACACTCCCCTGGCAGCAGCTCCCACCATCACCAAGCAAGCCCAGATTGGTGAACAAGTTTTGCTTTGGGTGTTTCTGGCTGATGAGAACAACTTAACTTCCTCCTGCAGATGCAGGCAGCTCGTCCAGCCCTGTGCCTAATGTTTCCTGCAGGATTACACAATCCAAACCAACTCATTTATGATTCACCTTTCAAAGGCAGAATCACTGACACTGTTTCTGTAACTTACCAGTTGCTTGGGTCTGAACCTTCAGCTTCAGTTGAGAGCTGGTGCTGTCTGCAACCTTGTATTTCCATTTACTCATTCATTTACTGCCTGTGCACACACTTGTGCTTCATGGTGTTTATTGTTAGACCCTCAGACAGCAGCTCTGAGCATGCCATGAAGCCTTTAGCAAAAGGAGGGATGAGGTTTGACCTCTGTGTGGCAGGTAGCTGCCTGAACCAGCTCTCAAAAAGGCACCTGGCTCTCACAGCCCTGCTGTTAGCCCCCACCAGCCAAGGGGGCTATTCTGAAATACAATTTACACCCAGAAATAGTTGATAGATCTGACCCTGGAAAAGAACAGATGTTCCTGGATGCTGGCACAGAAGCACTGCATGAAATTGGAAGTTGCTATTTTGGTGACTTTCCTACTCTGCCTTCCTTACCAACACATTGAGAGGTTTGTGTTGCAACAGCTGCCAGTCTACACCAGTGCTTGAGCGTCTGCACTGAGCTGTCAGGATTTTTAATCTGGTCCCCAGGTGGATTTTATTTGAAATCACTAGAGGCATTCTTGCCAAGTGTGATGACTGGTACTACAGAAGTGGGAACAGCACATTTGAATACATCCTGTCAATGAAAGGTTGAGGCCTTTAGTAAAGCCAGGATTAATAAATGACAATCTGGAATTAACAGAAAGAGCCAGATACAGATATTTAACAAGTAAACTCTACTAATGGCTCTGACACACAGCACTGAGCAGCTGCAGAACACAGATAGCAGAGATGAATGGAGGGTAAGGCAGGAACAGTCGCTCTGCACTGCTGAGAACAAGGCAGGAAATACACAGAGTAGAAGCTGGAAAGCAGAATCAGCTTCTCTGCTGCTCACAAATCTGAATGGAGAGACAGAATTCAGGTGTTATCTTCCCTACAATATAGACAATATAGACATAGAAATACAAGTAGGTGTCATGGAAGCAAAGTGACAACACCCAGCACAGGAGATCAAATGACAGCACATTGAACCATGCTCCAAGTTGGTATTATTATGTTCTCAGACACCAAAAAGCTCATGGGATGGTTTGGGCTGGAAGGGATCCCTACAGGCCATCCAGTCCAACCCCCTGCAATAACAGAGAGGGAGGTGAAAGTCAAGCCCACCAAACACAGACCTGGCAGTGCACAGCAAAGTTACACTCTCAGGAGAGAACAGAGCTGGGGAAGGGGCTGAGGGAGCTGGGCAGGGGCTCAGGCTGGAGCAAAGGAGGCTCAGGGGGGACCTTGTGGCTCTGCACAGCTCCTGACAGGAGGGGACAGCCAGGGGGAGTCGGGCTGTGCCCCAGGGAACAGGGACAGGACAAGGGGAAAGGGGCTCAGGTTGTACCAGGGAAGGTTTAGATTGGATATTGGGGGAAATGTCTTCACTGAAGTGTGATTAGGCATTGGCACAGCTGCCCAGGGCAAGGGTGAAGTCCCCTTTCCTGGAGGGATTTAAAAGCCATGTGAATGTGGCAACTGGTGGTGGCCAGTGGTGGCCTTGGCAGTGCTGGGGGAAGGGTTGGACTCGACCTTAGAGGGCTTCACCAACCTCAACAATTCCATCATTTGGGTGTGCATCTATCACATCTTCCTTTGTGCTCCTTTATGGAAAATGAAAACTCCATCAGACATTAATTGCTCCCCCCTGCCTCCCCAGGGCAGATGCTGCAGCAGACGAGGTCACAGGGCTGATTTTACAGCCTGTCCCTGTCCTGACATTCACTGTCCTGGTTCACCTGTGTCCCTCCCTCCTGGCTGTCCACTCTGGCAGCACCTCCACGCCCTGGCAGGGTCTGTGAGCTCAGCAGGGACCTGCTGCAACACACACACACAACCTCTGCCTCTGGCCATGGGGCTGTACCACCATCACCACTGAGCTTTTACCTGAGGAACCTTCCTTGGGAGGATGGAACTTGCAGCTATTGCAAGAGCCCCTCATCTTCTGCCTGCTGCAGGGATAAAATGGAAACACTCCTCAAAACACTCCCTGCTTTAACTTCTGCCTACACAGACAGCTCCACAGGAGGAGCTGAATAAGTTGAAAAAAAAAAAAGCCTGAGAAAACAAGAGGTCAGCTCTGCTTCTTGTCAGGTTTTTGGGGAGGGTTTGGCCTTGTTTTGGTTCATTTTCTTTTTCACTTGCTGGGCCAGTTCCCAGCCTGGCCAGGCAGAGAGCTGGATTAGTATAACCAAGGGAACAGCAGAGGATGCTGCAGCAGAGACAGCAGTCCCAAAGCAACTCTTGTGCCCAAATATTCTGTAGTTGTTGGCTCTAGGGTTCATCAGGCATTTAAAACTCTCTAAAAAGAGTTTACTTATATTGATTCTCCTAACAAACTCTTCATCCACCACTTTGCTTTGCTATCTGCTGTGGGTTTGTCCTTCAGCTGCAGCTCTTCCTTCTGTTTGGCTGGGAAAAGTGGAAGATGAGCATCCTGCAAGAAGGGGTGAGTGGCTGGGAAGCAAAAGGATTCCCCACCTGACCCAGGAAGGAATGTTAGTGTCACAGCTCCACATGATTTCCTGAAAAGAAAAAAGCAGCCCAGGAGCAGAGCACGAGCAGTGACATTTCCTATCCTTGGATATAATACAGCTCTCTCCCATGGATAATCAGAGAAGGGGAGTATCCAGAACTACTCTGCTTAATTAAATGAGTGTGAGAGATTAGGAGACCCCAGAAAACCCACCTTGGAGCAGAAAAAAGTTTTTAAAATTACTTCAGGTAACGTGAGCACACAAAACTGGCAGCAAGATAAGAGAGCAGTTAAGAAGGGCAGCAACCACACCCAGGTTCAGCACAGAAATTGATGCTCAAATTATCACTGAAAACATTCCTTCTGCTAGAGCCTGGCAGGATGACCGAGAGACCTCCTGTGTTTTACAGCAGTAAAATGAGGAAAGTGAATCCCAGTAAAGAAAAGAGGATGCCTGATGAAACCTCACCTCAGACACACCGTGCAGCAGGACTAGGAGAGGAACAAGGATGGCCACTGCAGCCCAGTGCTGCTCCCAGATGTGAGCCAAAAACCTGGCTTGGTCTGAAAGGCAGAACAACTTCCAGGGCAGAAATTCCTGGGACACAACAGTGGCACAAGAGCTTGAGCTGGCCGTGAGTAAGTGAATGCTGGAAGTTGTAGAAATCTGATTTCGAAAGAGCCAACAGCAGAGAAATAAAAAAGAGAAACTAAACACAAACCCCAGCCTTTAAGTTGAAGCACAGAGCACTCAGAGAAGGGCTCTGATGTGCCAGGGGAGCTCCCCGATGCCATCAATCAGCACAGTGCAGCCTTTAACATCCTGATGGAGCCCGGGCAGGCTCAGCGCACCAGCGCTGCATTCCGGAGAGCAGAGCAGGAGCAGCCCTTCCCCAGCCGCACTCAGAGACCCCTGCTGACCCTCTTTGCATCCCTCACCGACAGGAACTTGCCTTTTACTGTAAGAAGGAGCAGAAAGGGGAATTCCCAAGCTCTCCAGGCTCTTTTTTACTGTTTGTACTAGGTACAGTCCTTAGCCAAGAGGCTGAGAAGAGGAAAAGTGATGTAAAAAACCAAATTTTCAAGTATTTACCCTGCATTGGAGCTTGTTGATGAGAACATATCCCAGCCAGTTCCTTTCCTCACACCCTCACCCAGCTGGGGCACGGATGTGAACCTGGGGTTTCTCTCCACACCTGCACTTGCTGCTGGGACCCTGAGATGGGGAGGGGATCTCCCTGTCCTCCTCCTTTCTCCTCACCTCTCTTCCTTAAGTTTCATTCCCGCCTATGAAAGACCTCACTTGATTAAAGCATCGGCAGAACGGGGCTTTTCCTGAGAAAATTCAAGCCCCTTCTGTCTGCTAATGGAAACAAACATTCCCACCCTGTCCGAGCACAGCTCGCTCGGCCAGGGAGGGAGGAAGGAGGGAACCCACAAGTTCCTACGCCAGGGCTGGAAAAGTTTCCACCACAAGAGAGAAAGCAAAAGCACTTGCTCTGCTCACCCAAACGAGAGGTTTACGACAGAATGGAAACTTTACCTGCACAGAGTTTAATTTTTAAAAAAACCAAGATATTTGGGGAGGGAGGGGACAGCGAGACATACAGGTGATAACGAGGGAGCACCAGCGGGGTGACGCGGTGAAAGGGCAACGATGCTTTACGAAATTCATTCATTCATTCATTCATCAATTCCAGCTCCATCCCCGCAGCCCCGGGAGCGCTCCCTACCCGCGATGGTCTCCTGGTAGCCCTTGGTGAAGAACTGCATGGCCGTGGCCGCTCTCCAGGGCGTCTTGAGCAGCCCCTGTCTCTGCGGGTCCTCGCCCAGCGCCCGCAGGATGGAGGTGTAGGCGGCGGCCAGGCTGGGCAGGCTCAGCTCGTTGTCCTCCTCGCTGCGGGGCCGCTCTCCCCGCCACCCTTCGCTGCCGGTGCCGGTGCCGGTGCCGGTGCCGGTGCCCGGGGCCCCGCGCGGTTTCTCGGCGGCGGCGGGCGGGGAGGGCGGCGGCCGCTCCTGCCGCGCGTACCCGTTCCAGCCCCGCGCCGCCTCCATGGGCAGCGCCGGAGCGGGGCCGCGCCGTGCCCGAGCTGCGCTGCCCCCGGGCCGTCCCTGCCCGGCCCCAGCCGTCCTGCCCGGCCCGAGCCGCCGCTTTTATCCCGCCCGCGCCGCCCCCATTGGCCGCCGCCGCGGTGTCACCGCCGCGATGGCAGCGCCGCGCCCGGCGGGAGGGGCCGGGATGCGGGCACGGTGCAGGGGGGGATGCCTGGGTGAGAGCCGGGACACCGGAGATCCGAGGGGACCCCGGGCTGGGGGGAGCGCCGGGGGTGGAGGGGGTACCCCGGGCTGGGGGGATCCCAGGGGATCCCCGGGGCTGGGGGTACCGGGTACACCCGGGCTGGGGGTACGGGGGGATCCCTGGGGCTGGGGGTACCGGGTACACCCGGCCTGGGAGTACGGGGGATCCGAGGGGTTCCCCGGGTCTGGGGGTACCGGGTACACCCGGCCTGGGGGTACGGGGGATCCGAGGGGATCTCGGGGCTGAGCGTACGGGGGGATCCCTGGGCTGAGGGGTGTGCGGGGGGTACGGGGTGCTCCTGGATCAGAGGGGATCCCCCCGAGCTGAGAGCCGGCCTGGGAGGGCAGGGGGGTCCCAGGGCTGAGGGTACGGGGGGATCTCTGGGCTGAGGCATGGCCAGGGGCTGTGGGAGTATCCCAAGAGATCTCCAGGACATGGGATTCTCCAGGATGAGGTGTGCGAGCAGGGGGGCAATGCCCTGGGCTGGGGCTATGGGAGGATCCCGGGGGACCCCTGGGCTGAGAACTGGGCTGTGGCTCCAGAGGTTCCAGGAAGGAATCCCACGGACTGAGGTGTGCTGGGGCTATGGAGGCATCACTGGGGCTGAGGATGTGGGGCACCCCCGAGGCTGAGATGTGTGAGCCCCCCAGGCTGGGAATCTCTGAGGCAGGGGGGGAGGGTACAGGGAGATCCCTCAGGCTGGGGGTATTGGGGTTCTCCAGGCTGAGGTGTGGGCTGGGGTTCTGGGGGGGATTCAGGGCTGGGGGGGAGCTGTGGATTGAGCCCCAAGCTGCTGTAGGGTGCCTCCTTCCATCCCCCACCGTGGGGCAGGGCTGTGGTGAGCCCAGGGAGAGCAGCAAAGGAATGGGGATGGATGGGGCAGGTCCTGCTGGGGTGCTTTGTGCCCTTCACAGCAGCTCCCAGCATCATTCTCTGTGTTCTCCCCATCCTCTCAGGCTTCTAGAGCTGGTCCCTTTCCCACCAGGGACCTGCCAGTCCCTCCCTGGCACTGCTGGAATGCCACCACCACCATTCTGAGGCCTCTGGGGTTGGGATGCAGACACCAGAATGATCCCAGGCACGGGCTGACTCTCCTTGGTGACCCTTCCCAGCCCCTGATCCCAGCTGGGCTTCCATCCCTCCAAACCCCTGGTCTCTGCAGACACCTTCCTGCAGGTGCTGGCGTGTCCCAGCGTTTCCATAGTCCCACCCAAGGTCCTGGAAATGTGCTAACTCTCATGACCAAGACCAAATATTTTGAAGTTTCTGTGGGGAACTTACTGATGTGTCACCCCAAAAGGTGGTTTGAGCATCCTGCATCCTCCTGGGCACTTCTGGGGCAAAGCCAGCAGACAGAGCACAGCTTGAGTTCAAGAGCTGGTGAACAAATAAATGCTGAGGCAGATTTTTGGAACACAGGTCCCCTCCAGCTGGAGCTATTCTGGGATTTTATGAGCTGGAAACTGAGTCTAAAGGCTCAGCTGAGCATAGGGTGAATGCTCCATCACCCAAGCACGAGCAGGGGGACTCATATTTTCTGGATTGCAATCAAATAAATGGCCAGGATCTAAAGGAGCCACAAACCCTTCTCTTCACAGCACCGGTCCTTAAGGCAGCAGGGACAAATTGTCCCCCTCTTGTGCCTAGGAAATGGTAAATTGCTGGGAAGATAAGGAGGGGAAGGAGCTGTCAGAGGGTGGGGTGTGACTCACTGGCTTTCCTCCTCCTCCTGACACCAGAGCTGCATTTAACTAAGACAATCAAAAGAAAAAAAAAAGAAAGAAAAAATACCCCAGCAGCTGTAACATGCTCCACATTTCCACATTTATCATTTGGTTTCTGGTCACAGGTTTTAGCAGAAGAGTCAGGATGACTCAGGTGAAATCCAGGGCCCTGCAGCCAGCCAGGCTTTACTCGGTTATTGCCCCGGGCTCTGATCAGGAACAGAAACTGCTGCACCAGAAGGATTTGGAGCCCTGAACTGCATCCCTGCTCCTCCCCAGCCACCCAGCTCATTTCCCAATCCTCTGAGGATGTTCCAATCCTCTCATTGACCCAGACAAGTTCCCTCTCTCCGCAGAAGGATTCTGGGCTCAGTTCAGAGGGCTGGGCAATGCTCCTGAGGAGCTTCAAACCACTGAGACCCAACCAGCCATACAGAAAAGGGGTTAGCAGAGGGCATCTGAGCATCTTGGCCCTCCCTAGACTCTGCTCTCTTTGTTTCCTTGGAAAAGAAGATAAGCTGCCTCTGGAGTCAACCCTGACTTTGTGACAGACTGAGCTTAGCTGCTGTGGGAGCTGGTTGTAATTTTTCTCCTATTTATGGGGCAAGAAGGGCAGTTTCCAGCTTATTTAGCAGCGTGATCACTGCCTGGCTGTGCAGAAAATCACTTTTTCTGAGGGTGTTTGAGCAGGGGTTGCTGGTGCCAGCAGCTCTGTTAATGGCCTTTGCCAACATGGAATTAGTAGGTTCAGGTAATTGGGATTTGTGCCAGGATGTGGAAGGACACAGCCCAATTTCCAGCCACAGTGGAGTCCTCTCCCTTTGGAACACAGCCCCACATCAGCTGGGTAAGAGGAAGCTCTAAGACTTTTGGGGTTTTGAAGTGTGTTATGATGGGTAAGAGGAAGCACAAAGACTTTTGGGGTTTTGAAGTGTGTTATGATGAGATTTTGTTGATAGCTCTCTGTTTTTTACACCCCATGTTCTCATTAACCCTTCTCAAATAAGTTTTTCTTTGCTATTTCTGGATACATACCCCCCCCAAAAAAAAAGTGAAACACAGCCTAGAAACCAGAGGAATCAATGAATATTTAAGGTTGGAAATGACCTCTAAGACCATCAAGTCCAACCATTAACTCAGCACTGGCAGGGCCACCACTAACCTGTGTCCCCAAGTGCCACATCCACATGGTTTTTGACCACTTTAAGGGATGGAGAGTCCACCATTTCCATTGGAAGTCTATTCCAATGCCTGACCACCCTTTCAGTGAAGAAATTTGCCCCAAAATCCAATCTAAACCTCCTCTGACACAACTTGTGGCTGTTTCTCCTTGTCCTGTCCCTGTTCCCTGGAGCACAGCCCGACCCCCCAGCTGTCCCCTCCTGGCAGGAGCTGTGCAGAGCCACCAGGTCCCCCCTGAGCCTCCTTTGCTCCAGGCTGAGCCCCTGCCCAGCTCCCTCAGCCTCTCCTGGTGCTCCAGACCCTCCCCTAGAGGGAATGTGCCCTGGTTTTCTCTCCTTTGCTTGCTTAGAGCTTGGAGGGTATTTTCACCAGTTTAAAGAGAAGAAATCCTTAAAGATCAACAGAAACAGGAGTGCAAAAAAATCCTGAGACTGTAACTTGGATTATTTTCAAATGTAGAATAAGGTTTAGAGGAGGTGAAAGCTTTGTGAAGCCACTGAAGGGTGCTGGGGGTCCAGGGGATGCTGCTGGGGGCCAAGGTCCATGGGAAAGCCCTTCAGAGGCTTCTCTTGTCTTTGAAAGTGGGGAAAATATCAAAAAGGGACAGGATGGACTAGGTCTGTGTTCAGGCTTCACTCCTTGACCTGTTTTAGTCTGTTGAGCTTCCTCATGGCTTTGGTGAGACCCTGCTGGGAGGGGCAGGAGCATCATTCCCTGAGTTTGAAGAGTGCTTCTCGGAGTTGGAAGAGAGGAGTCCTCAAAAGAAACCTCTCCATGCCAAGGCTAAGGGTGAAATACCCTGGGCAGTCCTCACTGGGGCAGGTGAATCCATCAAGAAGGTGTTTCAAAGGGAGTTTCTTCACTAACAGCTGCTAAAAAGCTGTCAGAATAAATAGGAATCATGCACAGAAGACACCTGCTTTTCCTCTGTTGGCTACAAAATGGGATCATTCAGGAGTGGGCTCAGAGCTTAAAGTTAGAGATGATGAATTCCACTCTCTCAGTCCATCTGTGCCAACCCAGCACCTCAGTAACAGCTCAAACAGCAAAAGAGCAAAGATCAATGCTGCTGCTAACAGCAAGCCAGGACGTGGCCCCAACATGATCCTGGAATAACAGGTGAGCCCACAGAGGCCATGGATGGCAAGATCCCAGCCTGCAGACATCCTTCCTATGCTCTGGAAACAGCCTGAGATTTATCAGCCCCTGGAATCACAGTGATTCAGTTGAAAGAGTGAATCACGAGCACTTTAATTCTATTACCCAGAATAACGAGCAAAATTGATTACAGGCTCCTAAAATACTAATTTGTTACAGGAGGATTTGTTGCTCCATGAGGACAGAGGATCCCCAGGGTCTGAGGGGTTTTCTGCAGATGGGATCTGCACTTTAACTTCCTTGATAGGGTCTCACACTTTAGGGATGAGGCTGGAGGTGGAGGCAGCAGCTGTGCCCTGCCCCAGCTTTCCTTTCCTGCCCTCACAGAGCCAGGACACAGGGTCTCTTGCCAAGGGGTCTCTCCTGCCCAAAATACAGAAAACTTCAGAGGGATTGGGCTGGGTAGGCTGTAGCAGGTGAATTCTTATTTGTGAATGTGAAACCAGACATATGACACAAAACTCCTGGCTCTCATGGACCTATTCCCAACAGAAGGTAGCTGACATCGGCCAGGAGGATCTTTAGGTCCCTCCATTCCATCACCAAGGGTGGCTTTGGACTCACAGCCCAGGCAAATGGGAACAGCAGCCGTGTCCCTGCGTGGCTCCCCTCGATTGCTCCTCGCTGTTATTACCCCAAGATATCGATAATGTGATTTGGAGCCCAGGCTGTTCCCTGGCAACACATGGCTTGAAACTATTCCTGCAAATTTTCCCTGCCATTTGTGTCCAATTGAGTCAGGATCAAGTGGCTCTTTTCACAGCCTGGGTTGGTATTTGTGTTTTGCCTGCCTTTAAGTAAATTATTTACTATTAAATTTGTTTGGCAGCATTCAGCTGAGCACGTTCAGTGCAACAGGCAGGCAGAGGGAGAAGCCAGATCTGCTGTTCTCTGTCAAAGAGCTCCTTGAGGCACCCAACTTCCTCACAGGCAGCTCTCACAGCCCTTCTCCCCCCTGGATTATCCAGCCAGGACCACCAGGTCACTCCATGAACAGCACAGTTACATTTTTTGGAAGGAAGCTGAGGTGCATCTCATAGCCAGAGGACCTCTGAGAGGGGAAATCTTGTCCAAATACAAGTTCTCCCTTGCCCAGCTCCTCCCTGAGAATCCAAGAGTGATGGATCCATCCTGAATCTCCCATGTCACAGAATCATTTGGCTTGGAAAAGACCTCTAAGATCACCAAGTCCAAACATCAAACCCAATCACTGGGATTCCTAGCACAGCCAAAAAAAAAAAACCCAACAACTATCAGGCAGATTCCTTGGCACAGTTTCCAAATTCATGGTTTTCCAGGAGAAAGGGGGCAAATCCAGACAAACAAACATTTCTGAAGACTTCAGTGAAATTCTATTGAATTATACAGCAATGTTGTTAAAAAATAATTCAAACAAACAAACAAAAAATAAAAGCCAGGTAGTAGAGATTTACCTGTTTTCACTTGAAAATCCATCCCACATTTTCTGTTTCTTGGTCTGGCATTTCATTTCCACTTGAATTAGGATTTATACTTTGTCCTGTCCTGCCGTTGCTGGATGAGTGCACCCCATTCCTGGCCAGCTCAGCACAGCTCCCTGGAAGGCTCCAGGTGATGGAGGATGCATTTGTAGCTCTGCCTGGAGCTGTGTAATAGAGCAAAACCCATCTTTGATGATAGAAATGTAACAGCAGCCTCATGGGAGAGGATCCTCCCAGCAGTAAAGCAGCTGGAATATTCCCTGCCGTGGTCCCGAGAGCCTGTTTGGGGTTGGTTTTAGGGCCATGGGCAGCAATCCCCAGGGAACAAGTCCTGGGAGGAGCAGCTGGGGGGGCTCAGCCTGGAGCAAAGGAGGCTCAGGGGGGACCTTGTGGCTCTGCACAGCTCCTGCCAGGAGGGGACAGCCAGGGGGGTCGGGCTGTGCCCCAGGGAACAGGGACAGGACAAGGGGAAATGGCCACAAGTTGTGCCAGAGGAGGTTTAGATTGGATATTAGAAAAAAATTATTCATGGGAAGGGTTCTCAGGCACTGGAACAGCTGCTCAGGGCAGGGGTGGAGTGCCCATCCCTGAGGAATTTAAAAACCACATGGATGTGGCACCTGGGGGCACGGGTGAGTGGTGGCCTTGGCAGTGCTGGGGGAATGGTTGGACTCAATGGCCTTGGGAGTCTTTTCCAACTTTAAAAATTCTGATTCTAGAATTCTGATTCTACCCACACACAGCTTTGATGCAAATTTTCAAATCTGGTGTTGGAAGCAGCTCTGCCAGCTCTAACCTGCCCTGAGATCCAGATTGTGACCCCAAGGCTGGGGACATTGGGTCTGATGAAACCCACAGATGTTGCACTGCAAAAACTGTTATGCAAGGAGAAAAAAACACTTGGAAGTCAGGGCCCTGCAGGATGGTGCCCAATATCCCCAGTGATTTCCATGAAACCACCCCTAAATCCAGGAGCCTCCTTTTAAACAGACCTTTGGTGTGTTTGTTCAGAAGAACTGTGGGATTGCAAACATCCAGCTCCCAGAAAACTCCCCTGGAAGTTTATTTTGGCTGTTCTCCTCCCTCCACTGGGAGCCAAAAGGACTTTGGATGCTCTGTAGGACCAGTTGTTTGCAGCAGTGGATTCCTCCCCAGATCCCTTGGAAGTTTTCCCTGCCCACTTCCAACATCAGGTTTGTAGAAAGGACTCTGGACAGGCAGCCCAAAGATGGATTTTGGATGTGGATGGCAAGAATTACCTGGAAAATCTCCCAGCAGCACACTCAAGATGCTGAAGTCACCCTCAGAACAACCTAGTCTAAGAGAAAGAAAACATTTCAGTTCACCAAGCCCAGTGATTTTTCATCAGGATGTTTTCCTTACCACTGCAACCCCATTTTTTCCACAATACATCCAAATAGGCTTTTCTGACTGAAAATAAATCCCAGTCTCTGATACAATAACTTCTTCCCAAAGAAAGCAGAAAAATCAGAATTTTTCCTGCATTATGTCAGTGCAAGAAATTATGTGTGTTAAATATTATTTGCTGTCCACTGTCAGCTTAAACAAATAAATTGTGAATTGATAGGTAAGAACTGTGGATGACAGAAGAATTGAAGTTGTCAGGTCTTCAGGATTTTCTGTTTGTATTTCTCATCCCTGGTTGACATCACAACCCTCTTTTTTTTTTTGTTTTCCCCAAAATTACCTACAGCCATTGCTAAAATAGTCTAATAAAACACTTCTTATGGTAAAATCTAATGGTTTTTAGTGAAATCCCACTCAATCTTCAACCCACAGATTTCAAGGTTTAAAGTGTGCTTTGAATTGAAAGTCATTTGCCGTTTATAGAACCAAGGAATTGTTAAGGTTGTAAAAGATCTTCAAGATGTACTTTCAGTAATAATTACAGAGTGGTTTGAGTGGGAAGGAACCTTAAAGCTCATCCAGTTCCACTCCCTGCCATGGGCAGGGACACCTTCCACCATCCCAGGCTGCTCCCAGTCCCATCCAGCCTGGCCTGGGACACTTCCAGGGATCCAGGGGCAGCCACAGCTGCTCTGGGCACCCTGTGCCAGCATGAAGAGGAATGAAAAAAGAAAACAATGAAAAGTTGTGCAAACACAGGGGAAAAAAAAAAGAATTTGAGAACTCTTCAGTCTCAGCTGTTATGTTAAAAAGTTACATTATTTTAACTATCTTAGAAAACATTTCAAAATTTGAGTTTGCTTCAAGTACATTTATTAGACATAGTGCTCTGTCTCCAGAGCAGGGTAAAACCAACTGACTGCCTTAGGGCTGGCTGGTAGAAATCTGTTTACTTTAATTACAACTGCAAAGAAGACTCTACCACCTTAAAAAAGAAACAGCTATTTTATTTAAAGAAACAAAACATTACAGACACAAATGTTCGAAACATTACAAGTTCTGAGCAGTTTGTGGATCCTGCTGAGGCAGGGATTGGGAAAGCACCTTAGCACAGTCTGGAATGGTTTGGCTTTGCACACCTGACCCTCCTAACTCAGCTTCTGCTCTGGTTTTCTATCCCTGCCCATATCAGGCTCTGCCAATGCCACAGGTGTTGAAGATGCAGCTGAACATGCTGCTGGTGTTCAGCTTTCTGCCCCTCACACCCATTTCCTGGAGTGTCTCACTCTCAAGGCAGTAGGGATGGTAGGAAGCCATTATTTTGCCTCTCTAAAACCACAGGGCAGATTTTGGACATAGTTTACCCTCCCCAGAAGAATTAATCTGCATTTAGCAGCCAATATCACTGGTACCAAGGCACACAGGGTGCACCACAGCTACACAGCCCTGCTCAGGGTGTGCTGCCAGGGAACAGGCCCATGAGCAGGAACCTGTCAAAGACTGTAGGAGGGGATTCAACATTCCTCTCAAAAATTGATAATAAACCACTTTCTAACAGACTATTTGGAGCCAGGCACTCTTTTTGCCAGTGCTCTTCAAGCATGGCAGCCAACTCCTCAACAGAGAGGAATTTCTTCCATGAATTCTTTCAGAACACAGACACTGAGAAGGCACCACTTCATCTAGCTCTGCTTGAAGGCAAAAGATGACAATCTGTTGTTTGTGGATGGATCTAAGGGCTTGGATTTTTTGGATACATTTGTGTCCTCAGATTTCTGCTCCTGGCTCTTTTTCACTTCATCTTCCTCAGCTGGGGGACGCTTCCTCTTTTTGTCTTCTGCTGAGTCACTGACTCTTCCTCCTCTTGCTTTCTCAGTCCACACCTTTGAGGGAAAACAGAAAAGTGCAAATTAGGTCACAAAACTCACCATTTTATTTCAGTACCTTAAAATCAGAGTAATAATGTGTATAAAACAATTCCTGTGATGAACTAATATGGATTAAGTAAGGAACTATTTCCTCACTTTTTTTTCTTCTAACAACATTCTCCTTCAAAGCTGGACTTCTTTTGAGACTGTATATGAAATTGAAGCTCTTATTTGTCTTTCTGGAGAAATGAGAAACCCAAAAGGCCCAACAAGTTAAATGAGAACAAATTTAATCCCCAGTGAATTAAGCCTGGCTATGTGACTTTGAACTCATTCCTTTTGTTATTTGTTCATTGATTATTCTCCTCTCACAAGCCTCATTTTGGAAAAGCTGCTTTCTGATATTGCTTATAATTCAGTTTATATTTTCATAAATTATATGTCATAGATCATGGCACAGTTCAAAATTGAAATCCATAAAGATGGATAAGAGTGGAATTTCCAGAAAGAAAATCCTAACTGAAAATAACCCAGGGATTCACTGGAGAAAAAAAAAATTTCAAACCCACAGAATTAGAGAATGTTTTCTTACCATCCTTTCCTCTGATGTCAGCATTCTAAATCGACTCATTCCTTCTTTTATTACTTCTGCTTCATTCAGATCAGGATTATCTGTCAAAATGTTTGCTCTGTTCTCTTCTAGCCACATCTGGAAACCTGTCTTTGGTCTAAAGCAAGCACATAAAAGCTGTCAGGTTAAGAAGATTATAGGAAAACCACATCCTCCCAAAACAACATTTCTGAGCAGCATCTAACTGGGTATTTTTGCTCAGAAGACCTCTCAGGGCAGCAGCCTCCTCTCTCCCACTGCAGGATGCTCTGAGAACATGCTGACAAGGCAAGACTAAGTCAAGCATTTTTATTAAAACTGTGATATATATATATATGGAGATTAACATTCCAGTTTTAGAATGACAAAGCATAATGGTTCTCTTCCTTTCTGACAGGGTCCCATCAAGCTAAAAATAGAGCACATTCATTAGCTCAGCTCTCCTTGCCACTTGTTGTAGAACATCATCTGTAAAGGTTAACTGACAGAATGCCAGTCCAAATGAGTAATAATTACCTTCATCTTCCTCAGCTAAATGAAGCCTAAATGAAACATGATTGTAATAATGCAGGTTTCATGAGGATTGGGGTTGTTAGGAAATACATCTACTTCCCAGGAACAAGACAGATTAGAGCCTGAGCTAGGAAGAGATGAGTCCTCAGGTGACTGAAGATTTTGTTGACCTTCTCTTTAAAAAAACCCCACCAAAATAAAGCTTTTACTCTTTCACATAAGACCCTTATCTTTGAGACTTTGTGATTTTCAAGAGCTGTTGAAATTTGCACTATTTCCTATGCTTGGGACTGTCACAGCAGCATGGTTCCATTTATCAAAGGTTATTACAAGCAGTATCAAGGCAAAAATTGTTGCTTAGAGCCCCAAAATTATATTTTGAACTGCTCATTTATTATTCCCTCCCACATTTTTCAAGTGGGTTCACAAATGTGACAGCTTGTGAGCTAAACTTTAATCTTCATGTTATATTTCTTTGGCCAGTCCAACATCTTCAGAAATAAAACTTGCATTTCTGTCAAAATTGGAATAGGGCACTGAAATGCAAGTGTCTCTCACCTTCTGTTTTCAGTGTTTTCCTGTGCAGTGACTTTGGCTTCTTGGGACTCATTTCCTGCTTTTTCTTCTCTTTCTTCCACTGTTTTTTCACCAGGATTAGTTGCAGGTGTGCGGGGCTGGAAGAAGGAGGCTGCTGAAGCCTACAGAAATGGAGAATAAGGAAGCAACATGTAAAATCACCTCACTCTCAAACAACATGTACCATGTAGCCTAACAAACCCCAAGCCTTTCCTAAAGACATAATAATCACTTGCATTAATAGAGTATCTAGTCCATCCAATTTCAGCACAGCAGATGTTTACATTATTTAAAATAAAAGCACAAGGCTCAGTACAGAAACTTATTTCTACAATTGATTCTTTTTCTGCTGTTTTATGTGCTGCCATAGTCTTTGCACTATGCTTAAATGAATTCTGCCATCTAAGCTGCTTTACTCACAGGGTTTCATACTTAATAAAAGCTGGTAAAATTCCATTTTTTGTTCTTTCCTCACTGAAATGATGCAAGAAAAGACTACAAACATTACCTGCTTGGTCTTGGGTTTGGGAGTCAGAGGCTTTATAACTGGAGGGTTCTGCTTGTCTGCAGCTCGACTGCCAGATGAAGATGTTTTCTTTGAGTATTTGGTCATATTGTCTAAAACATTTCCTGAGGGGACTACTGGGTCCTTTTTGCTGGATGACACCTAGCAAAACAAAGAAATAGGTGTTTTATTTATTTTCTGTCATGTTCCCCTCCAAGGTATCAGTTATATTGGAAACTCCAGACAGAATCTGTTGTGGTTTTCAGAGCATCACAATCAAAGCTGCAAAATTCTTACCTTAAATGGATTCACTCGTCCTCTGCTGCTGGATGCAACCAGAGCTGATTCAGGGGAGAGAAAAAAGAATGTAAAAATGTGTGCACTAACACATGTATCCAAATCTTTGAGGCAATGTGCACATTTTAGATGAGTAGAAATTCACTTTAATAACCCTGTGAAGGTTATGCTGTACGTGCTCAGCTATTCTTAGTTATCAGAAATGCCACACAGGACCAACAGCTTAAAATACAAACCCAGAGGAAGACCCAGTACTTCCTCCACTCCCAAATCCGTTTCCACTCCTATTATTCTTGCTCAAGGGTTGGCAGGTCGCTGGAGGTCACATTCTGCCCCTGCCTGCCCACACTCACAGCTCTACCTCAGGATTTCTCACTCTGCTTTGCAAGTAATAAATGTGCCTGTGAGTAGTGAAACAAATCCATTGATCACTGTTCTCATTTGTCCCTTGTCCCAAAGAAAGCTTTCATGGCACAGCCAGGCAGGCACTGATTCAGCATTTGGCACAGCTGAGGCAATCAGAACAGTGTCATGAACACCATTAGGTAGTGAAGACAGGAATGGGGAACCTCTTAAAAAACAAATCTGTGTGAGCAGGCCAGGCTGGACAGGGCTTGGAGCAGCCTGGGATAGTGGAAGGTGTCCCTGTCCATGGCAGGGGGGTGGAATGAGGTGAGCTTTAAGGTCCCTTCCAATCTAAGCCATTCTGTGAATTTACCATTTGACAACACTGTTATGCAGTAAATTTAAGTAGTAATGGGAGAACAAAGGATAAAAAACAGGAGCAGATTTGTGAAGAATGACAAAGGTATCATCCTTTTATCCTGGAATGAATTATTTACTCACCAGGCTTTGGAGTAGGCACCTCTGCTGAGGTGACACCTTTGGAGAAACCATTTGGCTCTTCTGAAAAAGGAAAGGAGAATATATTTAAATGCAATAAAATATTGTAGCATAAATTCTTTTAAAAAAAATCAAACCAAACAGACAAGTAAGAAAGGATGGGGCTTGAGCAACCTGGTCTAGAGGAAGGTGTCCCTGCTCTTGGCAGCAGGGCTGCAACTGGATGAGCTTTAAGGTCCCTTCCAACCCAAACCATTCTGTGATTCCATGACTACAGAAAAATTATGAGAGTACAAACACTTTTACAAAACCATCTGGCATCTCTACTAGATTTAGAGTTGTAAATTTATTTCTTAAACCTTAAGCTTATTCCTTAAAGTGTGTTCAAACTACTCATCTATCAATCTACCTCCTGCAAGATTGGAGCTGAAATCAAAGTAACTGATTAGAAGGTGAGCCAGTCCTTCAGGAATAAAATCAGGCAACAGGAAAAAATCCCCCAGGGCCTCTCTAATGGACACTGAGCACAAAGCACACACAGCTGTGACACAGCAGATGACACAAAGTGAACTTGTTTCTCTGCAGTGACTGCAGGCACAGGCTGGAATATGGAGCCACTTAATTCCTTATTAAGTCTGCAAAAGCTATCTGGATAACTCCCAGTCTATTCAGAGAATATATTTTTCTTACTCTCTTTATGCACTTCTGGGGTTTCTTCTGCTTCCTCACAGGCATCAGTTTCTTCATCATCTTCCACTTCTTGGTCCTGCTGAACATTCCTGCCTGGCAGCTGCCCCCACTTGGTGGCAGAGCTGCTGGAACTAAAGGAAGGATTCAGCACAAAGGAAGTGGTCACAAAGTCAGAAGGAAAACAGAAACAACAGATAGCAAGCTCACTTACCTAATTTAGGCAATAAGAACAATAACATTTGGCATTTATGTGCATTATACCTTGGTTAAACTGTGAGGATTAAAGATTCATTAACCACTCCATAACTTTACTGCCAGAACACTTTGCAACAAATATAAATGCAAATATTAAAGATCTTCTCTAATCTCCATGTAAACACTTATACCTCCAGTATCATCAGATTACTTTTTCTATATCCATGAATATACACACAGTATATTCAAATATACTATATATATATTTCTATATTTATACATATATATGTATATATATGTATGTATATATTATATATATATTTTAAAATAACATGGATATATAATCTCATACTGAAGACATCAAGTTTGAACATTTAAGCTGATTATTTTCTAAATTCCCAATACACTAGGATGTACAATTCTTACATTTTCCTCCTAAAATTTGCCAATTACCAAAATCTGTATAATATACATAAACAAAAGGCCCATTTCTTTCAACCAAAACAATGAGCATTAGATTACTCTGGCACTAAGAACAACATAATGTTTGTGATGGATTTTAGCCCTCAGAGTGGTTGAAGTTGCAGACATAGGATTACAGCTTCCACACAGGATCCAGAAGAACAAGCCAGAATATTTAGAAATTAGTTTTGACTGTGCAGTTTAACACAGAAGAATAAGGGAAAGGCTACAGATAAGTTCAGGGACTTATCACTTCCCTTTGCTTAAATAAGTCCCAAACTTCATATATAAAATTGCTATAGGGAGGCATTGCTTTCAACAGTACAACACAAATGAATATAAATATATATTATTAGAAATTATTCTTATATTATTATAAATTTAAATATGTTAAAAAGCAACCCCATAACAATTAAAAAATACCTACCAAAACACAAACACACACCTTTTGCCTCATCATTTTATACAAAGCAGATGCAGGTAGGAGAGGAAAGATTGATAGCACAAAGAGAAAAAAAAATGCAAAGCCAATCTGTAATATGTTCCATAGCTTTTAAGAGCTGGGATTAGTTAGGAGGGAATAAGACCAAATAAAATAAACTGAGATGGGATATTGAAAAAAAGGGATGGGTGGAGAAAGATAGGATTTTTAGACAGGTGTGGAATGAATTGAGATTGAGAGACTGAGACAAAGAGGGGAAGAAAAAAATAGGTGGGAGTCAACCAAAAGTAGGGAAATGTGGGAAGAGAAAATTCCAGTCTGAGCAACTTAGCATTGAGCCTGCTCTGGCTCTGAGGCTGCTGGACACAGGCACGCAGGAAGTGAGGGGGGAGACATTTCCCTCTGTGCTGGTATCCTGGGACTAAGGAGTCCTCACGAGACACCAGCAAGGATGTGTCATTCCACAAGGATCATTTCCAAACAGAGCAACTCGAGCTGTCACTTCACCCACAAATACCCTGCAAACTGTGAGCTACAGAAACGCACCAAAACCTTCACAGAGCAGCAAAACCCATCCCAGCTTTTAGCCACGGAAATTCGCGTTACCCAGCGCTCGAGCGCTTTCGGAAATCCTCTTCCTCCTCCTCCTCATCCTCCTGTGCTGCTGCCAGCTCTGAGGCTTTTTCCACAGCCACCTGACTGAGGAGCTGGGCCAGGTTCAGCCTGCGGGAGCGGGAGGCGTATTTGATGGCCAAATTCAGCACGCTGTGGGTCATGAGGTCAGCGAGCTCCAGGCAGCGGGACTCGCGCTCCAGCTTACAGGAGAGCTGCAAGAGAAGGAGCCTGGGGAGTCACACACCTCAATTCCACAGCTCCCTCAAGACTCCAGGAGTAGGATATCACAGTCTTGGTGGAGTGAATGAATAAAGATAAGACACCAATAATCATGAGCTACAAATCAAAGAAAAGCTTTGTTATTTCCTTCTTCCCCCCACCCTTCACACTGCAGCCCACCTTCTACCTGAGTCTGAACCAGCTGGATTGCCACTCACTAGCCAGACTCCTAAGAAGAGGAATCAAATCAAAGCAGCATTTACATCAGATGCCATCTACAAATCAATTATAGAATCATAAAGTGGTTTGGGTTGAAAGGGACCTTAAAGCTCATCTCATTCCAGCCCCCTGCCACGGGCAGGGACACCTTCCACCATCCCAGGTTGCTCCAAGCCCTGGCCATCTGGCCCTTAGCACCTCCAGTCTCAGGGATAAATCTTAGGGATTCTTTCTATTATGTATTTGTACTTACAGCAAACAGTTTCATTAGGAGTTCCTGCTGTTCTTTCACTGCCTGATTTTTAGCATTTTCATCAAATTCATATCCGTTTTTTGACAAGTAATCCATGTGATTGTGAAATAAAACAGAACGCCAGTACTGCTCCTGAAAAAAGGGAGAAGGATGAGTGTTGGAATTCAGAGGGGAAAAACAGTCCATAACACAATGCCTAATAATTTACAGTGGATTTTATCCACTTATCCTGAAGCATTCCTTTCCTCTGATAATGAGGGTGAGGGGCAAACAATTCTCCTTCAAGTCAATGCTACCAAGGAAAAGATGGATAACAACCACACTTATACAAACTGATCCAAACAGTTGCCATATATTTTGAATTCCATTTATATTACAGGCTTGCAGCAGGATGAAACCTACATGTTCACCAATATACTATCAGGATAGACAGTTCTAGAACATTTTATCTGTTGTCCCACAGCAAACTGGAAGTATTCCAGAATAACTCAGTAACCTTAGGAGTTCATCTGAGAGACACATAAACAGAAACTATAATGCAAGTATGGCTATTAGACTAGGCTAGCCTTGTTCAAAATGATTATAAACTTATTCAAAATCAGTGTGTTTTCATCAGATGTATTAGAATAACTTTTCTTTACCTACACATATTCCCTCAAGCCAAATCAACAATTCCTGGCATTCTCATCCCATTATTTTGGATAGAGGGAGGAATGGCAAACTATCAGATAAAAAAACAAAACACTTAACCAAATGAAGGAGAATTCATTAAAAATGTCAGGGTGTTCACTATCAAAACTTTTTATCTACACTTCTATCAAAGAGAATAAATTTCAAATACCATTCAACTGCTCAAAGGCTGAGGTTAGAATTTTATGTTCATTTCTCTTTTGTGCATTACAGCTGAGCATCACAAGTCTGAAATATTTAAACCAATAAAAACTGAAGAATAAAGACTATTATTTGTCTAGAAGTGGTCCACAGGCACATCTTGCTCCAACCAGCCTCAAATAAGCCAAGCCAGAAGACCTGTGTTTTCAGTGATTATGAATTTGGATACTTAGAACATTTTTCAAAAATTTTGTTATGCCTAAAATAGTAAAACCCAGACATAATCAAGGGCACCTTGACTGGAATCCCCAAATTTGGTATCACAACCCACTAAAAAACCAAGAGTGAGAAAGACTTCAGTGGTCAGAAACAGATCATGTGTAAATACAGCTTTGCAACAGCTCTGCCAGTTTTGTTTTGTGCTCTTCTAGGAACAGTTGTGAACCAAACCAGAGAAGCTCCACAAAGCACTGAACCCAAATCACCCCCTTGGCCACGTGTTTTACTCAGGGTTTCCATTGTTCCTCTTTCACAGCAGAGGGAATTAACAGGGGTCTGGTGTCATCCCCGCTCCAGGGACACCTGAGCCTCCCAGCTGTGGGCTCCACACCATGCCATACCTCCATCTGTCCCTTCTCTGTTTCCACTTGACAATAAGGAAGTTTAAAAGGCAGGATTGCTACAGCAGGTCGAGGCAGGGTGGGAGGGAACCGGGCTCCTTTACAGGGGATACACCTGTGCACAGAAACAAAACACAGCCACACTCACCACATGTTCCACATCCAAACCAGGTCTCCTCAGCAGCAAGATACTTGAAGAGGATTTGTCCTTTGGAAAGTAGCAATAAAATGATTGGCTTAAATACAGCAATGTGTATGATTGCATGAAAATGGGTTATCTTTACATGGCAAGCAAAACCAGCAAGGCACACGCTGCTCTTGTTCACACTTTAAACTCCAAATGTGGCACAAAACACACTCTGATCTTGATCTCACAGAATGTTTAACAGCTGCTACAAAGGGTAAATGCATTATATTAAAATCAGAAGCCACTGAACAACTGAAGGCACAGACTTATTGCTTGATTATATTTAAAGGAATAATTTCTGGTAACAATCACTTAAGCAAACCATTGACTGGGGAAGAGCTGTGTTTCCTGCAGCACCAATGAAGCATTGACAAAAACATCTGGGTTTTTAAGCTGCTGTTTCAGAGACTTGAAAAAAAAACACAGGAAGCATCAGTGTTCTGGCTATCTCTTAATTAAGGCATGTGGTGTTTCTACAACAACCCTCCCCCCTTCTTATCTTCATTATGCTGCTGGCTTTGAGTAAAATGGTCTTAACAATTCAGAGAGCAGCACCCTCTTTCTTGGAGTAGAAGGAAAAACTCAGGATGAGAGACTCACAGTTGACCATCTTATCAATGTGATGTGACCTGCACATTTTTGGTGAATTTTCTGGAGGCCAACATAATGATTTGGAGGGAGAAACAGGCAGGGAAGTGACATTTTAACAGAGGTATCAAATTATTTCCCCTATTCCAAAAAAGGAGAGTATTATGAAGAATGCCACATAAGTTTAAATAAAATTCAGTCTCCCACCAAACTCTACAATTGCCTGTAATTAGTAAAGAAAGAGAGTCTAAATTTCAGTAAAATATGTGAGCTGATGTATTCTGCCCTGGTAGGAAAAGGACACAGACCACGGAATAAAAAATGCTACAAATAAAGCTTAGCAACAAAATGTTCAGCATGCATGTCACACTAAAGAGAAACAGTTATTTAGACACACTAGTATAACATTTTATAAAGAAATGGTCAGTTTTCAGCTGAATATTTGAGCAGTTTTACATCCAAAATGGTTCTTCAAGGCCACAGTTTAAATATTAATGTAATAACAGAGAGCTCTGACTTATCTATGTCTGATGATGTAGATGAGTTAGAGGATTGGATTCTTTTCTAAGTCAAAAAAGGGGAAAACAAAGGGGGAGGAAAAAGATACCAAGAATCCCAAAAACTTGGAAAAAAAAGAACAAACAACCAGAGCCATCAAAAGCAGAAGTAGATTTCTAACAGCCACCTTAACTTCAGAAAGTTTCTCTAGCAAAATGCAGTTTTATGAATGTGTCAATAAAGCGCACACACACCTCTGAGCCAATTAATCAGTCACAAGTTAGAAAACTCTAATGAGCTACTCAAAGGCAGTTTAATATAGAATCCTCCATGCAGAATTCTATTTGGGGAGTTACCATTTGCTGTGAAGATTTACCAGGCACCTGTTTCAGCACCAGCTGAAGTTCGCAGTTTTGTAAAAAGGGATTGAAAAGGGATTCTCTAGGATTGAAAACCAAGACAAACAAAGCATGAATTATCTGACCTGAGCTGCTGGGGATTTTCATGGATGCCAACGACCCAATAATGATCATATTTCCCTTTGCAATGCTCTCTGGTGTTGCACACTGGAATCCAAGTGTTCCCAAGCCCTCGGTTCAGCATCCGCACAGCTCCCTCGGAATCCACGTAACAAGGGGTGCCTGTTTGGTACAAATGAGAGCATTTCCTCTGACAGGCAGCAAATTACAGCCCAGCAAGGTGGGGGTGGTGGGTACAGCTGGGAAATGATGTTTATGCATTTCAGAGAGACATCCTCTCTCCCAAACTCAGCAGAAATCCGTTTGGAAAAGGCAGTTTCCTTGGAGAGATGCGCCACCTTCTGTCAGCCAGCACCACTGCTGGTCAACTGGCAGGTTCCAAATTAAAACATTTTATGGAGAAATCGAATTTATACTGCTTGGGCAGATTCCCAAAGGAAATCAGCTATTATACAATTAATTTTATGTTTATTATAAAAGGTCCTCCCAAGCTACCAACTTTAGGGGGTTGGGGTGCTCTTATGGTGTATTATCAGAGTTTATTTCTTTTGGCTGAGCAGGAAAAGCAAGTCCTGATAACATTTGAATGGGAAAATATTAAAGATTTCTGACAAATATATTGAAAGAATAGAAAAATAGAAATATGTTGTTGAGGAGATTGGAAGAAAAAGTCCAAGTCCCAAGATCTACATTACTGAAAGGGCATTAATTAGCCAAACTTGTCCATAAAATAGGAGGATGGTTTGGGTTGGAAGGGATGTTAAAAACCATCTTGTTCTGCCCCCTCCCATGGGCAGGGACACCTTCCACTATCCCAGGCTGCTCCAAGCCCCATCCAGCCTGGCCTTGGACACCTCCAGAGATCCAGGGGCAGCCACAGCTTCTCTGGGCACCCTGTGCCAGGGCCTGCCCACACTCACAGCCAGGAATTCCTTCCCAATATCCCATCTAACCCTGCCCTCTGTCAGCTCTGCCATTCCTCCTTGTCTTGTCCAAAGTCCCTCTCCAGCTTTCCTGTAATCCCCCCAGCAGTGTCAGTATTTCCCATCACCTCTCATGCAGGTGTTTCATACCTTCTGCAGAGAATCCAACCCACACCAAATAGGATTTCCTTGTCAGAGAAAGAGGGTCTCCATGCAGAATTTGTCTTTTCTTCATTCCTAGCTCCATCAGCTGTACCCCGAGGCACTGGTCCCCATCAAACCCAGTACCTAGGAAGAAGTTGTTCAATGATTGTGTTAGAAAACAGAAGAATTGGCTAAATTAGTTTGGAATCAAAAATTAATTCTAATGCACTATTAATTAATTCTAATACCACTGTCAGACACACAACTATTTGATATTTTGGACACACGAGATGTGCATAACAACAACTTCCTTAATTTCCTGTAGTAATTCCTTCTGGCACATCTGAAACCCAAACTTAATAAATTAATTTCACTGTTGCAAAATTCTCCCCTTCCCCACAGTTTAATCTCAGCATCCCAATATCAAACACAGGCTCTGCTGTCAGAAGTCACAGGTGTGTGGGTTGTGGTGGATGTGCTTGTAAAAGCATCACCCAGAAGAGGAAAATGACAAACACCATGAAGAAAAGAAGAAGAAACCCTCAGGTGTTTACAAACAAATTAACCAGTGTGTGAAGCCAGTGAGAGGGGAAGACTGAAAACAATCCCAGCTCAAAAAAAGACAAAAGGGAGGAAACTACCTCTGTGATAAACAAGCATCAGCTGCTCCCCATGTCCTGCCATGGACACCACTGGGCCTGGGAGACTGAAGATCTCCTTCTGGACTCCTCCAGCTGTGAACACACGGACCAGCAGGGCACTGGTGGCACAGGCAGCCCAGCCCTGACCTAGACAGATGGCCTCAATCTCTTCATCCTTTGGCATATCCACAGTCCATTCCTTGTTGGCATCCCAGGAGCCAAAATGGATGCAGTGGAGCTTGCTAAGGCAGAGACAAAGAACCAACAAACATCTCAACATGAAGTAAATACACTATCTGAAAATACACTAGTATAATAAATTTTTGTCTGAGATCTTGGATGGAACTACAGGTGGCACTGCAAATTTCAAGTGGTCATTTGCAAAGGTGTTGCTCTTATTACTCAAAAATTGAAGAGCCAGCTTGACCTCCAGTACTGTAGATTTAAAGTCTCTGAAGCCTGAAGCAGAGAGAGTTGAAAGATCTGAGAGGAGATTTTTTAGATGGAAGTAGGTAAATGTCCTCCTTGGCACCCTGAATATCAGCCCTCATTAGAAGTCAGTCATATTATGCTATCTTTCAAAGGGAAAAAATATTACAAACTTCAGTTCTTAATAACTGAAAACTGCCTATGAGCAATCCACAGACATCATGCCTTTTGAGAGGTTACCCATTTACATTGAGAAAACACACTTTCAAAATCAGACAACCAATATATAACAAATAACACTTTTAAAGGATGCTTTTCAACTTACCACAAGGCTGTATGTGTGAAAATAAGAAAGCTCTCTCTTCAAGATACTTCCACAGAAACCAACAATAAAATACTGTTGAAATTGTTCTTAAATGCAAGAACAGAGTTTAGCTGGCCCAGCTGCTTAAAACTTTCTGTGGTTTTCAAAACTTGTGTTCTTCACACTTGAAATTCTTATGGGTATCTCCAAACATCTCCTCAGGAACAGTGTGAAAAGAAATAGCTGAACCCTTATGATTGATCTTTTATCTGAGCAGACTGAAAAATTGTTGTTCATGTTTACAATTTCCTTTGAGTCTGCATTGTGTGAAGTTTCCAGTATACATACATTTGTAAAAGGAATTAAGAAGAAATTCTTGAGAAAGAAATTACATTTTTCAATATTCTTGAAGGTTCAAGTAGGTGGAAGCTAAAATTCCATTGAGAGTGATCCCATTGTCTCAGGTTTAGCTGGTGTGTGTTCTATTCCCATCTGTCAGAGCTGGGGCAGTTATCCTCTGTTCATGGGGCAGTTTCCTTTATTTCTGCCACAGCCCATCCTCCCTCCAGCAGATCTCTGCTGTCCATGGCCACTGAGTGTCCCTGCAGGGCTGATCCAATTCCATCATCCCATGGGGAGATGCTGCGCCCAGGGCAGGAGCCAAGCATTCCTACCTGGATCCAATCTGCCCTGGAACAGCACAGCAGCCTCTGCCCCCTGCATTCCCAGAGGAGCAGCTTTCTCCTGCCCTGCATTCCCAGAGGGAGAGCA
This sequence comes from Fringilla coelebs, assembly GCF_963513975.1. Lineage (NCBI taxonomy): Eukaryota > Metazoa > Chordata > Aves > Passeriformes > Fringillidae > Fringilla > Fringilla coelebs. Next base: position 3,593,468 of record NC_140034.1, read on the forward strand.
GGCCCATCTCCAGCAGCCCTGCAGCTGCAGAGGAAAACTCCCCCCTTGTGCAGGATCCTGCTGCAGCAGAGCCACAGCTGGCACTGCAGGAGGGCTGAGCCCCATGGGATGGGACTGTGCCACCATGGGATGGGACTGTGCCACCCTGGGATGGGACTGTGCCACCCCCATGGGATGGGACTGTGCCACCATGGGATGGGACTGTGCCACCACCCTGGGATGGGACTGTGCCACCACCCTGGGATGGGACTGTGCCACCACCCTGACCCACAGGGTGCCAGCTCCTGTTCTGACTCTCTCAGTGTATTTTTGGCTTGTTTTTTTTTTGTTTGTACTACCACATTTCTATTTTTAGTTTTCCTAGTAAAGAGCTGTTATTCCTATTCCCATATCTTTGCCTGAAAGCCTTTAGATTTCAAAATTATAATAATTCAGAGGGAGGGGGCTTGCATTTTCAAGGAAGGCTCCTGCCTTTCTCAGCAGACACCTGTCTTTTCAAACCAAGACACCCATAAATAAAAAGCATGATCAAAAGCCAAAAAGCTCAGAATCTATAGAAGCCAATAACAAAAGCCAAACAAGTTAAAAGCACCTCCCTATTATGGGTTGTGCAGAGCAAGGCCATGACTTACCTTGCAAGCTCCTCTGTACTCTCACAGGCCAGCAGGATGGCTTCAGTGGAGAGGTCAGCCATGGTGTGGCCCAGGGAGTTGGGGAGGTGAGTGGCATGGTGCACAGAGGTGTCGTGGAACTCGATGTCTATGGCGTTGTCCTGCTCATCGTTGTAGCAGCGAATGATTCCAACTGAATTCCACACCTGGCAGAAGGAACCACACACACCTAAAGAAACCCATCAACTCAAATGTCCTAAATCCATCAGATATACTGCCCTAAACCAGCCTGTTGTAATCATTTTATCTGGAACCAGTGTGGGTGGCAGGCTGGATAAAGATTGGAGACCTGTGTAATCAGGACTTGTGGTTCCTAAAACAGCTGAATTAGGCAGAAAGTAGTTTCACTCTCACTGCTCAGCCATCTTTCTCCCTACCAAAGAACTTGCAGACAGAAAGAAATAGTGAATGTTTAACATACAGGTCTTAACAGCACAAAATTATCCACAGTTCTGACATAGAAAGGAATTTTTAAATGAATTTGCTAGAATTGAGTAGCATGGGTACAAACTGCATAGCTTGATTTTGTCTTAAAGCAAAGTATTTCTTTCTAAAGCAACTGAAATGCAAACCAAAACATTATGTTTTCCTTGCATGAAAACAAAGCTACTTTCCCTTACTTAGCTTCACACTGTAAAGTATTAAAAAATATTGGATAGATGAAAACTTGACATGAAATGGGCAATTTTAAATACAAAATTAATATTTTAAATCCAAGTAACCAGCATCTAAATCTAAATAACCACACAGATTTACCATGAATCGATGCATCAGATGCACAGGAGTGGAGCCAGACTGGAAGGGCTTTTGCCTGGGGGTTGGCACTGGCCCATCATAGAAAGGCTGTTGTGTAGATGATGGTGGCAAAGCTGAAAAGCCACCAGTCTGATCATCACCATCATCCTCCTTCTCAAGAAGACCAGAACTAGCTTTTATCAACCCAATATCTAGAAGTAAAAAAAAAAATCAAAAAGCTCACACACAGTATTATGACAGAATAAAGGTTTAAAAAAATTAAAACAGTCGAGATTTATCTGGAGAAACAAAGTAGAATATATCTGAGTTAAGGATGCTAAAAGATCATCCTAGTAAAAAAAGAGGTCTGGAAAATCAGTTCATTGTGTACCTAGTGAGTTATCATCATCATCATCAATTACTGCCCGTCTCACATGGCCTGGGGGTTGCATAAGGTCATCAGCATCATCCTCATTATCTCCAGTTTTTGGGGAAGAAGGAGGCTCAATCCCATCTCCATTTAAATAATCATCATCATCTCCATCAAACAGATCGTTGTAGTCTTTGGCCACTGCACTGGCAACCTACAACCAGATTAGCCATCAGCACAGAACTTCCTTTGGACATGCAACTCAAGAAATAAATTAACACACAAGATGGAACTTGCAAAGAACAAAAGAGAGTGTTCCACATAACCTAAATAATGAAATTAATTCAAGAACTCATTGGCACTGAGCACCTTGTCATTTGGCTTCTCTGCATCACCAATATTTTCCAACAGCCCCAAATTTCCTTCATTGTCTGTGTAAGCAATTTGCTTATATTTAGGGTGCCATGCCAGTCCACAAATTGAGTATTTTTTCTCATGCTTCATCCTAAAAAGAATATGAAAATAATGGATTTTAGTAAGCTCCTCAGGGCAGAACCTTCCCCTCCAAGAGTTATTGCAAAAAGTGGTCATTTTTATTTAGTACAAGAAAGTGATATTACACATAATAGGATAATTAATAAGCCACCTTCAGAGTAAACAGCTGCTACAAAAGTAGAGCAAGTCTTCCTTTTCCATGAAGAAAATAATTTAAGGTTTAAAAATCAATCAGAATCATATTCTTAAAACAACAGCTTCCTGATACACATTTAGAAGACAAAGGAACTCCTCAGCACTCATTTATTCCAGAACCATCCAGTTATAGAAAGAACATTATTTGTTTCTCTTGAATAAACTGATACATTAATCCTCTCTCTTTTCCACCCTTTATCCTTACAAAAATCATCCCATTAATTATTTATATTATTTGTCTATAATTCTTAACATAGAGATTGCAGTTACAATCATGTTTCTTACTCAGAATATTCAGATAATTCTCTTCTTCTCCACCTCATTAGTAATACCTTTGATTTTAATTGGGGGGATATTTAGGGTTCTTTAAGAGCTTTAATTAACCAAATTGCATTTGCCAGTCTGTCCTTTTTGGCCTACAGGTGAGGATGGCTGACTGACTGAGTTGTGTTTCCCTCTCCCTCTAGAAAACATGTTACTGGGGTCTGGGATGAGAGGAAAATTTGTTTCCATCAAAGCTATCCATTAATCTATCATCAGTTAAAAAAATAATAACAGATATACACAGAAAGAAAGATTCTGGGATTTGAACAAAATCCACATTCAAGTCCCTTCCCTAAGGTGCCTGACAGGTTAAAGCAGAAAACCCTGTAAATCTCAGTTTTTTAAGAGGCAGAGTTCTATATTTGCACAAAAAAGTTTTACAGAAAAGACCTTAAAATTCTATTTTTAGAAAAAGAGAAGAATTTGGGGATTTATGGAACAACACTGAATACCTCTCTATGCACTGCTGGGTTTCTACATTCCACACCACTAAATTCCCATCCACACTTCCAGCTGCCAGGAACTTCCCACAAGGAGACCAGACCACAATATTCAAGGGCTAAGGAAAAAAATAAAACTAATTATAATAAAAATTAACCAATGCATGCACAGCATTCCCATTCTGGAACTTAAATCAGACAGATATTCTGGAATTAAAAAAAAAAAATCTATAATCATCTTTAGCAGACCATATCCAGCCTACTGTACATGGGCTGGGGTTAAGTAACTCTTTTTCTTTAAAAACTATTATAAAAATGGTTGGTTTAAAAAACACTCTTTGAGATAGCACACATATTTTTGTTTCAGAATATGCATCTTCTGTCATTAAACAGTGCCATGAGGCCAAACAAAACCCAATTCTAGACATGCAGAAAGAAGCAGAGTGTATTTTGCAAACTCAGCACTAAACTTTTCTTTATTTATTTTGAACTTCATACAGTCCCATAAATTAAAATCCAAGGCTGTGTGTTCTGCATCTTAGTAACACTAGGAGGTGATTCTCTTCAACCCCAAAAATCCCAAGCACACAGTGATGCCAAAATAAAGAAGGTGGCACAGTCAGGTCTACTAAATTTCAGCTCAATAAAATAGAGAGTGAACAAGTGACATCTCTGCTCCATACAGAAATAATACTCCTGACATTTTCTCTAAAAAGCTCTGTATTTAGAGCAATTTGTGGAAACAGATGTTCTTCAGCTGCAGTGGGTGAGTCACCAGGAGACTTTAGAGACCTGGTGGGTTACTATAAATGAAGGAGGGGAATCACATGGAGGTGTTTGACACCACTCAGCATCTCTGCTCTGTTTTCCAACAGAAAGCAACAGGATCAGAAATTAAACAGAAAATGTGAACAGTCATTACCAAGAGAAGGGGGCCAGGGAGAGGTACTGTGCAGAAGACAATTTCTTGCAGAATAACATTCAAATTACAAAGTATTTAACAAGCCCCTGGTTTCTGCACCTACCAGTGTGATGGAGGCATCTGACAGATCAAATTGACTATCCCAGGTCTCTCTTCTGAACAGTTCAACAACTTTATCTACAGGAACTGCCAGCAGCTGCTCAAAGGAAAAATATTACACCATTTAGAACAAGTTACCTGTCAAACAGAACACTCAAGCAGCACATTTCCCTCATTCAAAAGCCTCACAGATGTGACTGCCTCAGGATTTAACAGCTCTCTAACATCCCAACCATGCCAACTGAGAGAGCAAGCTGAAGTAATTTAAATTACAAGGTTCTTTAATGCTTTCCACAGGCAACAGAGCAAAACATGCCTGTTTTTACTGTAATCTTCATTTCCTTCTGGCAGAAAACTGCACCATAAGGTTATAGGTTCTTATTTATCAAAACATGACACACACACACACCATTTTCAATGCCCTGAGCACAAGGTTTAGGTGATCCTTTACCCTCCCTCCCCAAACTCCTTTTGATCAGGTTACAATTTCTCAATAAATCTGATTTGAATAGCTGATTCCTAAACCAGCTCATTTCATCTTCCATAAAACTACATTGATGTTACTGGCTGGTTATTTCTTTAGGATCTGTTTTTGTTAGGATTCCAACAATTTGCTTTGTAAGAGAAGCAAGACAACTGCTTACATTTTGAATACATGTGTGTGAAGAATTAAAAAATGGAAAGTATTTGGTTTTATGCAATATGGATATTGAAACAATTTGTACTGAGGGTGACATTTACTCTTCCATGGAAAATTGATAAATAACACTGTCATAGCAGCCAGGGATTTTGAAGAATCATGGAATCTAGGTAGGAATTTAGGAATCATGGAATTTAGGTAGGAAAAGCCCTCTAAGGTCATCAAGCCAAGCCATTAATGTGAAAGTGTCATCTTCACCACTAACCCATGTCCCCAAGTGCCACATCCACACAGCTTTTAAATCTCTTCAGGGATGGGCACTCCACATCTGCCCTGGGCAGCTGTGCCAGGTCTGACAACTCTTTTGGTGAAGAAATTTTCCCTAATATCCAACCTAAACCTCCCCTGATGCAAACTGAGGCCATTTCCTCTTGTTCTGATGTTTGTCACCTGGGAGAAGACACCAACCCCACCTGGCTGCAACTTTGATCTTCAGGTGAAAAGAAAGGGAGGAACTTACTGAGGAAATACTGACTAGAGCAAAATTGACTCAAAGCAGAGAAGAACAGGAGTCCTTTATTGCTCTGTTGTGAACAATTTGATTACTTCCCTCGTGTACAATGTTCCTTCCTATTCAAGCACACCAAGACTGTTTAATGCTGGTTAGGGCTGACAGCTGGACTCCTGCCAAACTCAGTCTGGAGCTTAAACAAGGAGCCACTTCCAGCATTTTATGTTTCCTAAAAGGGAACTTCACCCCAAATATTTTCCTTACTCCCAGGAGGTGCAATTTGGGCTTGCCCAGATTGAATTCTACCCTTGGACTCAGAGGCAAAAGAAGGATTAAGATGTGATAAAAGAATGTCACTTACCTTGCCAGTGCCAGGTTGCCAGGCAAGCCTGCAGATTGATTTAGCATTTATCACATCATTACATTTTTGCAGCAGCAGCCAGCTTGTTGTGCATGTCTGAAAACAGAATTTTAAAAAAATAAGCTTTTTAGCTCAGCAAAAATCTGCTGTTTAGGACAAATTCTTAAAGGAAATGGGTGGGGAAAAAAAAAACAAAAGGAAGAAATAAATATATCTGAACTGAAATAATCTCTTTCATGAAAATACAGTAGTGCATACTGACTTAAAAATAATTTGTCAATGTAGCCCTGAAACTATTTTAATGACAATAAAACTACTTGTAACAGAAATAAGATCACAGAACATGTATTTTTAACCAAGTACAGAACAAATGAGCCCATCTATTCTTAGGTTATAGAGAAATGTGGCCAAAAAGCATTTGTCAAACCCAGATCAACTACGGCAAGGTGACACACCACAGCCTGAATATGGTCCCAGCTGGATAAAGAATGAATGGCTGTAATCTCAAATCACAGCACAGATTCATGCATCAAACTGCCCCAACACTGGAACATTCTCAATATCATTTCCCCAGAAGGCAGCCACTGTCAGTCTGGAACATGAGATTTCACACAACTATGCTTGTGTTGTAAAAAAGTAGCAAGCCACAAGTGTGGGGGGGGATATTTTCAACTGCACTTACAGGAATAATTCCACAGGGATTCTTATTCCAGTCAGTGGCATTTAGCAAAACTAATTCCATATCCATATGCATGACTGCCTTATTAAAGCCTTCACCTGAAATTCTCAAGCTCCTTAGAGTTCTAAGAGCAGAGGCTAAATGTGTTTACTACAGTTAATAAACTGTTTATTATAATCAAAATTCCTCAGTGCTGAAATTCTGAAATGAGGAATCTGATGTCAGTTGCTATCCTCATTTTGTCCTTGGCACTTACAGTGTTGGCCAATTAGGAGAGATGAACAGAAGGAATCAGGGATTTCACAGGCAGGAAGAACAAAACACAGCTACCCAGGCAACATTTCATAATCAGGTTTTGGAATTTCTCCCAGAAGCAGAGAGAAGTATTCTGTGAAGTGTAACTAGATTTCATCCCCAAAAGGAAAATCCTGCTCCAGGAAGGTTATTTCAGTCCAGCTCTTCTTGCTGTCTGTGAAATCCTGGATTGCTTAGGAAAGATTTCACGTGGAGAGGTCAGCCTTTACCTGATCTGCAATGTTCCAGACTCTGACAGAACCGTCACAGCTCGCCGAGGCCTCGGTGAGAGAATGGAGTAAACAAATTAATAATTAAAGACACGGAGAAATTAATGCTACAGAACTGAAAAATCCCTATAACCAATGCCACACACACAGGATATACAGGCAGTTTTAAAAAGAAAACCTCTCTGTTTAAACCACTTTAAGATTTAAAACTTTCCAATGCTGTCATCTTGGAGCTGTACTCATCTCCAAGCTTCTGTAATTACAAACCCTCATACTTCAAGTGAGCTATTTATTTGCAGAAGAGGGTCAAAATTAATATTAAATTTAGTGAGGCACCTTTTCTCCTCTAAATTAGATTCCAGAAGAACACAGACAGTAACTGATTAGTAAAGCAAAGATGGAGCTCTCCTGGGAGGCAACAAGTTGTGACAGACTCCATCACCAGCAAGGTCAGATGAAATGAAATTGTCTCATCTGCCCAGCCACTGGTTGGGTTTTTTTGGTAAAAAAAAATTTAATTTTTTTTCCCCTCAAGGAAAATGAGATTCAAAGCAGAAAGCAAATAAGAAAAGTTTATTTTTACCAGGTAAACATCCTTGGGGTCAAAAGAAAGGCTTAAAACAGGAGCATCATGTCCTCGGAATGTTTTCTGCTTGCTGCTATCAGTCACCTCCACAACTTTGATCATAAAGTCACTGCAGATCACAATGACATAAAATTGTTAATATTGCTATTAACAATGACAAACTATGGTTTTATGGCAATAAAAATAGGCATTAAATATCTTTTGGGGAAGTTACAGCTCTCAACACTATATGATGTAATGGAAAATGAGAATCTTGAGGATTGTTACAATAGGACTCAGGCCAGACTGGTTTTAGCAGAAAATTATTTTTGTTCATGTCAAAATATGGCTGTTTTTTGGAAAAGATATTATGCACACAGAGATCATATATCTCTTCATATAATATTCTACATGAGCTAATAAAAATCTCTGCTCAGATACCAGAGAGCTGATGACTTAACAAGAACTATCTACTGAGTAGGATCAATATTCATTAATATAATTATTTGGCCAAGTGACTTTAAAAAAAAAGATGGTGCAAGTAGTCTATTTTGTGTGATTTTTTAACAGGATTTTTAAGACTATTTATTGTATCAGATACAATAAGAGAATTTTAACAATTTAATTCCTTCTTCTAAAATTGCAGCCAATGCCGCAGTTTAACTCAAAATAATCCTAAAACAAAGAGCTCCTGTGATAAACTTCCAGTACCACTCCCTCTGAAACCTCATTGCAATACCCTCAGAAATTTCACTTTAGGATCTAATTCTATAGGGTTAACCATTACATTTAACCTTTTTCATGTAGTTCATGCTAACTTTGGCAACCAGTTGGATGTTAAATTTACATATAACTGAAGTTTGAAGATTTCATGTAAAAATGGAGAAATCTGGGACAAATAAAAGCAATTCTTCTCAGCTGCACTCCCACACTTCATGGTTTTCACCATTCTCCTTTAGTATGACACGAAGACCTCACAGAGGGGTGGCCTGACAGTCTTGTGAGCTCTTTTTCCTAAAAATGTGAGAGCCCCAGCCAGGCTGCAGGAGTTCTGGGGGGTTATAAAAGTTTTAGAAACAGCAAAGAGTTTGCTGTCTGCCTAATCTCTCTAATCAAAGCTGGATCCTGGGGCAGAGCTGTTCTCTCAGAAACAAGCACTGGCAGAGGGCCCAAAGCCATGATCCCTGTCAGATTTGGAGAATACAGTGGTTACTGCCCAGCCTCCCAGTTTTGGTGGAGCTGCTGCCAGAGTTCACAGTCCAGCACGTTCATCCAAAATGCTTTTCTGGTTCAATTCACACTTAGAGGAGTCAGGAAGCAGATCTCTGCCATCTCCCCTGTGGAGCAAAATTCCAGGAGAGGCAAGCAGGCAGTTTGAATTAGCTATGACTGCCCAAAGAATTCATCAAATCCAATTGAGAATCACCTGAGCCTTAAATACACAAAAAAAACCCCCACAAAACCCACTGCCTGTTGGCTATTTTGCTTCCTCTGTTAAAGGACTAGAGTATATTCTGTAAAAGCACACGTGCTGCCCTAAGAAAAGAACTAAACTACATATTTAATTCCCCTCAGGCAAGTCTTGAAAGTGTCATCTGTTATCATTTGGCAGATCAGTGATGCTTATGCCAGAGAATGACTCAAAGCCCTCACAGAAATCAGAGCAAATCTAACTTGTAGATGTGCACATTCATCTGCAACCCCATTTTCCTGAGCAGCTGGGACATCATCCTCAGCTCCCAGTGACAAAACCCTCACTGAGAGGAGACATCCAGAAAGGTGAACACTTGTGCTTCAGACTGAGAGCTGAAAACACTCAAGGCTCCTAAAGAAAAGAAACTATTTCACAACACCAGACTTCTACATAAAACTACTTGGTGGATCAAGTATCTCCCAGAGCATTGTTTCCTAAACTCCTCTTCATTCCTTTCTTCACCCCCCTGAAGGCATTTTCCAGCCCTCAGAGGTTTGTGGGTTCATGACCTCGCTGGTAACAACCAGCCTGTGAGGAAGATTCCAGATTCTGCTTTTCCTCACACATTACCTGGATCCAGCAGCAACTTTGGTGCCATCAGGACTAAAGGTGACATGGTTGACAGGCATGGTGAAACGTGTGAGGATCCCATCTGGAGCTCCCTCAGGAAATGTGTGGATCTGGACAGTGTTGTTGGAGACTGCTGCGATCAGCCTCCCATTCTGACAACAAAATCAGCCACAAAATCTGTCCGTTAAAACACATTTATGCCACTGAGACAAAAATCCCACTCTGATGTCCCAAATATTTTGTCAAATTATTAATTTATTTATTAATTTCATTCATTCATTTCAAAAAGGTCTGACAGTAAGAGTAGTACAAGAAATACTCTTTAACTTGCTTTCTTTTCTGCCCAAAAATACAGACAAGCATAATAACTTTAATAATTTATCACTTTAACCAAACTAACTTGCATGCTATTTAGATCTGCTGCAGCATCAGGAGAGGGCACCCTTGGACTGGAATTCTCAGTTAAATGCCATCAGGGAAACATGAGAAGTTCATGAACTATAGCTCAGTTCTTCGCAGAAAAGAGAAGGCAGATTCTTACTAAAAATTAACCCAGATTTTAAAAACTGCAAATTAAAATAAATAATTATCACATTCTTGGAAAATAATACCTCTTTGAGTAACAATACTATTCCTCAGTTGTACATAGCAGTAAAACTTTAAAATAAATATAAAGAAATGCCTTGTTTTCTTTTTTATTGTGTGTATTTTTTTGGGGGGAGGCAGTACTGCAGTAGGGGTTTTTTGTTAAGGTATATAAAATTATACTAAAAATCCTGAAGGTAAAAGAAGCAGCAGTCAGCAGTGGATAACCTAAAAAAATAAGAGACTATATTTATTACCTAGATTACATCAACATCTCAGAACAGCCCCTCATGGCATTTCATTAATGATGAGTAATTTCTGAAAAAGAATTTCCTGACATTTAAGTCTCACACTGCTTAAAAATAAAACATCCCTCAAAAACTAGGAGCACCTTTTTCAATTTTTCCCAGGATTTTTCCTCATCTATTCTTTAACAGATTTAGCAATTTCTGACTCTGCCACTGATTTGCTAAGAGAACCCATTCAAGTCATGTGTTGGGTTTGTGAAACAATAATTAATGTGAGGAAAATCTACAGCAAAATACCCTAAAAATCAATTATGAAAATAGATTTTGCAGGTATTGAGGGATACATGAGGTATGTTAAAAAGGACATAAGAAAGAGGATTCAATTAAGGCAGTAATTCGGAACAAGACTTCAAATGATGATTCTTATAATTCAATAAAAATATGTTAGTACTCATTTATTTCCTCTTTCATACTCCTCTACAAAATCACAAGTAGTTGAAAAATTTTCTTTAAATTTCTCTTTATCACTGCCAAGTTAAATACACAATATTTGTAGAACTGAGGTAGGCTTCTGGAAGTCTTCTCTTCTAAAACTGCCACAAAGACAGTATTTTAGACCCACTATGATTAATGTAATATAAAAAATTGGACATGAAGGAAATAATGTGACAATTCTCAAGCTAACTACATGAACATGCATAGTAAAAATAATTATTTTCTATTATATAAATCCTTTTCTCACTTCAGGGACACTGGGTCAGAGGCATCTTTAGCCAAACAACAATTTTGAGACCATCACAAACCATTACTCACTTTGTGAAAGCAAGTTTTGATTAATACAGATTATAATTCCTTGGACTTTAACACAGGCCCACATAAAACAACCTCTTGGTTTTCTTCCTAATACTTGATGATCACATCCTATGCCGGGAAAATTCTTGCAACTCACATGGTGAGAAAACACTGAAACAGCCTAAAAAGTTCACTGCATAATTAGCTTAATCTGCTGGGTTTGCTTCTCAGAAAGGAGATCAAAGTCAGAAATTAATGTAACTGAATGTGAAGGAAGAGGAAGGGGAAAAAACATTACAAAATTAGTGTAAGTTATAATTCCTCTACAACTGTGTATGGGGTAGAATGAATTGCCAGAGATAATTCCTGTTTATTGTTACCCACAGAGGCAGCATCCCTGAGCTGGCAGATCCACAATCTGGAGGAACATCCACAACTGTGAGGAGCTGTGTTAACAACCCTACCTTTAGAGCACATGAGTAGGCCTTTTCTCCCACATTAATGGACTTTGGATCATCATCATCCAGGTTTTCCCAGATCCTAACATCTCCATCACTGCCACAAGTCACAATGCAGCTGTGGAAAGACACGGGATTTGTTAAAATCCAAGAATCTGCATCCTTTTTGAAGCATTTGGTTGGAATGCCAAATGAGGCTTTTTGTGCTTTCAAGGGATTGTTACCAGATCATCTCTTATGAACAGTCTTTGCAATGATAATGATCTTTAGAAAGGAATAAAATAATATGAACTTTAACCATACCAGTATATAAGGTGGATCCTCTGTGTTTGTTTTGAGAGGGCTTGGGGTTTTTTTAGTTTTCTTTTTAGTCTATAAAAAGGTAATACTAAATATATAGTTTGTATTTTTACAAAGAACTAGCACAAGGAAGAGATGAAAATATAGCAATCCCAATATTGCATTCCTTCAACTATATTTTTAATTTCCTAGTGCACACATAAACGTATTTACTCCCACACTACACTGATTTCTGCTAAAAACTATGAAGTCACTCTCATAAAATGTGCATATAGAGTTTATATATATATATATAATACTTACTATATATATATACATGGGGATATATATATATGCTTATATTTAAGTTATAAATCAATCACTTCTAAAATCAGAGCACCTAAATATGTCACACATCCAGTTCTCAGCACAAGCAAAACCCAAAGGATTTCTTGGACCATGCCAGGCCATAAATCCATCCCAGTGTCTCACACAGCAGTGGCTGATATAGAAACTTACAGAATCATTCAGATTGAAAAAACCCTCTAAGATCATTGAGTCCAGCACTGCCGAGGTCACCACCAATCCATGTCCCCAAGTGCCACATCCACACAGCTTTTAAATCCCTCCAGGGATGGGGACTCCACCACTGCCCTGGGCAGCTGTGCCAATGGCTGACCACTCTTTTAGAGAGGAAGTTTTTCCTAATACCAAACTGCTGGGAAAGCATCAGACAGGAACAAGCCCAGCCCCCTCTTGGCTCTGGAATGGGGCTGTTACCTGCCGCTGTCATCGAAGCAGACGTCGGTGTGTCCCTCGGTGTGGCCGTACCGCATCGGCTTCTGCTTTGATGGCATCTTTGCTCCCACCTGTCTGCTCAGGGAGAGGAAAAAGAGAAGAAATAACATCAATTAAAGGGAAACACTTCAGAAAGAGCATCAGATGGGGGGACAAGGTGAGAGCTGCTGGGACACCCACCTGCAGGGATGGGGACATTGGCTGGGGACACAGGATGGGAGATGAGGACACTGTGGGGATGAGGACATTGCTGGGAGGGGAGCAGGGGACACTGCAGGGATGGTGACATCACAGTGATGAGGTCACAGGGGACAGGAGATAGGGACACTGTAGGGATGATAGGGATGTAGGATGATAGGGACACTGACATCGCAGTGATGGGGACACAGGGTTAGGGGGAGCCACAGGGATGGGGGCACTGGGAAATAGACATGGGGATAGGAGATGGGGACATTGGATATTGCGGAGACGAGGGACACGCTGATGAGGTCACGGGGTGGGAGATGGGGAGGCTGTAGTGAGGATGACATTTCAGGGATGGGGATATCACGGAGATGGGAGATGGGAACACGGGGATAGGGGGTGTGAGGATGGGGACACGGCGGGGATGGGGACACAGGGATAGGGAGCGTGAGGATGGGGACACCGCGGGGATGCGGGCCCGGGTTACCGAGGCCCAGAGAGGGGCCTGGCAGGCCGGGGCCTCTCCCTCGGCCGTCCCAGGGCAGGCCGGACAAGCCGCCCGCCGGACCCCGGCAGGGAGCCCCGTTCCCCGCGGCTGCCCTTGCTCCGGAAAGGTCCCGCAGCGCCCGCGGGGTCCCGGTGGGGCCGCACCCACCATCCCTCCCTGTCCGTCCCGCCGCTCACCGCCGGCCCCGCCGCCCGTTCGAGCCTTCCCGCGCCCGCCGCCGCCGCTCCGCCCTCGCGGGGCTGGGCCCGAGCCGTCAGCGCCGGGGCGGGGCCGGGGCGGGCGCGGGGCGGCCCCGGCAGCGGGGATGGCGGCGGCGGCGGCCGGGTGAGGGGCCGCGGCTGCCAGCGCCGAGCCCGCCGAGCCGCCGGCACCCGGCTGGGGACAGAGCCGCCGGAGAGCGCCGGCCCCGCGGGCAGCGCCAGCCGCACCACCGTGAGTTGGGGTCGGCCCGGCGGGGACGGGGCTGAGGGGCGGCAGGCGGGGGTGAGCTGGGGAAATCGGGGTCTCCTGTCAGCGGCGGGGCTCGGGGGCTGCGCCCTGTCAGTCACCGGGGGGCCCGGAGCCGGTCTCCTGTCCCCGGTGGGGGTTGGCCGCGGGTCCGCCCTCTGTCACCGCGGTGCTCGGACCGGGGTCAGCGCTGTCCCCCGGGGGGACTCGGTCCAGGCTCTGCTGTCACCGGGGTTACTCAACCCGGGGCCGAGCCTTGTCACCGGGGGAGACTCGGTCCGGGCTCTGCCGTCCCCGGGGGGCTTGGCCCGGGGTCTGAGCCGCTGTCAGTGCCCGGGGGGCTCGGGGTCTCCTGGCACCGAGGGCGTTCAGCCCGGGATCTCCGTTCACCGCGGGGGGACCCGGTCCAGGGTCTTCGCTCTGTCACCGGGGGGTTCGGTCCGTTTGCTTCCCCTCTGCAAAACCCCGTGCCCGACGAATGTACCCGCACACAAATAGGGCACGTATATTCCCGGTTTATACTTCTGTGTATGGATTTAATGGCAGCTCCTCCGGAGGCACAGGGGCGGCGGGGAAAGCCCAAGCGAGGGGCTGTGTCCTTCGCCCCCCTTGGGCAGCACCCCCATAACAGCGAGGGCTGCGCTCACCCAGCCGCAGGACCTGTCCCTTTGCCGATCCTTATGGTCATTATGGAATTACTCTGGAATTCCAGCCATCCTGATGCCTGTGCGAGGTGGAGTTGACAGCAGTGGTAGTCAGGCAGGTAGTGATTGCACTGCAAAAATCATTCAGCTTTTTTTTTTTTTTTTTTAGCTGAAAAATAGGAAGAAAGCATCCTGGCTGATCTCTCGAAGGATTAAAAAAAAATGCTAGAATTGAACATACCTGAATGAAAGAGGGGAAAACAGCATTATCTGTTTTCCCTTTATGTAGCCTTAATGATCTGGCCCAGTTTATTCCTGTTTCTAAGAAAAAATTGCTTCCAGGAAAAGCCCTTTTATCTTCAGTTTTGCTCTGCAGTGGGGTTATTGGTTGTTGGGGTGAGCAGAGTGATTTATTTATATTGGAAATGTGTTTCTCTCTAACACTCATATTGCTGGTAGTTTCATGAATGAATAAGTGACAGGATTACAAAGCAGGCACACTTCTTTAAAAAAAATTATAGAAATATGGCCAGATTTCATTATTAAACCTTGTGGAAGCTGTGTAGAGACATGTTTTCCATGGGTGTATCCTACATATTTCAGTAAATCGTGATTTCTGGCGAGGATAATGTGTTCTAGAGAAATGATTCGGAGCTGAACTGCTTATCAGATGAGTGGGAAGACCAAGCTATTCCTGCTGCAAGCCGCTGCCTGGGATGGAGACAAATGCCTGTCAAATGTGTTTATTTTTCTTAATCACTTTAATTTTTGGAGTCTCTCCCTGATAGAAACTGCACCTAAAGTGTTTTGCAGTATGAAAGCCATTTTACATTCGCTTCTGTGTAACAACGAATTTCCTTGCCTGGAGGTGCTGCCTGCTGGGATCACTCTTTGAACAGCAGAGGAAAACTGGGGGGAGGTTTTTCAGGGGGGTGTCAGGGGGAGGTTTTTCAGGGTCGGTCACTTGTCCAGGGCACTGCAGGCACTGTGGCTTTGTCCGAAGTGACACGGCACCAAATGCAAAGTTAGACTTTAAAATCCGGTTGGGAACTGGGGCTGCTGCTGCCTTGATTGTTAGGTGTGAGTGGCTGCGAGCCGGGAATCGCTGCTCCCCTCGGTTTCTGGGTGGAGCATGGAGTGTTGGTCACGGACCATAAAGCTTTCACTGATTTAGTGCTGGAGAGGCTGCTGCGCTTTGCCGAGCGCTGCCTGTATCTCTCCTGCCACCCTTAATGAGCAGAGCTTCATTAAGGCAGGAGACAGGAGCAGCCCTCACCTCTGGCACCTGCTGCCAGCTCAGTTCCACCTCCTGGGAGTGAATAAAATATCCCCCCTGCTGGGGTTAGCTGGGCATGGCCCCCTTCCTCCTACAGTTCTGGGGATAAATCAAGGGTATTTCCAAGGAAGAAATATTTAGGTTGCCAATGGTACCTTCAGAAAGTCTTTTTCTTTTGTGTGTATGTGTGATAATTACTTTAATTTGCTGTAAAGGCCTCTGGAGTCAAGCTTAGGTATTTTTAGATGGTATCATAAATCAAAGTAAAGCCAGAACTGAAGGAAAATAATTTAAGACAAAGGAATTGAGATTTATTGTTATCCTTAGTAGGTTGAGAAGGTCAGGTTTTAAAATGTGGTCTTGTGGCCAAAATCTAATTGGGTGAAATTAATGAAAGCAGCTTGTGACCAGTGAGATTTTGTTTTAAAATAACTTTTATGTAAGTTATGAAAGAAAAAGTACTCCAGTTTATTGCAGCTTGCTCTTCTCTCTCAAGATTTTATCAGCTCTACAAAATCAACTTCCATAACAATTCCAAAATTGATTCATTGTTCTTTGTGAGCCTTCTTTTGTTGTTTAATTAGAGGAACAATACAGCAACGCTTCGTGTGCTTGGACAGAAAACTTTCCAAGTACTTCCTGCACTAGGAGGGTTGTGCAGTGAGGGAGCACCAGGGAGGTGGTGGGATCTTTATGCTGGGAGCTTCTCAGGACATGGCCAGGCCATGCCATGGCTCCCTTGAGCCCACGCTGGCAGCAATCCCACTCCAAGTGGGAGGTTGGGCTGGAGACCCCCCACCATCTGCTCCTTCCTTATACAGAAAGGGAAGCAGCTTGATGAAAGGAACTGTTAGGCTAGAGGCAAGGATCCAGCAGCTCAGGACAGAAGTATCTGGTTAAAGCAGTTCAGTGTTCAAGTATTTATTGAATAAATGAAAAAAAAAAAAAAGCTGTCTACACGTATGGTATTGGCATTATTGATTAGACATATGGTGAGGCTGTCGCTATCTTATCACAGCTGTGGGTTGCAGCCTACCCCTGGCTAGGAGGGAATATTGTTATCCCTCCAAACAGCAACTGGATATTGGTTTTAGTCTGGGCTTGAAGTCTGAAGGTAGAGGCATCAGCTCCTGAAAGAAAAAGCACTTTGTCTGCAGACAAGAGAGAGGAACCTCTGAAGGAGAGAGCACAAAACTAACAGCAAAAGCCACCCAGCTCTCTGCCTGTCCTCAGGGACTGTATGTGACAGTGTTAGGTAATGTTGGACTACCAGCCAGGTCTGTGGCCCGAAGTGAACTCTGCTCATCCCCCCATGTGTTTGTATCTTTGCTGTTTCCTTAGGGGAAAGGGTTTCCAGCATAAGGGTTTTCTCAAATCTGCCATCATCGGAGATGCCTGAGGTGTCCCCGTGCAGGACGAGGCTTTGCAGGCAGGGCATTCATTATTTCTCCCAAAAAGAGCTCAGACCTGATGTGTGTGAGCTGCACAGTGCTGGACTCCTCCATTTAACCTTCCCCTCTAGGGAAAAGTACACTCTGTGTTCCTTCTCTTTTATCCTTGCCCTCCTGTCCTGCTCTTCCAGCAGCTCTCTGGCCATTAATGGAGGTACGTGGCATTTCCCTTGGATGCTGCACTGAAAGGAAGAGCTGCTTTAGATGGATGGCCCCAAGTGGTAATAGAGCACTGAATGCCTTCCCTGCCCTTTATGCCTCTTTCTTCCTGACACTTTAATTATTTTTGCTCCCCATTTCATTGGTGGGGCTGGGAATCACTGATCCAGAAGGGTGTGAAGGTGTGATCCCTGGCTCTAATGCCAAACACTGGGATTTGGGAGGCAGCTCTCCCCCAGCACACAGCTTCTAACACACGGTCAGGTTCAAACCTGGCTTTAGTGGGATGACATCCCTTTTTCCTTCATTTGTTCCCTGCTCTTTTCACAGCTCTAGTGCTCTGTCTGATTAGCAATTCCTGCTCTGACGTGGCAGAAGCGGCGCCTGGGCTCCAGCAGCCCTTCAAACCCCAGGGAAGCAGCTCTGGCTAATGGTGCGTGGCTTTGCAGCATCACGTGCTGCTTCCCCAGCTTCTCTTTCAGGGTTCAGGTACCACTAATGATTCATGACAGGAGAAAGGTACAAAGGGGAAGGTGGCTTTACAGCTCAATACAACAGCAGCCCAGAAATTCCATAAAACCCAAGCTTCTTTCAGTTGAAAGGCTGAAGTTAAGAGATAACAGGCACTTCTGGGCTTTGTATGTTTTGCAGTTTTTAATTAAAAGCCCAAAATCTGCATGTTCTTATTCCTTATATGGGCTGGATGAGCAGAATGAGATAATGAAGGTTTCAAAAGCAATTACAAACTGTCATATCCTAATTTTTAAGTACTTGACTTTGCAACCTCAGTGATATCTCTCTGTCCAATTAAAAATCCCATATATAGACAATTAATATATTTTACTACAGGATGAATCTAAAAACTTTTTGTCTTCAGTGACTTCAGGCTATCACCAGGGTAAATGAGATTGCTTTTTTCCCCTCTTTTTTTTTGAATTGTGGAGAAAATTCAGCACTTTGCTCTAGTTATTGCTGGATGAAAAATATCAAGGTTCCAAAAGCAATCAATGAACCAATCCTGGTCTAAATAAAGATGTTTTGAGTCTCATATGCACATGTTTCCTTTCTCCTGTCTTCATTGTGTCTCGCCATGCTTTCACTGAAAAGCAATTTGCAAAACCCCGAGAGAAGAAAAATAAATCTCTAGTTTAATTTTTGATTTGTAATTGCTGAAATATGGACCCTTTCCTGTGATTCCTCTTGGTACCAGTGAGGTGATATTCATCTGCATTGCTCTGATGCCATTTTTCTTCCTAGCAGATTTCCAATATTGAACCTACCTTACCTTCCTTCTACATTTCTGCATTTCCTCCCTTCCCCTGCCTTTTCCTTTCCCCCACAGCTCTCAGGTCTGTGGGTTTTAAATAAGGAATGCAATGTGAAAAATTCCTGGGTGAAAGTTCCATCTGGGATGCATTTGGCCCACAGATTGCATGCGAGCCTTTTGGCAAGGCTGTCTTGTTCTTTTACTGAAAGCAGAGGCTCGAACTCAGCCTGCGCAGAGCAGCCCCGGGGGACTGCAGAGAGGTTGTGTCATGTTGGCTAATCCTGATGATGAGAATGGATTGAATGGAGAGAGGAAGTGGATGCCCTTTTCTTTTCCTGCTTAGTATTTACCATGTCAATTAGTTGTAAAAAAAGTCCAAAACCCCAAAACAACACAGAAAAACCCACGGTTAAAAAAAAGCCCCAGTGCAACAGAGGAGCTGTGCATGGTTTTGGTGCAGAAGCATCACAGAATCATAGAATATCCTGATTATGATAAGTGGTGGGAAATATTTCTACATCCTGCCATGCCTCAGGGGGTACAGCATCCATACCATATTGCTATCTATGTATCTTGAAAAAATCCTGCTCCACTTTCAACTGAGTAATCAAAAGAGGATTTTTTTCATCTTTTTTTCAAAGAGCAGCAGTCAAAAGGAAACCTCTTATCTATTTGAGAATTCAATATAACTTTGGAAACAAAGGAAAATGAAATCAGCAACTGTAGGTCTCAAAGCAACACTGATTTTAATAATGTAAACTTCCTTCTCTAATGAGTAATAAGCAGTTCCATCTTTCACGGCCTTTTAAAATTGCTTTTAGTAAGGGGCTGGATTGTTTTAATCCTTTTCAGTATGTAAAGCCCCAGATATTTCAATCCCTTAGGGCCTCAGTATTTCCTAGCTCCCTTCCTTTGAAAAGGCAGAGGAAAACAGCTTTCAGAAACTGACAGAATCTGTGACTGATAAAATTTAAGTTTGGGGTTTTTTTTTTATCCTGAAAGTGACCCAAAAGTGTCAGTTAAGAAAAAGATCTCTGGCATCCCATCCTGTGGATTAGTAGCAAACAGGCATATCATCTAGGTACAGTAGCTCTTTGTACTCTGACCTACTTGTTTCTGTTCTGGTTTGTTCCTTCTTGAAAGGTTATTTGGAAGAGATGCAGGATTTGCTCCATAAACAGCTAAAGCAGTATCACCTGCCCCAGGAAGGGTTTCCTTCTGAAATGGGCCCTGGCACAATGGGGTTGCCAACGCCTAAAACGTTCTGCTCTGCTGCATAATCAGAATGAGAACTCAACAAATATGTTAAGGTAGTTTTTTCTGGAGGATGCTTTTCCCAAGGAAGGGTTAAAGGAGCTTTTTCTGGGATCAGGCTGGTATTTGTGGGGTGTGCTACTGAATTCACCTCAATCACATGATTTTTACGTGGTCAGCAATTAATTGTCTTTGTTGTCCTGCATCCACCAGCACTGCTGTTGCATTGTGTGTGTGCATAGCAGCTAACTGAGCTGTGTTTTCTTTTTCCTTAGATATTTCCAGAAAGTGCCTCGAGGAAGCTTCCTTATGTAGAAAAACCCCACAAGAAACACAGTGTGCTTCCTGGCAAGTCGTGAAGCAAAGCTGTCACAATGGCAGAAAACAAGGACAGCAGTGTGAAAAACGCAGATGTGAGGCCCAAAAGCAGCCGGAGCAGGAGCGCAGACAGAAAGGATGGCTATGTCTGGAGTGGGAAAAAGCTCTCCTGGTCCAAGAAAAGCGAGCATTGTCCTGATGCCGAAACAGCAAGCGCTGCAGGAAGGTCGGGGACTAATTTGAGGAGCCAAGAGAGGAAGTACAGCTGCTCGTCCATCGAGCTGGATCTAGACCGGTCCTGTGGCCACAGGTTTTTAGGGCGGTCTCTCAAACAGAAGCTGCAGGATGCTGTGGGTCAGTGCTTCCCCATAAAGAACTGCAGCAGCCGGCACGCCTCTGGACTGCCATCCAAAAGGAAGATCCATATCAGTGAGCTGATGCTGGATAAGTGTCCTTTCCCTCCACGCTCAGAGCTGGCTTTCCGGTGGCACTTGATCAAAAGGCACACGGCCCCTATAAGTCCAAAGGCAGAAGAATGGATAATTGCTGATTTATCCCAGCACGAGGAAAGGGAGGATCAGCTGCGAGACGAGGAGATTGCCAATGCGGGGATGGACTCTCCCTCCCAGTCCTGTGACTTCACTGACAGCAGTTCCTCTCGGGGTGACCCGAGGCCTGAGCTGGTGACAGGTAAGGTGGCAAGGAGCAGTAGAGATGAGAGCGACATGGACTCCGATGATGAAGTCATAACTCTGTGCACAAGTTCTCGGAAACGAAACAAGCCCAAGTGGGAAACGGATGATGAGCTGCTACGGATGGAAACGCCCCCAAAATACCACACCCAGATTGATTATGTCCACTGCCTAGTGCCAGACCTCCTCCAGATCAATAACAATCCCTGCTACTGGGGAGTCATGGATAAATATGCAGCCGAGGCGCTGCTGGAAGGGAAGCCAGAGGGAACGTTTCTGTTGCGAGACTCTGCCCAGGAGGACTATTTGTTTTCCGTGAGTTTCCGCCGCTACAGTCGCTCCCTCCACGCCCGGATAGAGCAGTGGAATCACAACTTCAGCTTTGATGCCCACGATCCCTGTGTCTTCCATTCTCCTGACATCACGGGACTCCTAGAACACTACAAAGATCCAAGTTCCTGTATGTTCTTTGAACCACTTTTATCCACTCCCCTGAACAGGACCTTTCCCTTCTCTCTCCAGCACATATGTAGAACGGTCATTTGCAACTGTACAACTTATGATGGCATCGATGCACTTCCCATTCCTCCCTCGGTGAAGCTGTATCTGAAGGAATATCATTATAAGTCAAAAGTTAGAGTGCTCAGGATTGATGTACCAGAGCAGCAAAGCTAGAAAATATTTTTGTGAAAGAAATTTTCTCCGAACAGACAATAGTATGTTCAATCTCTTTTCCTTCTAGGTTTTTTTTTTTTAATAGCGACTTGATTATTTTTTCTTTTTCTGCATATTATTTACCACCCAAACTAGTCTCTGTTTAAATGTACTTTTGAGTCTGCACAGCTCTCTTTTTTAGAAATTATATTCATTGTGGGCTTTTGGTACTGTCCCTAGGCTAGAGTTTTATGGAATTCCAGGTAGGCTTTCTGGTATTTCTATAGATGGATAGACGTTAGATCTAAAACCCCCTGAAAATCGGTTTTGAACTTGATCTGTCTTTTCTATTGTAGTTGACACGTGTTGCTGACATGATTGAAATAATGCACTGTTAACTAAAGATTGACTCATCTGTATTTTCTGCATTTCTTTTAAAATGAGTGCTCTAGCCTCTGTGTGTGTGCGTGTGTCTGTCCGTCCCTATCCACTGCAGTAAATTTGTCAGTCTATTTCTAACATTACTATTCCAAGCAAAATGAAGTTTGAAAGAGGATATGATCTTTCTATAAATATATCAGGGGACTAAATACCAGGGAGAGGAAAAACAATTCAAGTTAAGGACAACACTCAGTGCAGGAACAAACATGTATAAACTGGTCCTGGAAAGGTTTTGATTGGAGAGGAGGAAGACTCATCATTGTCAGACCAGCAGGGTTCTGGAAGAGCTTTTCATTTTGTGTAATAGCAGTAAAAAGCAAACTGCTCATAAACTGGGATTTGATCAGTGTCTGGAAGAGATAATCATGTAGTTACTTATGATAGATGGGGCTTGGACTTGGGAACTCTGTTTCTGTGTTACTGTTGCATTATATGAAATACCCAGTTTTTGCTGTAGGAGCTGCCACTGCTTAAATGAAAAAGCATAGGGTGGGAGGGTGGGAGGAAGATATTTCCTTTAAAATCTGCATATTTAACCATCTGATTCTGCATGGTTGAACCTGAGGTGATGGTGAATAACTTTCCTACTTTGCTAGTAGGGGGGTTGTATTTTTAATAAGTATAATTTAAAAAGAAAACAAGTCTGCTGATTTTCTTGCAATGTGAAGCATTCGGTCGAATGGCCTCCTGCCAAATTCCATGTACGGGAAAACCATGCACGGATAATGCTCCTAAAAGCATTACTTACATTACATGGACAGGCAGATCTGCTGCTGAGTTGTTGGTGGAATCCCATGAGGCTCAGTGGATGTGGGTTCAGGCAGGAAACTCCAGGCTGCTCTCGGGGTGCAGCTGCAGGAGGGGCAGCAGTGACTGCAGTTCTGTTCCCTGTTCCTGCTTTATCTCCTCTCCCAAACTGGGCCCGGAACTCCTCTGCCAAAAGAATGTGAGATGGTGTAATTGGAACTCCAACAACCACATTGTTTCCTCTCCTTTGACTACAGGGAGCCTTTGTATCCTCTCAAAATGCATTTGAAACTGAGCCCCAAGCCTGCCAAATTACATCATGCATGTGAAGGATCCTATCAGAAAATCAGCAGTGACCTGTGGGTGAGGTTATCACTGAATGGCTGGGGTTGGAAGGGACCTCTGGAGAGGATCTCATCCAAGCCCCCTGCTCAAGCATAGGATCACATCCAGGTGGGTTTTGGACAACTCCAGAGTAGGAGACTCCACAACCTCTCTACACAGCCTGTTCTAGGCCTCCATCACCTGCACAGTAAAGAGGAAAGAGGTTTTTCCTCATAATCAGATGGAACTTCCTGTGTTTCAGTTTGTGCCTGTTGCTCCTTGTCCTGTCTCAGGGCACCGCTGGAAAGAGTCTATTCCCATCCTCCTGACCCCTGCCCTTAAGGTATTTGTATGGATTGACTGGTTCCCCTCTCAGCTGTCACTTCTCCAGAGTTGATGCCCGTCTCCCTCAGCCTTTCCTCACAGGAGACATGCTCCAGTCTCCTCAACACTTCACAGCCACTGGCCCACTCCAGTAATTCCTTGTATTTCTTGTGCTAAGCAGCCCAGAATGGGACACAGCAGCTGAGCCCTCGCCAGGGCTGAGGAGAGGGGCAGGATCACCTGCTGGCCACAGTTTCCCTCATGCAGCCCAGGATTCCATTGGCCTTCTTGGCCACAAGGACACAGTGCTGGCTCACCCCAGGTCCTTCTCCACAACTCTGCTTTCCAGAAGCTGAGCCCCAGCCTGGACTGGTGCATGGGGCCATTCTTCCCCAGGATAGGGGCACCCTGCTTGAACTTCCTTGGGTTCCTCCCTGCCCATCTCTCCAGCCTGTTCTGGGTCTGGCTGAGTGTTAGCACAGCCTGTTGGTGTGTCAGCCACTCCTCCCAGTTCTGTATCACCAGCAAACCTGCTGAGGGAACACTCTGTCCCTTCATCCAGGGTGGTGAATAAGCTGAACAAGACTGGACCCATCACTGATCCCTTGGGAATCTGTGTGCAGGCAAGGAGCAGTAGAGCACAGTGCTGTAGAGTCTGGCTTCAAGATTGTAGACTCAGACTAAGCAATATTTCTATTTGAATCTTTTCATTTTACCTTGTATGGATTCCTATAGATTTGTGGACATCAAATCCATCCTGCAAGGTGGCAGCTCAGGAATTACCAAGGGAGCTTTGCCACGTACCAGGACCTGCCACCCTGCCCTTACCCCCAACCTGAGCAGACAAAACCCTTTCCACTGAGCTGCTGCCTCTGTGATGATGTAAACAGATTTCCAGGGACATCTGCCTAGAGACCAGCCCGTTTGTTTTCCCTGGGTTTTAAATAGGTTTGGAACCAAAGTCTCCAGGGAGAAAATGCTAACACATCAATCCGTGGCATCACACACGGGTGAACGCGCTCCAGGACGAATTCTCAGCTGCTATAAATCAGTGTGGCTTTATTGATACACTTATAGTGGCTCATCCCAGCTGAGATCTTCCCTCCTCCATATCCAAATGGAATTGTGGGACTGATGGCAGAAAAATCACCCTGGTTTTTTTTCTGTAATTTTTATCTTATGCTGCTTCCGTTCTTTGCCTTTTGCATAAACTGTATTTTATCAAGGGCAGCTTTATATTGCTAAGTCTATTTTACCCTGTCACTGCCATTTTCCAGATGCAACATAGGGATCATCATTGCTCTGCTCTTGTCCACTGTGCCCATCATGGTGGGGATGGTGGGCTGGGATTTGGGGGGTTGCAGTAGGAAGGAAGAGCTTCTGGTTCAAGATCTGGAGTGACATCAGAGATATTTGCAGTCTGCTTGATTAAAATTCTCGTTCAGAAACTCCTAATTAGGGAAAGAAGCTCATCATTTTAGATGGGGATTAGCATTATTTTTATGGCAGCAGCACAAAAATTAGATTTTGACCAAAAATTGTGCTTCAGAAGTTAGTGAAGGCCACTGACATTGTCAAAATCAGCAAAGACTTTGTCCCCTCAAAATGAAAGGCCAGGAGAGAACTTTTTTGGGGGTATCATTCCCCAACACGCTGTGTTTCAGTGTCATTCTGGATTCAGCCTACATTGTTTTGACATGAGTTGATGCATCACTTACCCCAAAAACATCTTGAGCACTCCAAATTTAGGAGACCTATATAATACAGCCGTTGGAGGAAGAAGGTGTGGCACATAAAAATAGTGCCTTTGGACTGTGGGGCAGTTAATTGCATTAGTTTAGAGAAATCATACATGGAAAGTATTGATAAATGGGATTTTGTGAAAGTTCCCACTATTTTTTCCTGATTTTTGTCCACCTGTGGGACATTTGTCCCTAACAACACTTGAGTTGTGTCACACATGCAGTCTGTGCAAGATCCATGCCATGAACTGTCCCTGTTTTATGAAACAGAAGAACTCAAAAGGTCTATTTTGTTTAAATCCATTTATCTTTTTTTCTCTTCTTTCCCTCTCTGTTTTAAATAAACCCGGCAGGACTGGTTTTACAATATGCCAAGAACTGTCACCCTAAAGTTTTCCTCCCACTGCTGTCATTATCAGTCCTACCAGTGCTGCTCATTCCAGTACCACCTTAGAACACCTTGGCCCAAAGACAACCAAGTCCTGAGATCAGTTTTGAAACCCTCTTAAAATTTAACCTCAAAAACAGGGTAAGAACTTCTATTTTCTTGAATCACACAACCCCAAAACGGTTTGGGTTGGAAGGGACCTCACAGATCATGCAGTTCCACCCCCTGCCATGGGCAGGGACACCTTCCACTAGCCCAGGTTGCTCCAAGCTCCATCCAACCTGGCCTGGAACACTGCCCAGGATGAGGAGTCCACAGCCTCTCTTCTCAGCCCAAATCCTGCCAAGACAGAAATCCCCCATTCTTCAGGATGGAGATTTCAAGTGGAACGAGGGAAGGTGCAGAGATATGCCGAAACCATGTGTTCAAAATTATGCAGCAGGCCAGTGGACGAGCAAGGTCAGAAATCCAGAGGTGACTCTGGTCACAGTTCCCCTGTTTGGGCCACCCAACCAGCTTTGCATCAGGAATTGTGTCTGCAAGATGTGCTTTGAATTGTTTTGAAGGTTGTCCCACAGCAGCACAGTGGAAACAGAGTGTATTGAATTGGTGTGAACAGCTTCTGGTTAAAAAAGATCTGATTTTCCTAAATTATTTTGATATAAGAGGGAGGGAAATGGTCAGGCTCTTTATGCACACCGGGCAAACAACATACACAAATTATTTTTATGGGATGGTTTAGAAAAAAAATTAAACACTCTTTCCATTAACTGTATCCTCTGGAGTTTGCTGTTGCCTGGAATGACTTTTTGCAGGTCTGTACCAATGTCACTCATTGGCCCGGGGCCATCGATACAGAGCAACTTCAGCTGCAGCAGAGTCATTGATGGGCTTGGGATGGTTTGTGTGTCTGATAATTGGGAATACACATTTCTTCTCCATTTTCCTATTCTAGCATTTGTCTTGATGAAATCCAGTGTATTTCATCAAGAAATTTGTGTATTTGGAGAAGGATGTGTGTATCTATAGCAGCACATCCAACTTTAAAAAAAAAAGAAACCGACAAATTATCATGATTTAAATGCTTTCCTTTTAAAGATGCTGGTGGACTTCCAGTATAAAGAAGAAATCCTTGTATGATGCAGTCATACAGGGCCTTACTATAAAATTGACATGCTCTTAAATAATTAAAAACGGGGATACTTTAATTTTGAAAAAGGATGCTGGAGGAAGGAGGTTAAAGGAAGCTTTTAGTCAGATCCAAGGTTAGATTTATTGATCTAGTGATCAATCCTTTTCTCTTTCCTGAATTTAAAGCTAATGGGAGACTGTGGTCAGAGATGAGTGGCTTTTAGTTAAGGTTTTTGACTCTTATAAATAATACAACAAATGTCCTAGTAAGTAATAAGAAATAAGATACTCGCTCATTCTTTTTAAATAGAACAAACGTGGCAAACAAGACTCAGCTGTAATTTTTGAAGTCATTTATTAGACAAATTGCTCTTCTCTACTTCTTTTACAAGAGAGACATAAACCATTATATTATTTATTCATGAATCATAGCCATTAAGATGATAAATCAAATTATCAGCTTCCTGTCTCTCTTCAGTTTTAATCATTTTTTATAGTTCATGCACTATAAAGACAGCTTCCTTCCTATGAAACAAGAGACCTTCAGAGACCTTTTTATTGTAAACGTACATTTCCTTCCCATTTTTAAGTATATCCTAGTGATTTTCCCTGTCAATTTTATCTGCAATAAAAATCCAATAAGGAACTTGTTCATTGATTCAATATAGCAAAGTTAGCCATGAAGTAAGTGATTTTGGTTAACCTCTGAAACAGTGGAGCGCTGGAAAATGCAGTTAGAGGACTTCTTTTTTCTGCCACCCCTAAATGTGCACGGTGGCATCATATATTTAATAGAGAGAAATATTTAATAGAGAGAAATGTTTAATAGAGAGAAATCTTGACCCTTCTCAAAGGGTTTAATGTGATCTCTGCAGTAGTATCACTTTTAAAACGCATTCAGGCTCCTTTTCCCTGCTCTATTCACGCAGCCTGTGCCCGGGAGGTGGGAGAGCCGAGGCTGCTGAGCGAGCTGCGATGGTTTCACACATCCTCCCTTCCCTCGCTCTGTGCCCGCCTCTGTCTGGCCCCGCATCCCGGGGAGCCACACGTAATGAGGCGTGGGTGGAGAAGTGTCCATTGAGAAGGAAATGCACATTGATTTCCATTCCCAGCAGCAGCCAGCTGGTTTTAAACTTGATCATCCTCGGCAAAGGATGCTCCTTGCTCAGGAAGCACCGATGAGGTCAGAGGTACCCAGGGTGAAAGAGGAGCCTCTGCATCACTGCAAATACTCAGCCGTGCTACAGTGTAAAAATCGATACTTGTTTACTCAACTCTATGAATAATAGAGTTTTGAACGTAAATATATAATTTATGCATCTGAAATCTATAGCGTGGGGCTGGCAGGAGGTGCAATAACTTCCCTGTATCCCTTTTAAAAATCCCCTGGGTGTCTGGGGGATGTGTTATCTGGACAAAACACATCCTCAGCCCAGCCTCCCCCCAGGCAGGTCATTGCAAGCATCTTCCTGTGGGGATCCTTTAGGAATGGCTGCCACAGGCCCCCTGGGTGGCCTTGTGTGGGCATCCCAGATATTTTATGGCTGTGGAGAATCCCTAGAACAGAGTGCGTTTGGGACCAGCCTGAGGGATGCCTGCAGCAAGCACAGCTCCTGTGGTTGCCACAAGGTGATCAGAGGGCTGGAGCAGTTCTCCTGTGAGGAAAGGCTGAGAGAATTGGAATTGTTCAGCTTGGAAAAGAAAGGTTTCAGGGTAACCTAATTGTGGCCTTGCAGTACCTGAAGGGAGCCTACAAGAAGCACGGAGAGGAACTTTTTACAAGAGCATGGAGGGACAGGGCAAGGGGGAATGGATCCAAACTGACAGAAAGTAGGTTTGGATGGGATATTAGGATGAAATTCTTCCCAGTGAGGGGTCTGAGATCCTGGTGCAGAGTGCCCAGAGAAGCTGCCCCATCCCTGGACATATCCAAGGCTAAGTTGGACAGGGCTTGGAGCAGCCTGGGACAGTGGAAGGTGTCCCTGCCCATGGCAGGAGATGGAATGTTATGGTCTTTAAGGTCCCTTCCAGGCCCAACCATTCCATGATCCTGTGAGGAACATTCCCAGAACATAATGAATTTCAGAAAAGGAAAACTCTACATCTTTTGTGAAAGTTTATTACAGCGCTGGACACATGTGGGGACTGCTCTCTTCAAAGAGACAGGTGTACCTCTGGGAACTCTAGATCCTTTTTTATTTTTTTTACTAATTCATATGCATGCAATTTCACAATAGATTCATATTCATTTCACTGATTTGCAGGTACTTTTTTAATCAGAAAGTACAGAAGGGTCTTTTGGGTCATCTTGCTTTGTCTTTTGCAGCTTCTCTGTCTCTTTCAGAGTTCAAGGGGCCCTCCTTTATTTCTCTTTTTTGGCTGAAGCAGTTTCTTAGAGCATAGGCTTTTTTGCAAGAACAGGCAGTCAGACTAAACAGCTATGTTTGCAAGCTATAGACTTAATTTAAAGATGTACATTTTACCTACATTGAAATGAATTTCTACTCTGGAAAATTTCTACTCTGTCTCAGTAATTACCATCATTTCCCAGAAAGGATGTCTGGCCTGTGCAGAGGGCCAAAGCCAGAGTCCCTCTGCTGAAGATGGGCCTTGGGAATATGCATCCCTCTTCCCTGTCCTCTTGTTATTCCTGTGGCTCTTGCACATCAAAATGATGCAGCAGGAAAAACACTGGGCCCATGTTACATCCTGTAATCCAACATTGCTGGAAAGTGCCAACCCAAAGATTTGAATCCAAATTGAAGGTGGGAGATCATTTGGCTATCTAGAAGCTCTTTCATCTGATTTTCCTTTATTTTATTTTTAATTCTCTGGGGAAAAAAAAGTCTTAGTTATTTCTTAAGTCTAATGTTGAGCCAGTAGCTTAGAGCATCTCTTGAGTTTGTTTCAGATGAACACGTTCATTGCCAGACTTTTTATTTTTAATGTGTGTCAGCTGGATTAGACCACAGTCCATGGCTTGTGCTAATGTGGGATTTTTTTTTGTTCAGGAAAAGGCTGGGTTTGTCCTTCCTAGCCGTTACATGATTGTATTTCTAGGTCAGGTCTTTATGTGTAGCCAAATGAAGTTTCAAATTGGACAAAACACCTAGTAAGGGTCTCGATGCTTGATGCTGTTATGGTTAGAAAGTTGTCTGATCAAATTTTGTTTCCAATTAAAAAAAATTGAATTAGCTTTCAGATTGAGACCTTCACTGTTATTTTTAGTCTACAACTAATGAAGCCCTGAAAATAGAGTGTATAATGAAAATACAGTGATTGGTTCTGCTGGGATGGTTGAGAAAATACATTAGCAGATCAGAACGGGTAATAAATCTTCCGTCACAACCTTCCTCATTAAACTAGATAATTTGAAATTGCCTCTGGTGTATTAAACAGTTCATTATTTTGAGGGGAGCAACACACAAGACAAAAGAGTTGTGTTCTTTTAATTGATATCCAAAGCCCAAAAAAGAAAAAAAAAGTTAAGCAAATTTAGTCAAGAATAATCAATCTGAGCACTGGCTGTGTTGTTTGGAGCCATCCAGAACTTCTCATCCTCTGACACAGGGGAAGGAGGAAAGGTCTTTATGAACACTGGGGCAGTGAAAAAGGAGTAGTTCTATTAAATATGACATTTGCACTGTTGCAAATTGAGGTAATTTCAGGTTTGTGGCTATTTTTTGGATGATTTTAGCATATTAGAAATTAATCCACCCACACCCCCTCAAACTTAGTTTCTTTATCAGCATTGTAGTGTTATTCCAGAAACCTCTCATGCAACAAACACACAAAGGTTGCTGCCAGCCTGAGGGAAGGGTGTCTGCAGGAGCAGGAAGGATAACCAGACTGGGATAACGAGGAGCAAGAGAGGGGAACTGGGTTAACAGCTGGAGCAAGGCAAAAAGCCAGGGCTGGGGTGCAGGAGAGCCTCCTCTCTGTGGGGCTGGCCATGACCTCGCAGCAGTGGGAATGGGAACCCCCACACTGGTTTTTTTGACATCTTTGACCTGGCAAGCTGGAATCTGAGGACAAGCTGAGGACAAGCTGAAGGCTGGTTCTGTCCCTCTCTTCCCAGCAGAACCTCTGGCATCAGCCTGGGAGCTGCCTGAGATGTCGCTGCCGCCGAGGCACCGCAGGGCTGGCCACGGGGACCTCCTGTCATTTCTGCACTCCTGTCATCTTTATACTCCCCAAGACAAATTATATATCCCAGTGTGATGCTGCTGGATCTGGTGTCCTTGTACACCAGGAATCTGGGTGCTGTGCACACATGAAGGGGAAATGAGAGAATATTTTATTGGGGAAGACATGGCCGAGGGGGACACTGAGTGGGAGGGTGTGAGTTTGAGCACTCAGCAGATGAGGCACTTCATCATCTTACTGGGAACACACACATTTATTAAGGTAAGATTAAAAAAAGTTCCCTGCTTGAGCAAAAGCCTCTTTCCAAGTTTTCCCTTTCTCCAAAGGATTTGGAAAACGAAAAAAAAATCAGCTCTCCTCCCTTTTCCAGCCAGCCTTCCTCACACATGAGCAATGCCTGCTTTCTGCTGGATATTCCCTCCTGACAGGATCTTCTGCTACCACAGGTATGATCTGTTGGTACAAATTACCTGAGTGGGTGGCAGATACTTGGCTAGACAAAAGGCCAGCCAAGGAATAAAAGGATCCTTTCTTTCACAAGGAGCTGGGAGGATTCATGGAATACTTTGATATTGTGCTTCATATAATAGCAAAAGCATAAGGAAATAATCCCTTGCCTTATCTGATGTGCTCCTTTTATTGATTCCAGACAGGCAGGATTATCGAGGGGGAAAGGAAGGGGAGGAAGGAGGCAGAAAGAGGAGGCAGGGAAACTGAGGAACCGGAGTCACCTCTTTCCAAGGGCTTCCCAAGCTATGAGTTGTGTCCCTGCTCTGTAATCTTCTGTCCTCCCTCCCCCAGCCTGCACTCCTAATTATTTCGATACCCACACGCTGTCATCAAATACAACTCCCAAAAGCTCACTTTGGAACTTTGTTTGCCAAATGTTTGGCCACGTTAGGGTGGAAATTATTCCAGATAAATTCATTCAGCACTTTACAAGCTAAAAATGGCACATTTGTTAGCACACAAATAACATATGGCATTAGCAAATGAAATTTAATACTGTAACAGCTGAAATCACAAGTGGGTCTTATTCACCTTAACCTGAAATGCTCAGTGGGAGGGAGTAAAGCAAAAAACCCATGTACACTTCCCACCATCTCCTGCTGGCTGGAGCACTGTCATGAGCACCCAAAATTCCCTTTTGTACTCTAATACAAGACTTTACTTGGTTTTCTCTAAAAGCAGAACATGTCCATGGCCATGCCAAGCTGGGCCAAAGTCCATATGGACGAGTCCTCTGTATCCCACAGTGGCCACAAGTGAAGGCTCAAGGAAGAGGAGCTCAGGCAGTGGCAGTCCAATTTATCAATGCGTGCTTTGCTCATCTCAGAATGAAAATAAGCATTATTGTATGAAGTGTCTTTGAATGAAGCACTGAATTCTTGCATTGGACAACAGTCTCAGGCACGTGTTAGGATTCTTGGGGCTGTCCTGTGCAGGGCCAGGACTTGGACTCAATGATCCTTTTGTGTCTCTGCCAATCGGGATATTCTGCAATTCTGTGATTCTACATTTATGGGCTAAATGTTATAAAGTGTCCGAATTTCTGTCACTAGGACTAGGGAGAGTCATTGCAAACAACTGATTGCAAATCAGTAAGTGAATGAGAGTGGATCCCCACAAACTGCACTTAGTTAATTTGCTAATTACAGCTCGTTTTTAACTATGAAAATACATTTTAGCACACGCGTAATGTATACATTGCCTAAAAGAAATCGGTGAAATCTTTGCTGAGGGAGAGAGTCCTTTGATTTTTTTACTGCACTTCAGCATAATGGTTTCGCTGGAGTCTCATCCTGCAATCCTTGCTCCTACCTACGTGTTCTTCAGAGACAATGCGTGTGATCAGGAGCTATTCAGAAGTTTAAAGAGCACGGCACTGGTTGTTTTTACCTCCTGTTACTTCATTAAACCCGCGGTTCGAGCTCGGGGGAGGCCTCCTGTTTGGGGAGTTGGTCCTCTCTGCTATTTTGGCAGCATATCTTGTTGTTTTCTCAGAATGTGTTGAGCTGAAGGAGCGCCGAGGGAAGGGAGGAGTGTGCCACGGTCCCGAACCAGACTGGTTTTCTCAGGTCACCGGCCGGCCCGAGCGCTGGCACACCGGGCTGCAATATCACCGGGTGTTGTTCACTTTATTTGTGTTGCAATAGGCGCTCGGTGCTGCAGACCTCGAAACCAAACCCAGCCGAGGAGATGCTCCACGTCGCGAAGAAATCCCGAGTGGGAATCAGGAGACGGCTCCAGGAGCGCTGCTGGAGGCGGGCGGGCTCTGCGGCGTTAACCGGGGCTGCAGGCACGGCATGGGCAACCAAAGCACGGGAATTTCCCAGAGGAGGAGGAGGAGGAGGAGGAGGAAAACGAGCTCCTGCCAAACGGAGCAAAGGCAACGAGGGATCTGGGGAAGCAGGCAGCGGGGAGCGGAGTTTGCTGGAGGCACTTTTTAAATGCCCGTTCTGCTAAAGCGCCTCCAGCACAGCCCTGGGGAGCACGGAAATAACGAGGCAATTACGTCCTCGGGTCCCTGCGATGCTGTTAGAGCTCAGCCCGGGATGTTTTGCTGTGCACTTTAGCACAACAGTCAGTCCCTTTGCTTTCTAAATGGCTGCAGAGAGGAATATTCCCGCTAATTAATTAGGATGCCTTCGCCCCTGGCAGGGGGAAAGAGCTGACGGTGGGGATTTGGAATCTGTTTCTTCAGCCAATATTGCAAACATTCACAGGAGGAGGAGTGCCGGCCCCCAGGCAGGGAGAGCTGAGGTAAGGGATGATGCTCACTCCCTGCCTAGGGCTGTAAGGCTCTGCTCCGGCGGGGGAAGAGCAGCCTGGCTGCTGGGAAGGCTCGGGATGAATTCTAGATGCAGGATTTCCATGCAGAGAAATCCAGTGCTGAGCTGACATTATTTCGCCCCGCTTCAACGAGAACTCCCCAGCGTAAGCCTGCACAAAGACAAACCTGCCACTCAAACTCAGCAGGGTTGAGACTTTCTGGTCTCAAACCTCGTCCAAAAAGCCCTGAAATCAGTGAGGAAGCTTGGAAATGAAGTTCGGATCAGGCTCATTCCCAACCTTCCGTTATCTCACTTGCAATTTATCACTGAAATGGCTGTAATTCTCCCCAGGGAGAATTTCTAGTATTTAAACAGCTACTACCCTGCATAATTTCTTCCTGTTTTCATAAGAGAAAGAGGAACTGAGAACATTATGCTAAATGCCTCAAGAGTCCAAAGAATAGAGATTTTCATGGAATTTTCTGAATTTATTATCATTGTGAGAGATGTGGCTGGAAACAAGCCCAAGGTTAAAAAGTTTAAATTATTGTTTTATTTTTTCTTTTAATGACTCTGAAAATGATCTTGACTTCAGTTAATTCCAGCTCTATCTGCACTTTAAAGGATCTCTTTCAGGCACATATTAAAAATATATAAGTCTCATTTATTTATAGGACTTCTTCATAGTTGGGCGACTATTGACTTGACAAATCCATTTGACCTAAAATGTGACTAAGAAGTGTATTTGTGGTTTGTTTATTAGTTGAGAAGTCTGTCCCGGGCTAATCTGTTTTCTGGCTGTACTCTTCCAGCAGGCTGATGGGAAAATAAGACCCAAAGAAGGAAGCGGATTCTTAACAGCGATCATGAAAACTGCTTTATTCTCAGGGCATTTTTGCATGGCATTAGCAACTAAAAGGCACCACTTCAGCCTGGCACTTAAGCTATTTGCTTAATCAGGGCCTGAAAGGGAGGACGAGGAGAAGGAAGAGCATGGGTGTTATTCCCACAGAATTTCTTGGAGCATTAAATGGCTAATAGCGACAAAATTTAACTGTATGAAGTTGCAGCGGGTGAAATTCGGGTTCTTTTGATGAGGTAGCCCAAAACTGGCAAAGGAATCACAGCCATCAAATCCCTGCCCCGAGCAGGGACGGTAGAGGTAAGATACAAAACTCAGTCCTGGAATGCAATAAACTCTCTTAGCTGCACCTGGTGCTTGGTAAATGCTCACCCCAGTTTAGTGAAGAAATGTTGGGGAAAAATTCTCCCACCCTGAAAGATTCCTAAAACTACTGAAATTACCAGAAGAACATCAGGAAAGCAGAGAATGCAGCTCAGCCCACACTGCCACCCCCTCCCCTGGGTCAGCTCTGGATGTAACACTTTGCACAGAGTGTTTTTTACTCAATACTCTTGTCGATAATTCATCACATGCCCTTCAGCAGCACCTTTGTCACATCAATGACTTAGAGATCTTTCAGGAGCTCAAACGATCCTTCCGTGCCTCATTCCCTGCATTACTACAAGCCATTTGCCTGTAAATGTGTTCTCTGGCACCCATCAGTGGATCATTGACCTTGCCAGTAAGGCCACAGCATCAATACACATCTGAACCAGAGAGAACAACTTGGTATCGAGCATTTAATGTCATGTACAAAATCCCAGAATCATTTAGGTTGGAAAAGACCTCTAAGATCATCGAGTCCAACTATCACCCCACCACTGCCATATTCACCACTAAACCATGTCCCCAGGGCTTGTGTCGTGGCTGTGCTAAACCACAGACCTCAGAGGTTTGCAGAGAAAAGTGCCTGAGCAGGGAAGCCTCTCCCAGTGAGCAAATGGATCCCAACACAGAAAGATAAACACGAGACACAACAATACAGCCACAATTGGTGTCACAGGGAAGTGATGAAAAACTGAGGGATTGAGATTTTAGCAATCCAGGCACATCCTTCCTGCTGGAAGCTGCTCCCAGGATAGCAGGGATCACCAGCAGCCGTCCCATGGCACAAATGCCACTGTCCCACTGCCTTGCCTTGGGTGCTGCAGATGTAACCCCAGAGGGCCAGTTGCCAGGGGGCTGGAGTTTTGGCAAGGGAAGGATCACTCCACATTGCTTGTCCTTCTCCTTTTCCTGAGGACCTGGTGTTGCCCACAGTCAAGAGGCCAGCTGGACCTCTGGGCTGTCCCACTGTGACTATTCTAAAATCTCTCCCCCAGGGATGTGTGAATGTGCCTGTGTGCCTATATCTGCCAGAGCATCTGGGCCATGGGGAAAATCAACTGCCTTCACTGTCAGGGCAAAGCCTCCACAGCCAGTTATTCCTCACCTCCTCCTCCTCCCTCTCAAAAAAAAAAAAAAAAAAAAGGAGCTCTGTTTACAATTGCAACATCAGAGTGAAATAAAATAAGAGGTCCTTTTATCTTCTTTTCAAGGTTTTGGATAAAAAAATTTTTCAGCTTTTTCTCCACAGCACTGAGCACTTGAAAACATGATCCTTCAGAGAATGAAGGGCCATAATTCTATATTATCATCTGCCTGTTGGAGCCATGGCTGCCAGCCAGACAGCAAATGTCACACAACTCATTGAGAGGATTGCAACACCATGCTGGGAGCCACG
The DNA here is from genome assembly GCF_963513975.1 of Fringilla coelebs. Taxonomy (NCBI): domain Eukaryota; kingdom Metazoa; phylum Chordata; class Aves; order Passeriformes; family Fringillidae; genus Fringilla; species Fringilla coelebs. The sequence goes on from NC_140034.1 coordinate 3,629,700, forward strand.
CTCTGGGATGGGGCATGTGGAGCAAAGGGGAAGGGCAAGAAGGGATCAGAAGGAGGAATCAGAAGGAATTTTGGATATCAGAAGGAATTCCTTCATGGAAAGGGTTGTTTAACACTGGAAAGGGCTGCCCAGGGAGGTGATGAAGCCACTGTCCCTCAAGGTTCAGAGAATGAGTGGATGTGGCACTCAGTGCTCTGGTCTGGTGGTGACAGGTTGGACTCGATGACCTTGGAGGTTCTTTCCCACCTAAATGATTCTGTGGTTGGATGACAGAGAGTAGTGACAAAGGTTTGGATCACTCCAGGAAACTGTGGCTCTCAATTTGGGGGTGAGGAGAAGATGAGCACCTCTCTGAGAGGACAGATGACGGAGTGGCTTCCATTGCTGTCATCCACAGAGGAGTTTCCTACTTCTTATTCACTAAAAAAGAATAAAAAAAGTGAAGAGAGCTCTGTTTTCTGCTGCCAGACATAATCACTAACTCCAAAACCTGAAAACAAACTCATTCAGTAACTTGACACATGATCAAGGCTTTACATATCCTCCAATGTGGGAAGAAAATGTACCCAAAAAATTCACTTGTTGTCACAGAGAGCTCATGTGTTAGTACCAAAGTGACTGTCGGAGTGCCTTTAATGACAGTTCACCTGCTCAGAATTTCACAACAAGCAGACAGCTACGCTTCCTTTCCAGTTCAATCCAGTTTATCTCCTCTCCTCAATAGGGTGAATTTGCCATCCCCATGCACTTTGAACCAGTTTTATGATTTTATCTTCATGGCAACAAGCCTCTGCTTTGAGGAAGAGCACTTATTAACTAGAGACAGCGTCGTTTTCAAAGTGATTTATTTTATGAGAGTTTTGAAATAAATGATCAGTCAGTGATTGGCCATAGGGGAAAAGCATATAAAAGCTTACCACATGCACTGAACATACCATCTGGTATCCTTTAAAATCTAGCTTCAGGGTGGCTCAGCTAATTCTTCAGAGTGCTTGATGTTCACAGAGCACACTGAGGCATGAATTGAAAAGCGAGTGACATCGCCCTGTAAGAATCAACACTGGAAGTAAAGATTATTATCTTATATCTCACTGTTCCAGCCCATCAGCAAGAGGCCGGCGTTTTCTTAATGAAAGCTGACGTTACATTCCAGAATTTTAAACTTGATTTTTTAAAAAAACCCTTTTTTTTTCGAGTTGGATAGCAAAGTGATGCCTGCACTGTGTGCTGTTCCTCCTGACTGGCTGATGTAAAAGGGAGGTACAACAAAGATATTGTTATTGTTCCTTTGAATTTACTGTTCACGGCATGAACAGCCCTCCGGGTGTGATAAAGTTCCCTGCCTCTGATGCCTGTCACAGCTCAAGATCTGTGCTATTGTCCCTGAAAAGTACCGAATCAGACAATTTAAGTATTGTCTGTTGGTCTTTTACCCCAAAACAAAGGCTGAGGCAGGCAATTATGCCCAATTTTGTCACTGAAAGACAAGAGAGATGCTGAAACCGGAGGGAGTTCAGCAGGGGCCATTGGCACAGTTGGGGGCCAGAGCATGAAGAAAGGCTGTGGGAATTGTATTTTTGAGCTGGGGGAGAGGCTAGGAAGGAGCTCACAGCAGCCTCCAGCCATCCAGGCGGGTGGTACTGAGTGGGCAGAGGTACATGCCAGGAGGACAAGCCACAAGTCCAGCAAGGGAAAGTCTGACGGGATGCAGGGAATAATGGCAGCACTCACAGGGGCTGTTTCCAGGGATGGAACATCCAGAGAGGTTGAGCAATCTCTGACTTTGGAGACACTCAGAACTCAGGCAGACAAGGTTCACAGCTATCCCTGTTTTGAGACAGAGGTTAGACCAGAGCTTCCTTCCAACCTAAATATTTACATGAAGCTGAGCTAAAAACAGAGTGGCCAACACTTGTAGCACACAGGCAGGGTGCAGGCCCTGCAATGCAGGCCTGCAATGAAGAACTGCCCTCACATTATTACACCAAACAGCCTTTCTGAATAATTTAAATTCACTGTTCCACCCCAACATTTCTTTCATTACATAATTTAGTGTGCAAAGTAACATCTTGCAATAAGATGTGGCCAGGGCTCGGTGTTAGCCCTTCCCAAGACCTATTCCTGGCACTAAGATGAATCAATTCAATGTAAATTCCACACTGGCACAGGCTGCCCAAAGAAGCTGTGGTTGCCTCAATCCTGGCAGTGTTCCAGGCCAGGCTGGACAGGGCTTGGAGCAACCTGGGATAGTGGAAGGTGTCCCTGCCCATGGCAGGGGCTTGGAACAAGATGGGCTTTAGGGTCACTTCCAACCCAAAACATTCTGGGATTAATTTTACAGCCTTCAGCATACACACACACAGAGTTAAAGAGCTGCATTTGCCCAAGGGAGGGGAAAAATTTCTGAATTTCATCATAATTTTCTACTTCTACACATTGTGTGATCCTAATGTGAAGCTCAGTGAGGTTGGCTGGTGAGATTATGGATTAAAAGTGCTTTTGCAGTCCCAGTCTGATATTTAAAGTGAGACATCGCCACCATTGTCAGCTGCAGGTTTGCTCATTAATTAGGGTTTCTAACTACCAGATTGGTCAGGAAGAAACGTCAGGCTCTGGGGACTCCTGCTGTCACCACTGGCAGCCCAGGACACGGCAGCAGCCGCCCACAGCGCTGCCCTTTGAAGTGTGGGAAAGCAAAGGTGCCCTGAACACAGCTGGGAGGAGGATTGATTTCATCCTTATTTGCTCATTTCTCCCAGCCAGGCCACTCCAAAAGGGCTGCTCCTACAGGAACTCCCAGTGATCCCTGGACTCAGAAAGGCAATTGTGAAAGAGCTGTGAAGTCAGCCCAAAATTTCCATGGCTTTTATTTAAATTCAGAGGACAGGTTGTCATGTCCTTATGGGTGGGGTCTATAGCAAATGCCCATTTAGCTTTGGTAGTAATTATTTATGAAAATTAGTCAGTAAAAACTTTGCAGTTTCATGCCTGTTACGGCTACCACAGAATTTCAGAATGGTTTGGGCTGAAAGAGAGTTTAAAGCCCATCCTGTTCCACCCCCTGCCATGGCAGGGACACCTTCCACCATCCCAGGATGATCCAAACCCCGTCCAACCTGGCCTGGAACACTTCCAGGGATCCAGGGGCAGCCACAGGTGCTCTGGCCAACCTATGCCAGGGCCTGCCCAACCCCACAGGGAAGAATTCCTTCCCAATCTCCCACCCAGCCCTGCCCTCTGGCACTGGGAGCCATTCCCTGGGTCCTGTCCCTCCATCCCTTGTCCCCAGTCCCTCCCCAGCTCTCCTGGAGCCCCTTCAGGCCCTGCCAGGGGCTCTCAGCTCTCCCTGGAGCCTTCTCCTCTCCAGCTGAGCACCCCCAGCTCTCCCAGCCTGCCTCCAGCCCTTGCAGCATCTCCATCATTTCCTCTGGACCTGCTCCAGCAGCTCCACCTCCTGATTTTGGGGCTCCAGAGCTGGACACAACACTGCAGAGGGGTCTTAGGAAACTGAAGCAGAGGGGCAGATCCCCCATTTTCCTGCTGCTCACTCTCCTGGGAACACAGCCCAGGACACGGGCAGTTTCTGGGCTGCCAGCGCCCCGCTCCTGCTCCTGACACTGAATTTTCCCTGTTCCTTCAGAAAGGGCCGAATTGTGACCTTGAAAAGCACAAACAGATGCTCCCTCCCAAGGGAAGGGCGCCAGCAGCATGTGCTGGGCATCGCCCGCGCCCGCGTTTCTGCTGAGTTTAACGGAATTCTCCGGGCATGGAAAGGCTCGGGATTAGTGCCATAGCTGGGAAGGGCAGGGCAGGTGTGAAAAACGCCAATCACTTGTTTTTGAAATTTTAAAAGTTTAATAGTAATAAAACTGTTATAAAAATAGTAATATAATTAGAGTAATAAAAATTCGGACATTTAGAATTAGGACGATACGAGACAATAGACACAAAGAGTTAGGGACAGTCTGGGTACCTTTTCTGGGCAGCATAAGCCTGAAAAAGGACCCACGTGAACAGAGCATTAACCCTTAAAAACAACAGCCTGTTGCATACTCATACACTTCATACATGATGCATAACTCCCATTCAAACACAGGATTCTGTCTTGTCAGTGTCAACTTCTTCCTCTGAATCCTGACAGCATCTTCAGAGCTGAGCGAGGCAGGAAGAAGTTAATTTCTTCTGATAATGGGGCAAGAAATTCTTTTTTCTGAAAGATTTGGGTGTCCTGTGGCTGCTATCTCAGTGCGAGTACCTCATTCCTTTCTTAAAAAAATATCCCACATACATAGTTTCTATTTTAACTTTATGTTACATCCTAAAACTATATTTAACACACCACTTAAAAAAAATTAGTATAGCATCACTTTCTAACATAACACATATAATATTCATTTGAATATTTGTAAAAAGCCAATCATAAAATACACATTTTTCACAGCAGGGAACCACACCGTGTGTTTGGGCCCTGCCACAGGGGCTGTGGACACAGAGGCAGACAGGGAGTGGGGAAAAGTGAAAAACGCAGATTTCAGGTGCAGCTTTAGGTCTGAAAGGTGAAAATTGGGTGATTGGGGTAACTTAAAGTGAAAATCTGGTGGTAGTTTGTGCAAGGTGAGGGGAAATCCTGGCCAGTGGTCATGGACACAAGGCTGACAGAGCTCAGGGAGAGTTTGGAAAAGGATCTCAGGAGCGTGGTGGAATTGTTGGGGATGTCAGGATTGCCTTCAGTTTTCCCTATTGGACAAGAAGAAAATCAGAATTGGATTTTGTGAAAAACGCCAATCACTTGTTTTTAAAAATTTAAAAGTTTAATAGTAATAAAACAGTTATAAAAATAGTAATATAATTAGAGTAATAAAAAATTTACACAATTTGGATAGGGACAATATGAGACAATAAAAACAAAGAGCTACGGACCTCAAGCCTGAAAAAGGACCCATGTAAACAGAGGATTAACCCTTAAATCAATAGCCTGATCATATTCATACACCTCACACATGATGCATAAATTCCATTCAAACACAGGATTCTGTCCGGGCAGAGTCAACTTCTTCCTCTGAATCCTTGTCCTGGCTGAGCGAGGTGAGAAGAAGTTTGTCCATTCTGATGATGGAGCAATTAATTCTTTTTTTCTGAAAGATTTGGGTGTTCTGTGGCTGCTATCTCACTGTGAGTCCTTTCTTTAGAAAAAAATGTATCTTACATAAAATAGTTTCTATTTTAATATTTTGTAATAATTTAAACCTATATTTAACACACCACTTAAGAGAATCAATACAGCATAACTTTCTAACACAACACATATAATATTCATTTTAATATTTGCGAAAAGCCAATCATAAAATACGCATTTTTCACAGATTTTCAGCAGTCATATAGATCCATTAGAAACAGCTGTTTGTAGGATTATTAATTACACTGTTTATATGATTGTTAATTACACTGTTAAACATGACAGGAGTTGTGCAGCTTCTGCTGAAGTGTTTGTGCTGGCGGCTGCAGGTCTAAACTAATCAATGCTCTTGGAGATTTTACTAGAACCATCAATGGCAATTTACCTTGCACACCGAAATAACATTTTAATTTCTTAGTAGTTAAATTGATTTTCTTTTCTTACACTAAGAATATTTTTACTTTTTTCCCCGTTGAAGGGACAGAAAGACAAGCACTTCGCTGTGCCGGTTTCTGCCGCAGGTCTTGAACTGCACGGCGCAGATTTTGATTCACGGACGAAGGGGACGGCAAATCAAGATATCATTTTGAATTGTTTTTTAATGAAGGTGGTGAAATGGTGGTGAAATGGTGGTGAAATGGTGGTGAAACGCCGTTTGAGAGCAGCTCCCGGGGCCGCCAGGCCGGGTCCCCTCAGCGGCCGCGCCCGCCCCGCAGGGAGACGTCACGTGACCGCGGGAAGGGCGGGGCCCGCGCTCGCCGTCACGTGACCCCATACAGCCCGCGCAGTTATTATGGGCGGGGAGGGGCGTGGCCTGATGGGCGTGGTCTGTGACGCTACGTTGTAGGCGTGGTCATATGTGGGTGTGGCCTGTGACGCGCCCTGCGGACAGGGAAGGGGCGTGGCCAGACCGCGGGTGGGCGGTGCCGGTGACACAGCGGCCGTAGAGGGGCGTAGCCAAGCGCGCGCCCCTCCGGTGTGGCGGGGTGGGCGTGGCCGCCGTGACGCAGTTCCGGTTCCGGTGCCCGTCGCGGTGGCGGTGGAGCTGCGGCCGCCGCGTCGCTCCGGGCCTGCGCCGGCTCCCCCCGCACAGGTACCGGCACCGGCCCCGCCGCCGGCACGGGCCCCGCGCCGCCGCGGGGAGCGCGGGAGGGCGGGGGGGCTGCGGCCGCGGAGCCGCCGGGCCGCGCCTCAGCCATCCCGGAGGTGCCGCCCCGCCTGCGGGGGGCGGGCGGTGCTGGTCCCTGCAGAGCACCGGGGGTCGCTCGTGGCGGGGCCTGGTGGCTCTGGAGCGGCCGTGGCGGCGCTGGCTTGGCTGGGTTCAATATTTGTTCGGCTTTTTTTAAAATTTCTTTTTTTTTATTTTTTTGTGTTGTGCGGCCGTAGTTTATTAATGAACACATCAATGAGCGTGGATTGCATTTACGTGAGTTTAAGTTAAAGCTTCCTCTCTAAAGAAGGGCTCGGGAAAGCCGGTTTTGCAGAGTTGGTGAGAAGTTGGTTTATCAAATTTTAATGTGTTTAAGGCGGCTGACGTACAGGGGATGGCCAGCACTGGGTGGTATCGGTGCTGCCCGCCTGACAGGTTTTATTTCTGATGAAAAACTTGTTTGTAGGAGAATTCCGTGGAAAACGGTGCTGATCTGATGCTCCTCAGCCTCGTTGCCAGTGGTGGAAGAACAAAAGTAGCTGCTTTGTCTTTTTGAAACCAAAATGACACGCCCCGAAACTGCCCTTCCCGGGAGCTGTGGAGATCAGGGGCTGAAAGAAAAATTCGTGGTGAATATCGGGGTATTCTTGTAACTTGAGTTCATTCAAGTGCGTTTTAACAGTTCCAGTTGAAGAAAGGTGGCAGGTGTAAATCCTGAAACGTGATTTTTCTGGGAAGGAGCAGAAATGTGTCTGGGTGTGTGTTCAGAGGTGGGGTACAGCTGGGTTTGATGTTTTTTTAGGGGGTGGCACACCTCAACCCTGCAGTGAAGCCGTTTGATAGTCACTCCTCAGAGTCAGAGTGTTCATTTCATCCAAAACAATGACAATAATTCAGCTGATAATGCTTGAGAGGAGAACAGAGGCTGCTCAGGAAAGGCTGTGGCTGCCCCTGGATCCCTGGCAGTGTTCCAGGCCAGGCTGGACAGGCTTGGAGCAGCCTGGGATGGTGGAAGGGGGTGGGATGGGATGAGCTTTATGTCCCCTCCACCCCAAACCACTCTGGGATTCTCTGATGTGAGGCTCTGCAACTCTCGAGATAATTTAGAGGCAGCTCTGAAAGATCAGTTGGAATCATTCCAAGCTGCTGGAATAACAGATCTTTTTCAGGATTCCCAGGGCTGGGTGCTGTGGACAGGAGGGATCTTTGGCAGGGGCTCTCTGTTGTGCCTGACTGTGTCACAGCTGGCACAAACAGGGCACCTCCCTGTGCTCTGTGCCTGCCCATCTGCCAGGCTTGGGGACCAGCTCTGGGCAGGCTGGGAGGCAGCTGTGGAGCTGAATGGCCTGGTGAGGGTGAGGGGCTGGCACAGATCACAGATCCTTATGGCTTTGTGTTTTACAGCTCTTGGAAACTGCCAGCTCCTCTGCTTTGAGGAATTGTTCTCTTCTTGGTATTGACAATTTATAGCAAAAGCCTCCATTTGGTTGTTGGTCTTAATGACATCTGTCCTGGAAATCTGAAATTTTACTTTTGTCAGTTTTTCATTTCTAAGAGACAGGGAAAGGGGCAGAAATATCCCCAAACCTCTCATAGCCTCTGATGATGGAGCTGTTGGGTTAGTTTGTCACTTAACTTTATTTTCTCAGTGGATAAACACCCAGGGCACACCAAGTTATTTTAGGGTACGTGGGCACTGGGGAGGCTTTAAGGATGGGGAAGGGGCCAGAGGAGGCCACCAAGATGATCAGAGAGCTGCAGCAGCTCTCCTGTGGGGGAAGGCTGAGAGAGTTCTGATGGTTCATCTTGGAGAAGAGAAGGCTTTGGGGTGAGAAGAGAAGTTGGGATGGTTCATCTTGGAGAAGAGAAGGCTTTGGGGTGAGAAGTTGGGATGGTTCATTTTGGAGAAGAGAAGGCTTTGGGGTGAGAAGTTGGGATGGTTCATCTTGGAGAAGAGAAGGCTTTGGGGTGATCCACTTGTGGCCTTGCAGTACCTGAAGAGAGTCTGCAAGAAAGATGGAGAGGGACTGTGTAAAAGAGCATGGAGTGACAGGACACAGGGAATGGCTTCCCACTGCCAGAGGGCAGGGGTGGATGGGATATTGGGAAGGAATTCTTCCCTGTGAGGGTGGGGAGGCCTTGGCACAGGGTGCCCAGAGCTGCTGTGGCTGCCCCTGGATCCCTGGAGAGTGAGCAGCAGGAAAAGTGGGGGGATCTGCCCCTCTGCTCCAGTTTCCTGAGACCCCTCTGCAGTGTTGTGTCCAGCTCTGAGGCCCCCAAAATCAGGAGTTGGAGCTGCTGGAGCAAGTCCAGAGGAAATAATGGAGATGCTGCAAGGGCTGGAGGCAGGCTGGGAGAGCTGGGGGTGCTCAGCTGGAGAGGAGAAGGCTCCAGGGAGAGCTCAGCGCCCCTGGCAGGGCCTGAAGGGGCTCCAGGAGAGCTGGAGAGGGACTGGGGACAAGGGATGGAGGGACAGGAGCCAGGGAATGGCTCCCACTGCCAGAGGGCAGGGATGGATGGGAGACTGGGAAGGAATTCTGAATTCTTGTCTGTGAGGGTGGTGAGGCCCTGGCAGAGGGTGCCCAGATTTGCTGTGGCTGCCCCTGGATCCCTGGAAGTGGATGTGCTTGGAGCAACCTGGGCTGGAGGAAGGTGTCCCTGCCCATGGCAGGGGGTGGAACTGGATGAGCTTAAAAGTCTCTTCCAACCCAAACCATTCTGGGATTCTCTAAAGGCCGACTCTGAAGTGTTGATAGTTAACGCCTGAAGCTGCAGAAATTTGCATATTTTAGAAAACATTTAGAAGCCGTCAAAGACTTGGTGTCTCTTCCATTTTCTCCGGGTGCTATGTTGGGTAGTTCCACTTATGTGGGCAGAAATGCTGTTGTGGATGAGGTGATGCTGGCAGGAATTAGTCATGTTGGAGTGACAAAGGAACCTCTCTGCCGAGGCAGCCGTGCCACCCAGTGGAAATGCAGCACAGCCTGTTGCATATCCAGAAAGCCTTTTTCTGTGTTTGAAAGATGATCTTGGAGACAGGAACTAAATGTGGCACATCAAGTGTTGGAATAATGTCATACAACTCAACAAAAAAGAATAGGAAAGCAGTTGATGCTTAGTTTTGGGTAAGAAAAAGTGCTTTGGATGTCTCTTCCTAATGAGAGTCTGTAAGGACTAATGGTGGCTAAAAGCCAGGAAAGGCAAAAGCATGGGAAAAATTGCTACTACACCATACTTTCAGTGAGATGGATGCAATCCAAGAGGGTTTGGAGCTGAAAAAACCAGCGTGGAGCTGGTTTGTTGTGGAAGCTGTTCAGTAGGACGGATTTAGCACAGCACACGTAGCACCAGGCTGCCAGAACCAGGCACAGACCTCCCTGAGAGGCAGCCCGTGGTTGTGAAGGCTCTTGGAAGAACTCTCCTGCCAGAGCTGGGTTGGAATTGTGCTCCCAGCCTTTCTCTCTTCCCAGAGCAGCCTCTCTCATCTCACCTACCTGCTGGTAATTTCTGGGAGCAGCTCATGGAGAGGATATCCAGGAGGCCTTGGCCTCTGGCCTGAAGGTTTTGCAGAGTGTAATTTCTAGGCAGGTGCACTGAAATCCTTCCTGCCTCTCATGGCTCTTCAGGATAAAGGGTGAAAGAGACTCAGCTCCTGGCAGCCTTGTTTTTGCAGGCATTGATCATCTCTCTCCCTCCAGCTTCGAGGTGGCTGAGAGGTGCTGCCCTGAGCAGCAGAGCTGGAGCTGGCAGGCTCTGGGCTTCTGGGAAGGCAGAGATGTTTCCAGGGGCGTTGGCCTTCAGAAAACAAAGGGAATCTTATCTTACAGCACAGTGGATGCAAGCAGGACTTCATTCTGAATGCTGCCAGCTCTGTTGTCTTTCTGCTCCCTGCCAAGTGCCTTCAACTCCTGAACCTCCTTCCATTTGTTCTTTCTTCATCCCAACTGCAGGGAAGATAATTTGGAGTGGGGTTGGAATGTGGCAGAATGAATGTCTGTTACATGAATGGGTTTCTCTGCTGCTATCAGTGCTTGTGCACCAGGAAAGTTTCAAGAGATAATTGGTTCATTCTAATGGCTCTAAAAATCCCATCAAGCCACATTCAGTGTGGGGTTTTTTTTCTAAAATCTTGAGCCCATGTGTGACCTGGAGGGACTTTAAAATTTAGTTACTTGGGGGTCTTCTGTCTGACACTGTCTCTGAGTCTGATTGGTGAGCATGTGAATGCCTTGGGCAATAATTGTAATAATATAATTGATATTCCTGTAAGGTTTTGACTGAAATTCTTTAACTAGTGTTGAACAACCTGAATGGAATATAGATTCCAGATTTAAGTACAGATGAGTTCATATGTTGTCTGAACGTTAAGGGTAATTTCAGTTTCTTTTTTATGAAATGAAGGTGGCAGTACCCAGATTAAATGCCTGTTTAAAAAACATCCCTGAAATAGGGCATCCTTTCTGCAAGAGGATCCTTGACATGCTTGGCATGGGCTCAGTTATCCCAAATGTTGCCAACAAATGTTGCTCTTGTCTGCTTGCCAAAGTAAAAAAGCCACTAAATCTCATTATAAGCTATGCTTAACTACTTTTTTCTTTTTTTTTTTACTTTTTTTTTTCATAAGTCATGCAGCAGAATTGTTCCCTTCATTTTCATGGCACAGAAATATTTGGGAATGATCTGCTAACAAATATTGGGGATATCAGTTGATATTTGGGAAGCAGGCCTGTTTCAACTGTGTTCACCCACTGCTTGACTTGAATTTACTCCTCTCTGACACTTTTGTGGCAGATCACAGGATTTTCTTCTGAGTTCTCCTTTAGTTTCCTTTCTTCTCTTCCTTCTCTCCCTCGCAGCAAATGTTCCAACTTCTTCTGTGAACTATTTTCAGTCTGTTGTAGATCTGGTTTTCAGTTGGTCTTATCCCATCTCTCCATCTGCCTAAAGAAATGAGGATTCTCTTGACCTGTTTTGGTGATTTTTTTTTAATAACTTGATGATGATGATGATGATTATCTGTGCACTTATGTAAAAGTTTTTTTGTACTTGTCTGTATATTAATGATTGTTTTCCTTTATTTTTGGGGTTATGATAAATAGCTTCTCTGTCCATAAATTGAACTACAGTACCACCAAAAATCCCCTGCTAGCTTATTATTATTGAGTGTGGTTAATTGCAAAAATTAATGAATTCCTAACAGAAGAGGTATTTCTTGGAGAGAAATTAATAGATATGTCTCAGACAGCTGAGTTGTTAATAGCAGGAGCAGAAACCACTTCCCTGATGTAGTTCAGTTGGTTTCTCAATTTTAAACAAATAGTCCCTGATCTGAAATGTTCCTCATCTGAGACTGAGTCCTTACTTGAAAGAACTACTGCTGTTATAAATTAATACTGGAGTTTTAACAAACCTTTGTATTCATGCAATTAGGCACTGAATTCCATCAGCTTTGTAGATACATATTTCTTAAAAGGTTTATTTAAATTATTAGATGTTTCCTGACAGGTTTATTTAAATTATTAGGTATTTCTTGAAAGGTTTATTTAAATTACAAGGTATTTCTTAAAAGGTTTATTTAAATTATTAGGAGTCACTTGAAAAGTTCACTGTGTTTCCACAGAGGTCTGGGTTGTTCCATGTGGTCATAAATAACTTGGGAAATGAGATGAGCAGCGTCCTGTTGATACACAGCCATTCAGGAAAGAAAGGATTGGCTAATAAATTGGCAGAAATAATTCAATGGCAATAAATCTGCTGGGATTCAGAGTAGATAAATGTAGAGTGGTGCATATAATTTCACATATAAAATGTTGGGCTGACCCTTGACACTGAGGAGTGAAATATTGCCACAGAAGTGTCAGTTCCATAGGGATGAAAAGCAGCTGAAAAATGAAGAAGTATTAGAAAGGAAATAGAAGACAAACCAGAGCATAATTATGATACTGTATAAATCAATGGTTATCCCACATCTTCAATTCTCTGTGGTTCTTTCTTGTCATTCATCCCAAAAGATACAGAAGACTTGGAAAAGCCTCAAATTGAGGCAGGGAGAATAATCAAAGGTAGGGAAGAGCTGCTGCACAAGGGTCAGGGGAATAAGCTGGAACTCAGCCTGGAGAAGGGAGAGATGAAAGAAAATGGTAAAAATCTGTAGGATAGTGATCAGCATGGGCAGGGGGGGTAAGAATAGATTTGCTGATTTCCTCAGCTGCAAGAATGGAGGAGCTACAAGTGAAAGTAGTAAAATCCAGGTTTAGAACAAAAAAAGGAGGTGGCTTTTGTGCAGCAGATAGCAGCCTGTGGGTGCCTTGCCAGTGGGGGTTGTAGGAACAACTCTGAAGTGGGCAAATGAGCTATCCCCTCATCTGAGTGAGGAAACTGGATGTGTTTGTGGGAAAGGAATTAATTATTTGAGGGTTATTGCTCCATGGAAATTTTCTGCAGCTTAGGAAGTGGCTGAGATTGGAATCATTGAAGTGTTGGGTGAGAGTCATTCCTGTTCTTGTTCTTCTCTACTGGTCATGGTTAAGATAAAATGGGATGGTCTCTACTGGTTAAGATAAAATGGGATGCTGAGCTAAGTGGCCCCTTGTCTGATCCAGAGCTGTCCTGAGGTCAGGAGATTGTGTAAGTAGTAACAAACTTACAATACAGTTTCAGAGAAGATTGTATCGATAATATAATGTAAATAATGTGGATATATATTAACCTAAGGGAGCTTAAAAACCTATTTAATCTGGGTTTCCTGTACAAAGCTCCATCCTTGAGACCATTCTCTGTCTTAGAAATCAATTCTTCACCATCACCAAGGGGAATACAAGGATTGTGTTTTGTGGGAACCAACTTTGCAGTAGTATTTGTACTCCTGACTTCTGTTTGACATTTTTCCTGCTCTTATGTTCCTTGCTGGCTCATACACTCTCCCCTAAAACTTTTTGGCTACTCTTGGTAATCTTTTTAACAGTTCCTCACTTCTGGTTATGTGTTAATATGTCTCATTGGTCCCTAATTTTTAGTGCCCATTTATGTGGAAGTGTGGAGAGGTTGGAAGTTGGATTCATATTAGTGGCACCTCTGCAGTCAGTTACTGGAGTTGGGGAATGGAAATAAAAGCATCCTCTCCCCTTGGTGTTGTTATTTGTTCTGAAATGATTGGAGGATAAACCACCAGCAAGCTGTAGTTCTTTTATTTTTGGCAATAAGATCTGTGTGGGGATTCCAGCTCTGAGGTCCCCAATATCAGAAGGACCTGTTGGGACAAGTCCAGAGGAGGCCACAGAGCTGCTCCAAGGGCTGGAGGCAGGCTGGGAGAGCTGGGGGTGCTCAGCTGGAGAGGAGAAGGCTCCAGGGAGAGCTGAGAGCCCCTGGCAGGGCCTGAAGGGGCTCCAGGAGAGCTGGAGAGGGACTGGGGACAAGGGATGGAGGGACAGGAGCCAGGGAATGGCTCCCACTGCCAGAGGGCAGGGATGGATGGGAGATTGGGAAGAATTTTGAGGTGCTGAGGCTCTGGCACAGGTGCCCAGATTTGCTGTGGCTGCCCCTGGATCCCTGGAAGTGTCCAAGGCCAGGTTGGATGCGCTTGGAGCAGCCTGGGATAGTGGCAGGTGTCCCTGCCCATGGCAGGGGGTTGTAACTAGGTGATCTTTAATGTCCCTTCCCTCCCAAACCATTCCATGATTCTCTGATTTCATCATGTTTTGGTTTAGAGGCATTGACTTCACCCACAAGAATCCTGCTATACCTTTTCCAAATCCCAGTTTAGAAAACACCTGGAATCCTTCCCAGGCATCCCTGTCTGGGCAGGCTCCATATGAATGCTTAAAATATTTTTTGTTATTGCAATGTGACCCATTTGCCTCCTGTGTCACACCTGTCTGAGAGGAGGCAGGTGGAGGCTCAGGGCTTTCCTTTTCATGGGAACTTTATCCAGAGAAAGGTGTTTGGGTCACTCTGTGAGCACAGGGAGGCAGCTGGGACAACAGTAAACCCAGGGCTTAAACACAGAGAGTAAATTTATTCCTATTATCTCACTAAGTGGGGATCCCCAAAGCAACACCTGGCACAGGTGTCCATGAGCACTGATCACCCTGATCCGTGCTCCAGGAGCTGCCCTGGGCCACAGGCTCTGGAACCAAGGCACCAAGAGGTGCTGCTGGTTCAGCACCTGCTGTGCTCCGAATGAGACAAATGTAGATGTCTCATTTAGTCTTGCTTAAAAATACCTTTATTATTTTCAACAAATTTCACTTTATCTTACCTTACTTTTCAGCACAATGTCTGGAACTGATGATTTTTCGGTAAGTAACAGTTTTTCTTTCCTGAAGATCAGCTGTCACCATCATATTTTCTGAAAAATCTCTTTGCCCAGGATTTTTCTCCTGGGAAGCTGAGAAGCCTCAGAGAAAAAAAAGAAAACAGTATTATCTCATTTGCTTCTCCTGTGTTTTACTGCTTCAGAATGTAGTTGGAAATTGTTTGTCCAACATGTGAATTGTTTTGACTTTATTGGCCAATGATGACCAAGCTGTGTCAGACTCTGAAGAGAGAGTCACGAGTTTTTTATTAGTATCTTTTAGCCTTCTGTCTGTATCCTTTCTGTATTCTTTAGTATAGTTTAGTTTAGAATTCTTTAATATAATATAGATCATAAAATAATAAATTAGCCTTCTAAGAACATGGAGTCAGATTCATCATTCCTCCCTTTGTCGGGGGTTTTAGAAAATCCCTCAATCAGCCAGTTGTGTTGATTATCCCAAAAACTGACAGTGTTTTGAAGGAAAAGGGGAGCTGACAGCTGAGACATTTCCTCTGTGTCGCTGTGATGGTGTTTTCCTTTTGGCTGGATGTAGCAATCCCTGGACTAAACATCGGAAGCTGCTGGGTGCCTCGTGGGTTCTCTCCTGTGGCATTAACAAAGGAGCTGTGCTTTTATGGCATCAGGATAGTTGCAGTGGAAATTTAGGGAAATATTTTCAGGTTTGTGCTGCAGCTGCCTGTTGTTCCGTTTGGTGGGTCGCCTTTTATCTCTGGCTTTTTAACTGTGGCCTGTCAGAATGCCTCTGCTGCCTTAGTGATAGGAGTTGCACAAAAATGAATGTAATCATCTGTGTGCAGCCACCGAGAGCTCTTCTCCTCCCTCCGGCAGCTGGGCTGTAGCCACGTGGTGGGGGGATGGCTGCAGCCGGGAATTCCGGCCCGCACATTCCATTCTCACCGGCGCTTTGTCTTTCAGTTGGCAGATGCTTTACCAGACCAGTCGCCTGCTAAAACCTCCAAAGTGAGCAGCACCAAGCCTGGCCAGCAGCCCGGGCAGCCTCCGCAGGGCTGGCCGGCTTCCAACCCTTGGAATAACCCCAGCGCCCCCCCTATGACTCCAACGGGACTGCCACCAAACACATCGGCTTCCAGCGTGCCCTTCGGACCTCCTCCCACGGGAATGTATCCTTCAATGCCCCCGGGACCGCCTGCTCCATTTCCTCCTCCTCCTACTGGACCCTCCTGCCCTCCTCCTGGTGGTCCATATCCACCCCCAACTGTGCCAGGTCCTGTCCCACCAGGGCAGTATCCTCCACCAAATATGCCCTTTCCAGAGCTTCCACGACCTTACGGAGGTCCAACAGAGCCAGCTGCACCTCCTGCTCCTGTTGGGCCATGGGGATCCATGCCCTCTGGAGCATGGGGACCAACAATGGGAGGGCAGTATCCTGCTCCCAGCATGCCATATCCACCCCCAGGGCCATATTCTGCTCCCACCCAGACTCCGGGGGCTGCGCCGACAGTACCGTGGGGGACGGTCCCGCCCGGAACGTGGGGACCGTCACCGCCCGGCCCATTCCCTCCACCCACAGGATCATATCCAGCTCCAGGACTATATCCTACGCCCCCTAATCCTTTTCAAGTGCCATCTGGTCCTGCTGGTGCTCCATCAATGCCTGGTGGTCCCCATGTGAGTATTTAATTTTGGTCTCAAATTACTCTATAAAGTGTTTCACTTTTAAGAGGGGGAATTCAGTAGTGTAAAACCTGTTAGTGCAGGTAAGGAGTTTCAGCACATCTCAAGTTTTGTTCCTCAAGTCAGTGGGATAACAGCAATTTAAATATTAAATATACCAGAATGGCTAAATTATGTTCATGTCTCATGTTATAGTGGTCTTCCACTGCTTGGAAAGACTCTGAAAGCCAAAAAGGGGGGAAAAACATTGTAATAATTCTGAGAGAGAAAATATTCTGATCTCTTTAACTGAGAGAGCTTGCTGATAGAGCAATTGGGAGGGAATAACAGAATATAAGGATGAATTTTTGATTAATTAACAGTATTTGTAACTGTGAATAAATGCTGTGTGAAAAGCCTGTATTGACCATGCCTTATTGTCTCTTGCAGCCTTACCGCTGAATACGTTCTGGGCAACGAAATACTGTAGTTTTCCACCTTCATCCACTACTTACAGAGATTTTTACAGTTTTTGTTTCAGTAATGTGTGGGGCTATGAAGAATATTGCCTCTTGTATGTGCATTTGAGGTATGAAGGAGCAGTTTACATCAATTTACCTTGCTCATATGCTGGCATAATTATTTGGTTTAATCAAGTGAAATACAAAGAGAAGAAATCAACTAACACAACTGTGGTTCTTATGTTGGCAAGTATTCCTTGGAAAAACAGGAGTTGCCGTGTAAGGATTATAAAGAATCAGGCCCATGGAATTTCAAAAAGTTAACTCTTAAATTAATGCTTTAAGTCTCATTGCCAGACTCCTGCTGGTCATTGAACGGATGGATAGTCATATTTTGTCTATTTTCAGGTTATTCTAAAAAGTCAATAGAGAAAGTGTTTCAACATTTTAGTCAAGAAACCTAATTTTTGAACATGCTACAGTAATTCAAACTAACAAGACAGAGCATGTGAACTCGAAGGTTTTCTCAGCATTTTGTACATAACTCAAACCAATTGCTCGGTCTGGGACTACGGAGGAGAAGAGCCACGTTTGGAAGCCTTGGTGTGACTTGTCAGCACACTGTTGGTGTTCACAAACAGGCATTCCTGTGCAAGTGAAATAACCTGGATGTGCAGTTAACTTTGAATCAGCAAAATGTGAGTTTTATGCATGCAAATGAGGACATCCTGTTGCCAGTTCTCATTCTGTGGTGGTTGGAAGTTTGGCTTGGTCTGTGTAAAGAGAAACTGATCCCCACGTAGGTACTTCCCTATTTCTGACCTGGGTTCTAGTCATTTCAAATTTGACTTGGCTGCTGGGTTTTGTAAACCTGGCAGACTTTTTCAGAGTCCCTGGAAACTGAACTTGAGCTTAAAACCCAACCTGAGCATTCCCTTCCCAGCAGTTTTTGGCACAGTTGTGTCACGACAGAGATCCTCGTTGGGCGCGAGGGGCTCTCGTTCGCTGTCCCTGGGAGCAGCCCCTGTTCCCAGCTGGGTGTCTGCATACCTCACGGAGTAGGAGGAATTTGGGAGAAATTGAATGTCAGGAAGCCTGTGCACTGCTGTGCAGCTGCCTCCCCCGAGGGGCACTGCCCTGAGCTTTCGTGTTCTTGCCATATCTGTGCCAAGCACACCCGAGGGGTTTGCCGAGACACGGCCGCGTCTCTTGGTGGTACTTCATGGCCTGCACTTGGACCACGGACAGTTTGTTTCCTCCCCAGCTGGGGATCTCCTGACTTAGCCTCTGTGGGTAGAATTAGGAACAGATTTTGCTTCACATGGTAGCTCATTAGGGAGTCTTTGTATCATGGAACTGTGAACACGAGTTAATTCTCTTTCAGTACTTTCGTGGCTTCCTGCATGCGTGTGATGGACACTCTGAAAGCACATGGGGTGACCTGGTGTGATGCTCCTTGGTAGTCATTGCCTTTATGGCAAGGTCCTACAGTATTTTTGCAGGAGAAAGCAGCCAGTTGAACTGTGGCTGCTATAATCCAACGTCATGAAAGCTGATAGCAAAGGAATGTCTATTTTTTCTTTTAGGAAGACAATACTGGAGCTGAACAAAAATATTTTAACACTTCAACTTAAACCCTAGCAATTAACCCTTGGAATAAGAACCAAAAGTGTAACTAACCTTAAAAAAACCCCCAGTTGCCCCCCAAGCAGACTTGGCAAGACTAATTAAAAATTAACATAAGCAACATTGACTGCATTTGCTTAAGTGCTTTTTTGATACCTGCAGCCTTAGACTGTAAATCATTGTAATGAAAAAAAACATTTATTCCAAATGAATGGATCATGCAGTAGCAGCCCTCCAGTTGGAATTGCACTGGCCATATGTCTCTGCAGGGAATGGGAAGGAGTAGGAAAGGATAAAGCAAAAGTAGCAAGTAATGATTTTTGGAAAGGGGTTTTGTAAAAGTAACTAGACTTCTAGGTTCTTCCTGAAATAGGCAGGATTTATTACTGGAACATTTAGGCTAAAATTCAATATATATGGGATGTTTTTCAATGTATATTCGTATTTCTTGAGGTCATGAAAACTGTTTCATAACCCCTTTGTTTTTGTGAGCAGAGTTCTTTGCATAGCAGTGAAAAGGGTATTCCTGTTAATCTATTGTGTAAAAACTCAAGGTGTCACTATATACCGTGTAGTAACTTTATCACATGTTATGTCAAGTGTGAGCAACTTCTGGCCTGAAGCTTTTGCAATGGAATTTGTACATTTCTATGCATCATTTTGAGTTCAATTGCTGAGGAGTTCGTTTTGACTTGTGCTTTGAGGTTGACATACTGCATTTGTTTACAATACGAAATATAAGCAATCACATCTTTAAAGTATAGATTATCACCTGCTGCTGTATTTTCTTTAGATGAAACAAATATTGCTGTATGATAGTGAGAAGCTATAAATACAGGATTTGATATTTTTTTGAAAATGCTGTCACTTTTGTATAAGATTAGACATTAAACGTATTTTCAAGACTGTTGTGTTCACTGTTTTTCAATTCCTGCTTTTGACATGCCTGTGTAGACTTTTGCCTTGAATGAATAGTAAAAATAGGACATCCTTGATTTGCAAAGCCTGAATATAAAATCAGAATTACTTGACTTCTGTGAGTGTTTTTCCTCTTCCTTTTGTGCTATTTGTAGCCTGTACATAAGGGATATTAAATGTGGATGGGACCATGGCTCTGGTGTAGCATGGCAGCCCCAGGTACTGCCTGTTCACAAATTCCTTGGTAATTAGGAGAGAAAAGAGCTGGCCTTGCTTGCTCCAGAGGAGGAATGGGACTGGTTTTTACCTGTGAGGAGTTGTGTGTGTGTTTTCCCTGCCCCTGAACAATTCCTGTGCCAGATTGACACACGTGGATGTGGTAAGTGACCCCCAAACCACTCTGTTCTTACACACTTCTCAGGAGTTTGATGGGATAAAAGTGAGTAACAGAAACTCCAGGGCTTGCCATCAGTATGAACTACAGAATTTGGGCATCACTTGTGGCTGCATTTCCATGTATTGGCTTGCAGAGCAGTTCACAGTGAGCTCCTGCCTTGGGTCACACCTTCACCCTTCAGGGAAGGTAAAAATGGCAGCAGCGAGAAGGAAATAATAGAAACAAAAAGCTCTTTTTAGGCCATGGTCCAAAAATAATCCTGACATCTGTTCATAGAACAGTGCAGTGTGTGGGCAGTGCTTTGTCCTGGCTGTTGGGCTGTGGCACTGTCCCTTCCTCTGGATTCCTCAAATTCATTCTGTCTGCAACAGAATCCATGGCCATGCAGATCCAATGGTGTTGATTGCTGCCCTGCAGAGCCAGAAAACTTCAGCTGAATATTTTGAAGGGACCAAATCCTATGAGAGGGAGCTGGGAAGGGGCTCAGCCTGGAGAAGAGGAGGCTCAGGGGGGACCTTGTGGCTCTGCACAACTCCCTGGGTGCAGTCTGGGCTCTGCTCCCAGGGAACAAAGGACAGGATGAGAGGGAACTGAACTGCACCAGGGGAGGTTTAGGTCAGATGTTAGAGAAAATCCAGCCCTGGCACAGCTGTTCAGGGAAATGGTGGAGTCCCCATCCCTGGAGGGATTTAAAAGCTGTGTGGATGTGGCACTTGGGGACAGGGGTCAGTGGTGGCCTTGGCAGTGCTGAGGGAATTGTTGGACTCGATCTTAGAGGGCTTCTCCAACCTAAAGGATTCAGTGGTTCTAAGTGATATTTAGCTTTATAATTCCTATGAGAGGACTAAAAGCTGTTCAGGGCTGTTGCAGAGTGGTCAGTGCAGGGTTCATCCTGCTGTGGGTGTGTCAGTTCTGCTCCACTCCTGTGGCTGAGCCCAGCTCCATTGCTCTGCCCAGTCCATGGATTCACTGCCCAGCCAGTCCAAACTGTCCCAGGAGAGAGAGGTGGTGATCACAGGATGCTTTGGGTTGGAAGGAGCCTTAAAAACTATCTCATTCCCACCCTGATGGGCAGGGTGTCCTGAGCCCCAGTGCAGTGAGAGCCCTTTGGCATCTGTGCAAGGATGAAATGTTCCATGTGTATTTTCATTGATATTGGCTGCCCTATTTCTACAGTCAAGCTCAGAATTTCAGTTGTTAGAGGGCAACTCCATACACACCAAACAGCCATTTATCCACCAGGCACTGCTATCTGAGCATCAGGGCAATGAAAAAACACAAATTTCACTTTTCACCCAAAGCTTCCAACCATCTCATCCACCCAGCAGGAATAACTCCCAGTGTCCCACCAGGGTGTGCTCATCCCAGCCACAGCTGCAGGGGGATCCAGGAGGACTTGGGCCCAGGTGTGTCCCTGGGTGGGTGCTGGAGGTGTTTGTGCCGTGCAGGGCAGTGGACTCTGCACCCCCAGCCCCCCATCCCTGGGCAGCCTGTGGGGCTGGAGAGGGGTGGTGCCTCCCCTGGTGGGACTCCCCCCTATTTCTCTCACTGCTGGCCCAGTTTTCCTTTTTCCAAGGTTGATGTAGTGGGATGAGCTGCTGTAACTTTTCCTCTGCTCTCACGGGTCAGTGGAGTGAGTTAACTAAAAATGCCAGCTGGTAACAGAGAGGGAACATATTTTTGGTCACTCTTGCCTGCAGAATCACTCAGGTTTGTTACAGAAGCTGTGGCTGCCCCGTCTCTGGAATTGTTCCAGGCCAGGTTGGATGGGGCTTGGAACAACCTGGGATAGTGGCAGGAGTCCCTGCTCATGGCAGGGTGTGGAACTGGATCGTCTCTAAGGGCTGTTCCAACCAGACCACCCTGGGATTCTGTGACAGTTTTGTTTCAGAGATTCCCTGGTTGCTCAGGGTGTCCTGTTTGGTGACAATGGGACTTTGTGTCCCCTGAGCAGCAGATCAGTCCCGAGCTACACCCAGGTCAGTGCAGCAGCAGGAACAGTTCTGCTCCCTGTTATCACTTTCCAAAGGGAACCCTCCCTGTGAAATGAGAGGCTGGGAGATAAAATCACAGTGCCTGTGTTCCTGTCCTCTTCCCAGTGTTCTCATGACAAGGCAGGGAAGGGCTGTGTTGAGCAGCCCTTGGCACACCCCAGGTTTCATTTCAGGTCCTCCTCCTGCTGGCTGTGCAAGATCTTACCTGCTCTTGCACGTTCATGTTCTTGTGATCAGGGGAGGAAATTCCTGTAGCAATTAACCCCTAAACTCCTGCATCAGCTCAGTTTCATTCCATGTGGGAACTGGGAACCTCCCAGTGTCCCATCCCACCAGAATCACACATCAACCTTAGAGACTTGTGCTGGTTTATGCCTGGTTAAAAGCAAATATGGAATTTATCCATTCTTGAAATAAATTTGGAAGATGACAAAGACACTGGATTTCATTTGGGAATTCCTGGGCTTGGCATGAATGGGGAATGGCCTGAAGCTGTGCCAGGGTGGGTTTAGGTTGGATTTTAGGGAAAGGTTTTAGCCCCAGAGGGTGCTGGCACTGCCCAGGCTCCCCAGGGAATGGGCAGAACTGCCAGAGCTCCAGGGGGTTTGGGCAGCAGTGCCAGGGGTGCCCAGGGTGGGATTGCTGGGGGGTCTGTGCAGGGCCAGGAGCTGATCCATGATCCCTGTGGGTCCCTTCCAGCTCAGGACACTCTGTGACACCCCTGGCTCATCAATGCAGTGTTGTCCTGGGGTAGATCCGTGCTGAGAACCCCAGAAGTGTGCCCTGACCAGGGCTTTTTGTGAGGATATTCCACTTTTCAGAGCTGTTTAAAGGATAATGAAAAGCAAACCTGTGCTGTGGTGCCTTTTGAAAGGAACCTGCTTCATTTGCACGATGTGAAATTTCACATTTCAGTGCTTTGAGTGACACAAATGGTTCAGAGGGGTTGTTTCCAATTTGCCTGTGTTCTCTTCAGTTACAGGCAACACTCCAACAAAGAAAAGGTGGCAGAATATCAGTTTAAATTCACTTAAAGTGGGGAAAATTACTGCTTTAATACCCTGGTGCTGCTCCCCCTGAGTGCCCAGCTCTGTAAAGCCAAGGTTTGCTGGCACTCCTCAAGCAGACAGAGTTGCTGATCTTGAAGGTTTTTTAATTGAGGTACTTCAAAGTCTCATCAGCTTCCACACCAGGCTCTCATTTCTGCATTTCTGCCTGGATTCTGTCCTGTTTCCCCCTCAGAAAGCAGCACCACATAAACCTGGAATGCTGGGCTGATCACACCTGTGGCTCTGTGCTGCCACTGTCACCACCCTTGCCTCGATGCTCCTCTCCTGGGGCTCTGTCCTGGCTGGCAGAGTAGGGAGCTGCTAAAAGGAGAGTGGGAGTGGGGTGACACCGAGCAAAAACTGCTCAGAGTGGGTCAAAAAAAATTATAATGTGTTGGGAAAACGAGTTTTTGAGTGTTGTGTGAAAGCTCCTCTGGATTTTGGTGTCAGTGCTGCCCCTCCACCATCCTGCTCATCACCAGAGGGCTCTGCTGCTGCTCCACCTGCCCTGCAAAGCCTCTGGGAGAGGTGGCTGTGTCTGCTGCTGATTATTTTTAACACTGAACTCGATAAAAAATGGCAAACCCAACATTTTAGTGACATCTGGTGCTGCTGGGAGAGGCTGTCAGAGCCGGCACCTTTGCACAGAGGCTGCCTGAGCTCCGGCTGCTGCAGGAAGAACAAACACAGGAACACAGGAGGATCCAACCTGGGCCCTGCTCAGTGGAAAGGTTCACAGCAGGATGGATTTCTGTGCTCTGCAAAAATCTAGTGCAGGAAAGAAGGAAAAGGACTCCTCCAGAGCTCTTCCCTTTCCCTCTCCTCTGGTTTCCTGAGATCTGGCAAAAGCCACCCTTTGAGGTTGGATTTGGGCATCCTAAAGGTGTTTGCCAACCTCAAGGATTCTGTGATTGCTGCATAATAAAGTTGTTTTAAACTCTGCAGAGGCTTTCTGCTGGGTGAGGCTGTGCTCTCCTGGCTTTCTTCCTTTGCCCTTCATGTTTTTCCCAACCCTGTGTGCTCAGGGTGGTGTCAAAAAGGGATTTTACTCTCCTTATGGAGCATCTGCCCCAGAGACAAGGGGGGTTTTCCCTGCCCTCAGTGAACTGGTGAAATCCCTTCCTTCAGCACTGCACTTTTCCTCTCAGCTTTTTAGGCTGGAGCAGTTTCTGTAGGGTTGGCTCACAAGCACAGAGAGTGGGCAAGACAAGCACCAGGATCTTGGATTTTGATGGCAACGAGCCAGGGGGGCTTTGGCCCCATCTGCAGCAGCATTGGGGTCACTGTAGGCATTTCCATGCACTCATTTAATCCCATTTGCATGAAGGATGCTCCATGAGGGCCCCTGGGCACCAGGCTGCAGAGGAGGATGGAATTTCTATCAAGTTCAAAGCCAGGGGGAGTGTGAGGACTTCTGTAAAATCTCTGCTGACACAAATTGCTACGAGACTCAGACTCACTTACTGCTCAGATCTGAATGCCAGCCCCAAAGTGCTTCTCATTTCCTCATCTTTAATCATATAAAAGCTTCAAGCCTCAGCAGGGCTTTGCTCATCTACAGCCTCAGCATGAGAAGCTGGGTGGAGATTTTTGGGGTGGATTTTTGGGGTGGATTTTTGGGGTGGATTTGTGCAGCTGTCCTGGTGCTGCCAGGGCAGGAAGGGGCTGGGGCAGTGCAGCTTCGTGTTTTCCAGGAGGAGGGAGCTCCAAAGGCAGGAGTTTTGCTTTGGTGCTTTATAAAAAGAATCAAAAGAGGTTAAAGAGAGCAAGCCCAGACCTGCTGTACACAGAGGCTGGGGTGGTGCTCCTTATCCACTGGTTTTCCTTTCTTTGCCATCAAACTTGAGCTGCTGAAGCTCTCAGCCTTCCTCTGATGGAGTTTTTCCCCAGTGCTGGGGCAGAGTGAGGTTTGGGGAGGGGGAGATGGTGATGCAGCCAAGAATGCTCTGGAATGAACCAAGTCCCCAAAAGGGCAGCAGGAGGAGGAGGAGGAGGAGGAGGATGACTCTTCATCCCTGCTCTCAGGAGTCCTGGGATGAAATTGCTCAAGTCTGGCAGGTCACAGAGGGGATTCCCATCTCCTGATTTTGCTGTGATTTTGCCCTTTTTTATTGCCTAGGAGAGTCAGAGGTGCCTCAGCCACTGGAATTCAGGGCTGGAGCCGCAGTGACCTCTCAGGGAAGTACCACAAAGGCTCCTCAGAGCCTCCTCCCCGCTCTGAGGCAGAAAGGAGGGGGTGCTGTCCCAGCTCCCCAGCCTGGGAGGTGGCACAGGCAGAGATGGAGGCTGAATTTAGCGCTCTGGGATGGCGCCAAGCACGGCCCCCGTGGCAGATCTGCAGCCCAAACATTGCACACTGCGGCTGCTGCCAGTCCCACACACATCAGGAATCACAAGGCAGGGAAATGGGGATGTGGCTGCTTCTGCTCTGGGGAGGGAAGTGCATCTCTCACACCACGCAGCTTCTTGCCCTCTAGATTGGTTTCCCCCAATTAATTTGCCATCAGGAAGAGAGGAGCAGCTTTCTGTTAATTATTTTCCATTGCTGCTCTAAAGTTATTCAGTAATCCAAATGAGTGCTTTACAGGTATTTCACTTCCAGAGATCAATTATCTGTTGCAGTGGGGTGTTTTTCCACAGCTGCAGGGAGGAACATCAACCTCCCCAAAGCAGCCCCAGCCTCTGTCAGGCATCATTTGGCCCTTGGCATTGGAGAAATGCTGGGAATTCTAAAATGGGGAAAGCAACTCGTGCTTGAAGGGTTTGGCTGCAGTGAGGGGCAGGTTGAGAGCACATCCCCAAAAATGGGGTGGTCTCATGGCTGATCCACCTCCCTGGCTGCTCCATCTCCCACCCCCTGGCTTTGCAGTTTGGGGCTTTAAACCCTCCATTTACCAAGGTGGGTTTTGTTTTACATTGAGGATTCTCTAAAGCAAACAAGACACTTGGGAGTGCTTAAAAAAATGTCAAACCCACAGAATATATCGATTTTTGAGGTCATGACTGATTCTTTACCCACTTTGGAAGAGCCAGGGTTGCATGGCCAGGCAGTGAGGAGATGTGTGCCTTACATCTCCCTCAAAAGCAGGGTGTTCCAGCCCTGCTCTGCTGACTCCTGGCCATAAACCAACCTTCCCCTTCCCTGGATGCCAGAGGCAGAGCTGTGAAGCTCAGTGGCTGCGCCTGGGTGTCCTGTGAGTCACCCTGGGATGAGTCAGGTGAGGAGCATCACTGGCTCTGCGTGCAAAGGGCTCCAGCTCCCACCCCATGGATGCTGAATCAGGGAATTGTGGAATGGTTTGGCTTGGAAGGGACCTCAAAGGCCATTTTGTTCCATGGGCAGGGACACCTTCCCCCAGATCGCGTTGCTCCAAGCCCCATCCAACCTCACTCATCATCCTTGCTGCAGCTTGGGTTATTTCAGTTAAGGAATTTATTAGGTCTGGTTTTGATTTCTGTGTCCACTGATTTTTGGTCAAATTTTCTTTATCCCCATGTGTTGGGTTGGGCTCGATGATCTTTGAGTCATTCTGTGAATTCTGTGTCTTGCACAACTGAAAGTACAAACCTCAGGGCGTTGGAGCAGGCAAAATAAAAACCAGGCAAACCTTTTTGGTTGATGTTTGAAGCCTTTGAGCAAAATCCTGAAAACAGCAATACATGTTTTCCATGAAAATCTTTCTTCCCAAAGACATCTTGAGGGATCTTAGGGAGGAAGGGAAAACCTGTGCTCTAAGGAGTTCATCCAGCCCTGTCTGAGCTACAGGCTCAGGAAGCTCCTGCCATGGATCAGGGATCCTTCAGCTTTGCTGCCTTGAATCCTCTCCAGGTCCCTTTGCCCTAAAACACCTCCAAAGACATTGCAGTGTCTGTTTGCTGTGGGCTGGGTGCTGTGAGAGGCAGCACTCCCTAATTAAGAGCATTTCTTATGCACTAATATTCTTAATATCTATTACTTAATACACATTAAGTATAATAGACATATTTCCCTGAAATACTCAATTACCAGCCATTCCCACGGGCATCCCTGGCATTTTTACACCCTCAGCTTTAGTCTGAATCCCTGTGACAAGCATTGCATGAAGCTGAAGGGTGTTAAAATCCAGGCTGGAGCCCCCATGGAGAGGAGGCTGCCCTCTTTTAAGAAAAATCTTTTAGATAAGCAGAGTTGACCCAGAGGAATTTATACTAAAATTAATCAGAGCCAAAATCAACAGGTTTTTGCCCCTTTTTTTTTTGAGATATCAGCTGCAGCTGAGCCCTTTAGCTGGTGCCTCTGCAATGACAGCAGTCAGAGGGTGAGTCCCTCAGTAACCTTTGGTCAGCCCGGGATTGTTCAGGGAGGTGGATTAGATGGTCATTGTGGGTGTCTTCCTGCTGAAATCCTCTCCTCTGTTCCATTCTAATCTAACTCCATTCCATTCTAATTCCCTTCATTTCTTTTCCTTCCCTTTGCCTTCTCCCAGCAGCACGGAGCAGCAGATCGGGATTTCAGCACAAAATCACTTTGTTCTTTTCCATTGCTGTGAGCGGTGGAGTCCGTGGAGCAAACCAGAGATGATTCACCCTCAACCTCAAATAAAATCGGGCTTGTTGAAATTCCAGCTGCCTCCAACAGCTTCCAGAGCCCATCCTCTGCCGGCCCCGCTGTGTCGGGTGAAAACAACGATTTTTTAGCTTTTATTTTCTTCTTGAGGAAGGGAAAATGTTCAGAATTTAAAATCCAGTTAGTGTTTTACCGAGCTGCACTAAAGCTGGGGGGATGGAGCCGGCAGCCACACGGGTCAACATCTGGCAAGGAGAACATCTGGGCAGGGCAGGGAAGCGGGGACCGCCGTGCGAGGAACGGACCCGAGCAGGGCACAAACCGCCAGAAAAACCAAATATTCTCTGTTAGCATCCCCCGTGGGTGATGTCACGGCTGAAAAAGGGGAAACACCTCGCTCCTGGGCGCTGTCACGGGTGTCCCCGGCTCCGGCACCGCCCCGGCCCCGATCCCGTCCCCGCCCCCGGGCGGGTCCCGGTGCGGGAGCCCAGAGCGACCGCGGAGCCGCCGCACGCAGGTGAGGGATGGGGGATCCCGGGGGGAACAGGGGGAAAAGGCACAAAAATCCTTGGAAACGAAGGGTTTGGGGCGCGTCCGTGCCCTGGGAGAGCGAGGTGGGACGGGCGGGAGCTGCGCGGGCTCTGCGGTTTGGGGCGCACGGAGAGCCCCGGCTGGTTCGGGGGGGATGGAGGGATGGGGAATGGGGGGTGTTTGTAACTCCTGGGGGGCTGGACAGCCCCGAGAGCCCCGGCTGGTTCGGGGGGGATGGAGGGACGGGGAATGGGGGGTGTTTGTAACTCCTGGGGGGCTGGACAGCCCCGAAACCTCACTGGATTTAGGGATGATGGTGATTGTGCAGCAGCCCCGAGGGGGTTTGGAACTCCTGGGGGGCTGGACAGCCCTGCCCGTGCCCCAAGATCCCTGCAGGATGAAGAAAGAAGCCCATTATAATAAGTTGATATTGGAAGACAGAAGAGTCTGACTGGGCTTTGTAAGAAATACTTCTTAATATGAGCCATTTTTATATTTCTATTCAGCCAGTGACGTTTAGGAGTGAATAGGTTTATTTGAATTCTGCAGGAATAGCACCAAAGGGGAGAGAACTGATGCTTCTTTCCCAAATAGAAGGTTTTTTCCCTCTTGCTGTGAACATAGGGAATGTTTGGGGTCAGCTCTGGGATGCTTCTGAAGCTGATCCTCTGCTGGGGCAGGGAGAGCCCAGGTGAGCTCAAGCTCAGCTGCCCAAATCATGCTGGAAATCAGAGCTCAAGTACTCGATGAGGAGCAGCTGAAGGAGCTGGGAGGGCTCAGCCTGGAGAAAATGAAATTCAGGGGGGACCTTCTCACTCTCCACAATTCCCTGACAGGAGGGTGGATGTGGGAGGGATTCAGACTCTGCTCCCTGGGAACAACAGACAGGATGAGAGGAAATGGCCCCACGTTGCACTAGAGGAGGTTTAACTGGATATGAGGGAAAATTCCTTCCTGGAAATGTTTGCCCAGCCCTGGCACAGCTGCTCAGGACCGTGGTGGAGTCCCCATCCCTGGAGGGATTTAAAAGCCGTGTGGATGAGGCACTTGGGGACACAGTGCTGGGGGAATGGTTGGGCTGGATGTGCTCAGAGGGATTTTCCAGCCTCACTGGTGCTGTGGTTCTCTGCAATCCATCACTGCTGAAGAAGGTGGGAGAAAAAACCCCTCCCCATGGCAGCTGGCAGATAACCCAGAGGGCATTTCCAGAGAGCTCCAGCGCTGACAGGGAGGAGGTGGCACCGGGCTCCAAGGCTGCCTGCAGAGGATTAATGGTGGCAGAGGTTTAGTGGGTTTGGGGGATTTTGGGTGCAGCCTCCAGACTGCCCAGACGTGTCCCCAGAGCTGTGTGGGACACACGAGGCTGTGGCCAGGCTGTCCCCTGGGGGCTGAGGGAGCAGAGCTGCTGCTCCCAGGGAGTTCCAGAGGGATCATGCAGGATCCCCCTGGAGCAGCACAAGGCGCTGGCACACCTGACCTGGCTGTGTGTGCACCCCTGGCTTCACCTGCCGGACTCTGGCAAACCCAGGGGCTTTAGAAAGAGCCCTGAAGGCAAATAAAGCTTTGGGAGATGTGGGCTGCTCAAACACTCAGAGTCACTGATTTCTGCCTAAAAAACCCCAGTGTTTTTGCAGGGAGAGGAGTGATTTGCTGGCTGTGAAACTGGGGGTTTGTTATTCCCGGGGCAGGGCAGCCGCATCTCCCGCGAGCTTTGTGCATCTGAACGTTTCTTTCAAAGAGAATTCGCCTTCTCTGCTTTAAATTTGGAATTTTCCTTTTCTTCCCCCGTTTCTGGCTCTCCCTTTTTCCTTCTCTTATGAATGCTCCCTTTGATGGGAGGAACCCAGCTCGGGCTATTCCTGCGCACAGGCAGGTGTGTGTTCTCTGTGCGTTTGTGGACTCACAAAACTTGCAAAGCAGCTTTTATCTGCTGGCCCTCCCACGGCGCCCTCCGGCCGGAACGGGACATTTGTGGATGCATGGGAGGAGAAAGGGGACCTGTCGGGGTGGCTGCCACCCTCCTCTGCCCCTTGCAGGCCATGCCGTGTGTCACAGGGTGTCCCCGATGTGCGGGGCTGGGTTCGCAGAGTGCTGCCCCTGCACTCCCCGGGGTCCCGTTTGGGGTTTTTTTATATGGAAATGGAAATCCTGGATGGTGCCCCAGGGCTGGGGATGTGAATAACAGCGGGAGTGTTGTGAGCTGCGGTGGATTTCATGCCGGGGGTTCAGCCCGGGGTGCTCGGGCTGCTCCCAGCAGTGCCTCCCGTTTATCCCGCAGGTGTCAGACCGGGATTTGTTCTTTGGAGCTGTCAGCTCTGCTGGGCAGGTACGTGATGGCAACTCAGCAATTCCCATCGACTGCCTCTGAACTGTAACTCCCCTCAAAAACTCTTGGGTTTTGGATGGGGCAGGTTCAAAATGACTGACGCTTCCTTTTTTTTCTTTTTTTAGGAAAAATGTCAGACGGTTTCTCTGTAAGTATGGATTTCTCTAAAAATCCGTGGGGGCTGTGGCTGTGGCCTTGAGGCAGAGACCTTTGGCTGGGATGGGAGGGAACACATCCTTGCTAAGCTGCTCAATCCCCAAACCCTCTCCAGTTCTGTCAGCACTTTTCTGGAAAAGCCCAGGGAGCAGCTGAGAGCCGAGCTCTTGCCCTTGGCCACCTGCAGGCCACCAAAGATGGGCTTTGGAGAGCTCAGCGTGATCCTGGCAGGAATGTCCCCCAGCTGACCCTTGTCCTCTCCTCTGTCCCCAGTTATCTGATGCCTTGGCCAACAGCAACAACCCAGCCCCCTGTGCCCCCCCAGCCCAGGGCTGGCCCTCCTGGGGGAACCAACCAGCAGCTCCTGGGGCCTTCCCAGGGTATCCTGGAGCACCTGGAGCCTATCCTGGAGCACCTGGAGCTTATCCTGGAGCACCTGGAGTTTATCCTGGAGCACCAGGAACCTGTCCTGGAGGACCTGGAGCATACCCTGCAGCACCAGGAGCTTATCCAGGAGCACCTGGAGCTTATCCTGGAGGACCAGCAGGACCAGGAGCGTATCCAGGAGCACCTGGAGCATTCCCTGGAGCTCCACCAGCATCAGGGTCGTTTCCTGCCCCAGGACAACCCTCCAGTGGCCCTGGATTTGGGCCTTCTGCTCCTCAGGGAGGACCAACAGCTCCACAGGGAGGACCAAGCCCTCCAATGGTAATGGCTCCATCATGGTGAGGGTTTGTGTCCCACGGCAGGGGCCTGGGGCTGGCTGCCCCCAGGGGTGGCACTGGGCTTTTGACATGATTTTTTGCTGACACCAAATGTCTGTTGTCTCCCAGAAAGTCCCCTTTGAGCTGCCCCTGCAGGCAGGACTCGTCCCTCGGCTGCTCATCACCATCACTGGGACTGTGAACCCCAACCCAAACAGGTACTGGGGGGGTCCAGCTCTGAGGGTGGGGGGCTTCCATGGGGCATTGCTGGGTGGAACAGGGGGGCTGGAATTTGCTTTCCATTCCTGAATAACCCCTGCCTGGTGTAACATCAAATATTACACCAAACAAATGCCTTGTTGCCCTGTGGGGTCTCTGAGGTTTTCTCTCTGCTATTTTTGAGAAGCCCTGCAACAGAGTTCAGGGCTGTTGGGGCAAAAATAGCGACTCCATTATTGTTTTTGCAGGTTTTCACTGGATTTCAAGAGAGGGAATGATGTTGCCTTCCACTTCAACCCCCGCTTCAACGAAGACAACAGGAAAGTCATTGTCTGCAATTCCATGTTCCAAAACAGCTGGGGGAAGGAGGAGAGGACAGCTCCCAGGTTTCCATTTGAAGCTGGAAAACCCTTCAAGGTACCAGAAAAACCCATCCTGGCTCAGTGTTAGTGCACCAAAAGCACTGAGAGGGTTTGGGCAGCAAGACCTGTGCAAGGACAATATCCCAGTTTTTCTGACCCCCCTCCTGCAGCTCCAGCTGCCCAGGCCATAACTTCTCCCCCATTCTGGTATCCCCATGGATTATGAAACCCTCTTTATTTACACTGCTGTTCTGCACAGTGGTTGGACAGGTTTCTGTAATGTGTTTTCCCTGCTGGCAGCTCCTCACGAGGTGTTTTTCCCTGCAAAGGAGGGTCACAATGTGGAGTCTTGCTTTCAGGGACTGGCATAGGGATGAGGAGGCAGAAACTGGGCTGAAACACGGAGGAGGGAGAGCACAGCAGAGTTTTGGGAAGGCAAAGGTCGCTGGTGTTGCAGCTCCTCCGCACGCCCCAGGGCTGGACTGAGCTGGCAGCAGCCTCCAGCCAGGGCCAGCCTGCTCGGGTGTGGGGCTTAAAACTCCTCCAAGAACAAATCCAAGTGGTTTTGGGGCTGATTTGGGGTTTTTATTCCAGCTCCAGATCCTCTGTGAGACGGATCACTTCAAGGTGGCCGTGAACGACGCGCACTTGCTGCAGTACAACTTCCGCGAGAAGAGGCTGAACGAGGTCACCAAGCTCTGCATCGGGGGGGACATCACCCTCACCAGCGTGCTGCCCACCATGATCTAACTGGGGGGACTCTGGGCAAGCTCTGCTCTTTCAGGCTGTAACACAAGTGCCTTCTCACCAGCTCACTGTGAGGTAATAAAACGTTTAACCTGTAAAATTTGGTTTAATAATAAATGTCTTGAAAGTTGCGACACGCTCCAGGCGAGCCGAGTTCTGCTGTGGAAGGAGCTGAACTCCTGCTGCAGAGACAGCAGCAAGGAGTTTGATTTCTGTGGAGAGGAACTTGGGAGAGCAGCCTGTGGCATTCTGCCCCTGGTCCTGTGGACAGGGGAGCAATCCTCTAGGAAGCACAGAGAAAACCTGACAGCCTCCAAGCCTGACCAGGATGAGGCATTTCAGGAGAGGGGTCAGAGCTTGAAAGAAGCAAAATCTCTGCTAGACTGTGGCTGCTGAAGCCATCCCTGTCCTTCCAGCGTGTCCCAGGAACATTTCCCAGCCCAGGGAGATCCCATCCCTACTAGTGTTAGGTACTCCATGAACGGGTCACGAGGCTTGTGCTGCTCCCCACTCATCACCCCTGCGTGAGTCAAGAGCAGTTTCAAGGGTGGGGAGGTTTATTGGCAAGTTCATCCTGTGAGTCAGGCTGGTAAAAAAAGAAAACAGAAGTATGTTCCCTTTGCTGTGAGTCACTGCAGTCTTGTCTGGAAAACAACAGTGCAACAGCCACCAGTGAAGTTTCCAAAGCTTTCTCTGACGTGGCTCATGCTGTTTTGTAACAGTGACTCCTTTTATATTTTGAGTGCCAAGTTACAAGCAGAGTCCTTAAAATTTCCAGCAGATGCAGCAGTCTAGAGCAGCACACTGCTACCACCAGCATGGAGAAGCTGTGGCTGCCCCAGCCCAGACAAGGTTGGATGGGGCTTGGAGCAACCTGGTCTGTGGAACTGGATGGGCTTTGAATTCCCCCCCAACCATTCCTCAGCAGGAAAGTGATTAAAATTAAAAGGAGCCCTAGAGCAGGAGTTAGAAATGAAGAAAATGGACTCCAGCACACATCAGCTTCCTCTTTATTCAGTGTAATCAGTACACAGCTTCCAGGTTAAAACTCAACCCCTGGCAGTGGCAGCAACACTTTCTGCTGAAGGACTGAAATCTCTGCTTGCTTTGGGATCAAGGCTGATGGAAGGATGTGTGTGTTACACTCAGGTCACTGGTACAAGAAGACCAGTGAGGTATTTGTTAAAAATATAACAAATGGTGGCACTGTAATGCTAGTCCTCAAATCCACAGTCTACAGAACTGGCATGATCCTTATGCACAAGTATGTTACAATCTGGATGGGGAATGCACAAGGAACAAGATGAGAGAAGAGACTGAGCATAAACATGTCAAAAACAAGTAGAAAACATGGGGCCTTAAGATACTCAATAGAAAACTGCATCCTTAAAGGAAATAATATCAATGCCTATTTCGATACATCACCAAAAAAAGGTATTATCTGACTTAGAAATCCTAGTTCTGAGTTAGTTTATGATATTACAAATCCAGTGGTTGTTACACACCAGGAAATCTTTCCCAGGAAAGAATTGCATGCATCCAACCCTGCCAGAGCTGGTGCTGAGGCTGGTGTTAACACACAGACACTGCAGCCTGGGGGTGCACAGGTACCCCCAGAGCAGGGCAGAGTGTTACACAGGCTGGGTGCCACCCCAGAAGGTGCCTCCCAGCAGATACAGGGCACAGGCACAGCTGGTGGGGGGTAATAACAATAAGTCATGAGGTCAGATCAAGGTAGAAAAGCTTAAAGGTGAACAGTTTTACAACCTGAAGGAGACAGGACATATATTAAATGACACCAACATAAAAATGCTTCAGGTTGCAGTCAGAATTTACAGCCAGAGGATACAGCAGGGATCACCAGAACACAGCCCACTACTGATGTACAGCAGAGCTTGGTGCATCACAACTGCACCATCAAATGATACAAACCCCATGATCAGATCTGCTACCATGGGTACTCTTCCTCTCTCAACACGGTTCCAGGGTAGCAGATTGTGTTCCAGATACCCTCTGTGAGCTTCCTGTTCACAGAATTTACATATTTTGCATTTAAAGTCACTTTTCATTGATCCCCAGAGGGACCAACAGGAGAAAACACAATGAGGTCACTGAATACTTCAGCTGCTGCAAACTTCTGGGCTTTGGTCTTGACTGGAGTGAAGGGAAGCTCAGCATCCAGCATTGGCTGTGGGAAGAGCCAGAGAGTGGAGTCAGGGTTTTGAGGAACACTTAAACCACAGAGCACTGCAAGGACTCTGATTTTCCCAAAAGTAGTTTTACAAGCTAATTTCCCAGGCATAAAATAAAAAGTGATTACACATGGTCCACGCTGAAGGCAGACACTCCTTACTCAGTAATCCATATTTTAAAGAGGATTTTTCACAAGAAAACCTACACCCAAATTCTATAAATTGTATTAAATGTGAAAGCTTTTGCACACCTGCTTTTCCCTGCTGAATGTTACTTCCAGCTCTAAATGCTGAGGTGATTAAAAAAAGATTTGGGGTAGGAAAAAAAAGGCCGTTAGTGAATATCTACAAGAAAATTTGTAAGAAAGCACAATTTAAAGGCTCAATCTGTCAAGAATCAGACATGGTCCTGCTACAAATGTCTTGATTCATCCTACACTCATCATGTGCAATAAGAAATACCAGTGTGAGCCCAGCAAGGAGACAGCTGGAATGTGGTTTGTATTTAAAGCCACATCAACTGGCTTGATAACATCTTTAAGAGTTTAATTTCCTTTGTGCAGTAACTGAGTCTGCAGCAAAGGTGAACAGTCCTGCAACATGCAGCTTGCCTTAGTCAAATAAACTTGAAGGTCAACTTACCATATCAAAAGGATTTCTATCAATGAGTGTCAAATCCCTGCGTGAAACATCTGAAAAATAAGTACATAATTTAAAAAAAAGAAGTTAGTCTGATGCTGCCAAAGTTGAAAAAACAGCACTGTTTTCTGTATTTATGAAAATAAGAAATCCATACTCTAAACTGTATTTATTTCTTTATATTAGCTTTCTCTTTCACAAAGCACTCAGAAGCTGTTCAGAGAAATCCAGGGGCACTGTTTGCTCATGTGCAATTTGTGTTTAAGTCACACCAGCTAAGGGAGGCTTTTCTAACAGCACCCACCAATCAATCTGATTTCAAAGAGTAATATTCAGATTATCATAAATCCTGAGGATAACAGAAGGCCCCAGCAATGCCACCCATGCAGCTCTGAGATAAGCACCTGGCTGATGGATTTGTGGCTCTCCAGACTGAGCAGAGTTTGTCTCCTTCTCTGGGCTGCACATGATGATGTCTTGTCCCTGTTCTGCAGCAGACAGTTCCATCTCTTCCATGCCATCCACTGCTTTTGATTCACTGCTAGAATTTCCCAGGACCTGAAAAACAGGGATCTTCTCTGTTCCCAGCCACATCCCTGTTATGTTCAGACCAAGTCCACACACCTCACCTACAGATTTTATGGAGAGTTCAGGAGAGATGGAATTTTAACTCCAGGCACTGTGCAAGGCACAGGCAGGCCAAGGCTGAGGGTTAAGGCTGTGACTCATATCCCAAACACCCTTTAAAGCCTAAAAATGCCTCTGACAGTATAAGGGAAGCTCTTTCACAGAAAAGAAGGTTTTGAACTTCACGTGTTATCTGGTGACTTTTCCTCCAGAAAAACCCATCAGCACCACTGAAAGGTTTCCCCAGAGAGAGAAATCACCAACTCTCATTTTAATAAAGGATGAAGTAGAAGCCTCAAGAAAAAAAATCAGTAACCAGGACTTTTTAAATATATATATTATATGTAGAGGGATGGAAGGGGAAATGACTGCAGTCATGCACAGATCCAAGCAGTAACAAATAAAATTTAAAGACTCCATTTCCAGTGCAAGTTACCAAAGAATGATTGGCTCCAAAGCACTGACTTTCACTGGTAGCACAGTATCATCTGAATTAGAGGTCACATTCCTCTTTAAAAACTACTCAAACACAGGCAATGTCACCAAGATGGATTTCTGACACTTGGATTAGTTCTTTTAACTAATTAAGGAGATTAAGAGCCCAATGCTCTGCTGGGGAGGATGCTCTGAGGACTGAGTGCTGTTGCTTTTAGCCAGGGTCCATAAAAGCACTTAATGCATTATTATGTACATAATGCATTATTATACTTTAAATGCATTTTAAAAATCCCCACCAGAAAACAGGAGGTGGTGGACTCCTAGGAACATTGCTTCTCCAAGTGACAAGTGTTCCCCTGGAGCAGCCAGGACCTCCAAAATACAGCTCTGAAGAGCAAGACAAGGTCCCCAAACTGCAGCAGTTCCTACCTTTGTCCACCCAGAGGTAAAAAGCACTGCCCTGAGGAATACACAAGACTTCTAAGTGAGGATTTATTCAGAAATCCAAGTGGCTGGGGTAATCAAAAGAATTTTTCCTTTGCTAGTAAAAACAGAATATTTAAAGCACATCCATGAACAATGCAGGACTTACCTTATTTCCCTCTGCTGTGCCAGCAGCCAGACACATTTCTTCTGCAACCACAGAAATGCTGGAAGAGAAACCAAAACATTTTCATTCTTCTCAATCATCTTCATCAATCACCTTCTGACTTGTCCAACTAATCTTACAATTTGTTCTGCAGTTTTGCTGCCTTGGTTGGCACTGCTGAGCTACATCAAACTCAAACTTCCTGGGCAAACAAATTTCTACCCCAGCAGCAAAATTACATTTGGGCAAAGCTCTTAATATTTGCTTAAGGGAAGGAAAAGTCAGAGGTACTTTGCAAACTTTATCACTGCCAAATTGAAAGGTAACATTTAATGGATTTCACATCATGTCTTTCAGTTCCAACTCTAAAATGATTTGTACAAGGTTAATTAAAAGCTGCTTTAACATGCCTACCTTTGTTCAAGACCTTCAGGGAGTTTATCCAGTGGGGGAGTTTGTTCAGTGGGTAGTTGGTCCATTTTCAAACTCTGTGCTGGGTGAAAGCCTTTGAGGGCTGATGGGGTTTGTTTTGCAGGTGCATCCTCAGGGTTACAGAGGGGAGAAGAAAGCAAAGATCTAATGGATGATCTTGGATTTGCCAGTTTTCCAGGGGTCCTTGGAAGCAAACCTGGAAAATGCGTTTCATGTTTCATTCCTACAGCAGTTTCCAGAAGCTGAAATGAACTGATCATTATGATTCTAACCAGGGACCCAACTGTTTTCTGCTTGTTCAATCATCTTATACAAATATTAGATGGAAATCTTATATACACTTGCAAAAACAAATTGAAATTATTAACTTCCATCTTTCAAATTAGGCCATTTTTATAGAGTTTAAAAGACACAGACTCAGAACTGATGCTTAGAAGAGATTCTCTGCCGGAGTTGACTTAAACCCAGTGTTGCTCAAAGCTTTTCAGAAGTTCCCCCCTACTAACAAGAGGCACATGAAAAAAAATTTAGTTTTGTCATGAGAAGAGAGATCTGTACCCAAAAAAAGGGAATAATCAAATTATAGACTAGAAATTAGAGAAACAGAAGTACTGGAAATACTGGCTGCATACAGATGTCAATATGATAAGATGCTGAAAATGAAGTTATATTTTGAGCACCTGTTAAAAAACCTGAACTATTAAACAGCTTTTATAGTAAACTGGATTATGTTACAATCTTGTTAACCATGAGCACAGATTATGAGTGGACTTTATCTGCAGCTTTGAAGAAGCACTGCAAGAGGTTTAGTTTAAAAAAAAAAAAATCCCAATTACTGTGCTACAATTAGAGGATGTGAGCTGGCATTGACTTTGATGAAGAGGCTCATCAGCTGAATCTGGGAAAGCTCAGATTAGAATTTCATTATTAAATTTATGCTGGGAAAACATGAACCAGCTATTGCACCTTTGTTTAAGCAGGGATTTCATGCTGCCATAACCACTCGAATCAGCACATTCATGTACCCCAGTT
Organism: Fringilla coelebs; assembly: GCF_963513975.1. Taxonomy (NCBI): domain Eukaryota; kingdom Metazoa; phylum Chordata; class Aves; order Passeriformes; family Fringillidae; genus Fringilla; species Fringilla coelebs. The sequence goes on from NC_140034.1 coordinate 3,667,942, forward strand.
TACTTTGGAGCCCTGATGTAATCAGTCACTGGCTGAAACAGTGTGTCCAGTCCTGGAGTTGTAGCCAGAACAAACAGCACAATTCCTCTCCCCAGTGAAATGGATTAAACTCTCTTTGGTACTTTCAGATCACAGAAATCATGATTAGCCTTCACCTACCTGAAAAGTTTTTCACAGGGCTTTCAATCCTGAAAAATCCTGCTTCAAAAACCACTTTTTCTGCCTCTGGCAGTCTCCCCTGCTGGGTACCCTCAGCATCTCCCCCCTGTTTCATTCTGTCCCTCATGGCTGCTTTGACAGAAGCCAGGCGGCTCCGGGCAGCAGCTCTGGCAGCTGCTTCCAGCTTGGCCTTGGGCACTCCACTTGGCACTGCCTTTTTCTGGAATGAAAGAAAGCTGGGTCACACCTGGAAATTCTGCACAGGAGCAATTACACATGGATCTCTGCACAGGGGCTGCTGCTACAGACACAGCAAGGAGCAAAAGGAGGCTCAGGAGGGACCTTGTGGCTCTGCACAGCTCCCTGCCAGGAGGGGACAGCCAGGGGGGATTCAGGCTCTGCTCCCAGGGAACAGGGACAGGAGGAGAGGAACTGGATTAATTTGCACCAGAGAAGGTTTGGATTGGATATGAGGAAAAATATTTCCATTGAAAGGGTTGTCCAGCCCCGGCACAGCTGCCCAGGGAAGGGTGGAGTCCCCATCCCTGGAGGGATTTAAAAGCCATGTGATGTGGCACTTGGGGACAGGTGGTGGTGGCACTGGTGGTGGCATTGCCAGTGTTGGAGGAATGGTTGGATTTGGTGACTTTTCCAACCTCAACAATTCTACAATTTTATGCATCAAGGCCTCTGCCCACCCCCAGCATTTCTTGTGCTGCCATCCAGCTGTTAAGGTAAGTCTGTGATGACAACATTAATAATCTTTTTTCAAATGAATCTCCAGTTCCAAAATCCTCAATATAACTTTTTCCCCCTAATAAATTCAGAAAGATTGTGGAAGCAGTGGGATGCAGGGACTCCTAGTGGCAGGGACACAGTGTAACCACAGGACAGACTCCAGGCAGTCAGCGAAGCCTCTCTTGGCAATTAGTTTTCTAAGGGAAGTTTTGTTTTGTACCACCTGAAGAGTTCTGGCATTTATGGCAGCTCCCACAGACCACAATCCCTCTGTTTTCTCATGCCTGGAGTTTCTTATCCACCTTCATCTCAATGTAATAATTAGCTAAGCAGTCTCAAGGAACTTAGAGCTTAGGCAATGCAAATACAACTTGATATTCAGAAGCAATTCTATATTTCAAACCAAAGAGTAGATAAAACAACTCAGTACAGCTCATTTTGCAATAAGTACTAACTTGTTTTGGAGAGTGTTAGATCCATTTGTGCTTAGAAAAGCAGCAGTTTAAAGCCACCCATGGTGTTAGCTTAATGGCACACCATTACAATGGAGCACTCCCTGCTCAAAACTGGCAGTCACTCCCAAATTCCTGGGTGGTTTACTTTCCAGTTAAGTCAGTGGCCCATATAAATTATTTTACATCTGAAGAGTAAGTTTATATCCTAAATTTAAGAGATTTGTCTTACTAGCATTGAATCCAATGACTTCCAAAAACATATAGTTAATTTTTGGTTCTAATCTTACCAGCCAGAAGAGGGAACTAGGACTAAACCCAACAAAAAATACAAGAGAGGTGAGGGAGAAGGGTGCACCCTGAGAGGAATTTCACTTAATATTCAATATATCTAAAGAAGCCATGCAAGATGTGCTTTAGGGGTATTCATACCTTGACAACTGCTTTGCTTGGGACATCAAGTGGCTGCCACTCATTGTCTTGAAGCTTCACCAGATTATCAAATTTTTTATTCACATCTTCAACCTGTTGGTCACATTTAAGGAAAGCAAAAGAATACATTGTGAAATAACCTTTATTCAAACAAGCACAGTCTTCCATCCTGCAGGAAACATCTCTCAAATACTTCAGAAGAAGGAGATCAAACTCTTATGCTTTCTGCAGAGAAATCAAAACCTGTGACTAGGACCATAACAAATCCATGTCTGCATTTAATTTAATTACTTACAAACTCCTTTGTTTGCTGGTTTACAAATACTGTTGAGAGCTCTTTTGATAATTCAGATTATACTTCATTCTGAAACTAAAGAAAGCATCAATAGAGGAAAAGAGATGAAGGTTTTCTACCACCTAAGCTCAGCTCTAAATAGAGTTATTGTAGTTCCTGCATTATTCTCATATTGAAGCATGAAACCCCTGCTTTTCAGGTGAGCTTCAGGAATTTTCCAAAAACTGGGAGGTAGACATTGTATCCTCACTCCAAAACAGAGTAAGATTTGGCTAAACATATTCATTCCAGAGACAGAAAAGACACACAGCCCAAAAGAACACACAACAGGAGAACTGGTCCATGAATTATAAGTCATAGTATCCCAACTGCAACTATTCACTGTCACAAGGTGTTAAAAAAAGGACCTGCATTTTTTACATTAAAGATAAAAAATATAGCAAAAAAATTTTCAATACTTGCTTCATAAATAACTCCATCAGTTTTACCTTACTAAGTTAACAGGCAAGTACATACCTGAAAATTAATCATATCCCAAAATCCATCCAGGTCTGTACATGTTGTTTCTTTTTCACCTCGTTTAAATTCACAATTATCAACCAGTCCTTCAAACTGTTTGAACCTTTCTCCTATGAGCAGCCTTGTCTGACCAACTGTGGAGCGAATCAGGTCTTTAGCTGACAGCAAGAAGAAAAAAAAATACAGGATATCTTGAGTAAATAAGTGTTTGAGGAGTCAGGAATTTGTTGTCCCACCTATTGTAAACCTGCAATTCAATTGAGATGGAGCTTTCCTGTCCACTGAAATGCTCTGAAGTTGCTTCTTTCAAAAAAAAAAAAATTACTCTCTCAAGTCTTAAAGATAAGCATTGCTGGAGTCATCTATATTTTCCCAGATAAGGGCACTGACTCCACATTAAAAACTAATCTTATTTTGAAAAACCAGCTTGGTTAAAGTTCCTACATTAAATACTGACTGGCAACAGAACAACTATTTTGATGTGCACTTGTTCACTTTATCAATCACCATCACTGCAAGTGCAACACAAATTTTAGGAATAGGAGACTTTCTATCTTTTGGCAGATCCAACTCTAAACCTTCCCTAGTACAGCTTTGCAGATTATTTTTTGCTGTTTTGCAAACAGCACATACATGTCCTTCTGTCTGTCCCATTGAGTTCCCAGAGCCCCCTTCTGGTGCCTTACTCCAGCTCACTCTTACCATCCTCTGGAATTTCCAGCTCAAGGTTTCCTTCCCACTGTAGGCACTGAGACAGCAGCCTCTCTGTCTCAGTCCGAAGAATGTTTCTGAAAATAGAAGGACAGAGGAAAAATAAGGGTTTGGAGAATTTCCTGACTTGTGGTGGCTGTTAATGGTTACTATCCTTTTGCTCTCAGAGAATCCACAGCCTCTGAGCTGAAGATTAGATTGTTTTATTTTGCTGAGTGGCTGAGGTGCAATTTCTTTTCATGATCCTTAGAACAAGGTGTTATCTCCAGAATTTTCCATACTTTCCTTGCACTTAGGTGCAAGGAAAACAGGTAGAAAAGGCACCTTTTGTACCTTAAGGTATAAAAAGGAAAACAGTAATGTCAGCCTGCTCAGGTCACAGCTGACAGACACCAATCAGCATTAAATTAAGCTGATCTTTAGAAGAAGTCTCATTTTTCTTATTAAGAATCTTCAAATGGACATCAGGGAAGTGAAACAAGTGAACCCAAACCTGAAATAGGGCACATCATGCTCTTGCTCTCTTGTATCATCTGACTTCACTGCAAGTGCTGTTGAAACAGGAGTTTTGTTTGATCTCTGAGTGGAAGTTCTCTCATCTGATTCACCTGCTGAAAAGCATGAAAGGAATTTGTTCAGAATCTGGTGATAATTAAAAGTATCAGCATAAACTAAATGTGAACTTCCTACCTCCTCCTTTCAAACTTGTGGTCATTTGCTGTTCTTGAATGCCTTTAATAGAAGGTGAAGGTTGACTTTTTAAATTAGGCTTTTGTGCTTTAGTTTCACTGGATTTTTCAAATATTTTGCTGGAAACAAACAAAAGTACATTTAGTTAAGACACATTGAAAAAGTGACATCAAATATGGCCAATTTCACAGAAATGCACAGTTTAGAAGGCAAACTTCCACACAACACCAGAGAACTCAAATAAATAAATAAATAAATAAATCAGTGCAGATAGATACAGGGCAGAGTCCATGACAGCAGCTCCTCAGGCATGGACAGAATAATGGATTATATCCATATCTGTTATTATATCCATATCTGCTGTTAAGTCCATATTTAAGCAAAGATAGAAACCATGAGGATCATGTGTTACAACACCACATCACTTTGTTAAAGAGTGAATCTTTCTATAGAAAAATGATTTTTGCATCTCCACAGAGGTTCACTTGCATTTTAGGTCCCATTAGAAGGAAGACTCTTACATTGGAGATTTTGAAAAATTCCAGACAGCAGTGGGTGTCAAAAAAGCATTTGCCCTTGAAGGAGACATGGGTGTCACAGTGTAGGTTGCCAATCCACTCAGAGGCTGAAACACAAAGTTTTGAGGGGCAAAGGAGCGTGTTCTGGGTCTCCTTGGAGAAAAATTGTTGTTTTCCACTGAGGTTTGTTCTTGTTGAAGTTCTACTGGCACTGAGCATTTGGAATCAGCTGCAGAACTTTCCGACCCTGGATTCACTCCAGCATTTGTCTCCACTTCATGTTTAGAAGAAATTATCTGTAACAGCATAGAAAGACAAATCAAATCATCAAACCATGTGTTTGCAATAGGCATGGGATGAATTATAACATGAGTGTCTGAAAGCCATCAGGAAGGGAACAGCTTAAGGTAAATCAGCTCCTAAACCAGCACACTTGGACAGAATTGATGAGTTACCAACAAGTCCAACCATTTCTGACACCTTCAAATCGTTCTAGAGACAGAAGTGAACACTTCACTACAAAAAATGCAACAATCCACTCCAGGGGCTAAAGCAGAACACCTTACCAACCAAGCAATAATTAAAATTGACAAATGCTTGCTCCCACTGCTAGAAATAAAAGCTTTAAGGTGATAAAATCCTCAAGAATAGAATTACTGGCTCCTAATCCAACTAAGACTGTTGAATAGTCATTTTTTATGCACATACTCCAATCCAAAGACTGAAAAACAAGCTGGAATAGGCTGATAGCTGAGGAATGCAACCCAAGACAAGTGCAGTTACCACCACAGAATGTCATTAAAAGAGGAAAAACAAATTAAACAATAATTTACATTCTTGTGAGATGAGTGACCAGATAGTCACACAGAACACATTTCTGAGATACCGAATTGAGATTGTTAGCTCAAGCCAGCCAGAAAAAACTTTGGGTGTTTTTTCAAGAAAATATATATCTTCAACCCACTAAAAGTCTTGTTATACTTCAGTCACTTCTGCTAGGAATGTAAACCTTGAATTTTGCTTTTAGCCAACCTTTCCAAATGAGCTGCCTGTGGCTACAGCAAGAGTTTACCAACTGGCAGGGACTCATGCCTGTGAAGAGGTGCTTGTCCAAGGAAGATACAAGTGTTCTCACCTCCTGTTTGGGTGTGATTGCACAATCTCAAACACTCTAAAGCACGGCTCCAGTTACAGGAACAAGGTGGAGATGGGAGGTGTGAGAGGGAAGAGTGGAGCAAAAGAAGGAAAAAATCATGGAAAGCTCTTGTACAGAACTGCCTGCACATGAATGCATAAAAAAATCTGGAAGTGATGACACCAAGAACCACAATGACTGCCTTCAGCTGTAAATGATGCAGTGAATAGTGTTCTCCTTTGTGGAGAACAACATTTCCAGCTTTATTTTTTGGTGGTTCAAAACCTAAAATTTAGGTTTTTATTAAAAACCTAAATTTTAAAATGTGTTTATTTCTTAACTTCTAGAGTCTCATATTGTTACCTGAGCAGGAAAAGGATCCATTCAGAATCACTTCAAAAATTTACAGCTGCTAGATTAAGCCAGCAAAGCTGTCCATTTTTTTTTTTTTTTGACTAGTTAAAACATCAGATATGTCATGTAAGAACTTCTTGTCTATTTTAAATCATTGTCCAAATGCTGATTAGTAATCAAATCATTCATCAGCCATGTCCATCTCCATGGTGGGATTCTTGGGGTTGTCCTGTGAAGGACCAGCAGTTGGACTGGGATGATCCTTGTGGGTCTCTTCTAAGTCACAGTATTCTGTGATTCTATATGAGCACTAAATTTGATCCTAATTTTTAAAATATGGCAGTATAAATACATACAAGTCCTTCCCAAATTCTAGCTTATTACTGAAATTACTGCTTTTATGCTTGAGCACTTCAGCTACAATGACACAGTTATTGGCTCTTAAATAAGTTTTACTGCTTTTCCATTTCAACTATTACATGACCTACCTTTATGGGATCAGGTTTGACAGCTTTCTTCTGCTTTCCTACTGTGCTTGCTGCCTTTCTCTGTGACTGGTTACCTACAAAAAGAGGCACTCCCAGAGGTCAAAAAGGCATCTGATTCATGTAATCTTTCACCAAAACACTGCCATAAAAACCCAGTTGCTAAAGATAGGGATAGACTGTTTTATTTCTTGGGTGGGAGGTGGCTAGAGGGAAGAAACAGCATTGCAAAAGTTCATTCAAAAGAAAGCCTGGCCTAGGATTTAACAGGCTAGTAACAGATGTATCATCAAGAAGACAGATTCATTAAGCCATCAATCTTTAGATCTTGTCATATAGTAAAAATAAAAGTCACCTTATTTCCTAAAAGGTTGTAGAGAGAGTGCCAAGCCATTTGAGTTTAGATTTTTAATCTCTATATGGCATAAGAATTCTGTTGCTGGACTGAATTCCAGTAAACAGGCAAATCTAGACAAAGAGAAATTCCTCACCTGAAGAACGAAGGCTCTCATCTCCTGCAGAGATGTTCCTGCTCACACATTTAATAATTATATGGCCATAAACAGCCAAAGTGCCAATCTCTACCAGTGCTGGCTTTGTTCTTTGAGTTTGTAATTACCATGTGGACATGGATGCTCCACACTGATGGGTTTTGTGGGAAGTGTTGGTTTCAACCTGTTGATGTAGATACTGCACTAGAGCTCCAGACAAAAGTCTGGGTGATCCAGCATTTAGGCCTCTTCTTAGATGATAATTTGGCATGACTTAAATGCAGTCTAAGGTACAGCTGGGCTACACAGCTCTGCCTCACTTACCAGCAGTAGCAGCAGTTGGTTTCAGCACCTGCCTGGCTGCAGAGGCAGCTGCTCTGGTGACTCTCACACTTGGGGCTGGTTGGGCTGCAGTCTGCAACACTGCAAGAGAGATTAATCCCAGAGATTCCAAGTTTAAGAAGGAGCTGCACTCAAGTAATAACCAAAAGTTTCCATTTTGTAGAAATCAGAGAAATGCACCAGCAGTTATCAGTTGCATGGGTTTGCCAGAATGAGCAGGGTTTGGTCAGTTCAGAGCATAGCTTGGCCCTGGCATCCAAGCAATGCACTGAGGGATCCTGACTGGAGGTTTTACTGCACAGGTCCATCAAGGTACCAGTGTGTTGGATGCCATGCACAAACTTTCTCATCAAAACATTAATAATTACTCCCTTAGCATAGCATTAATAAGGAATGCTTCCCACTGCTCCCTGCAAGCAGAGTCAAGGCCCTCTCTGCTTTACAGATGAAGATTTTTAGATTAATATCTTTGCCATGGTTATTTGCACAGCTGGAAGCTAAAGCAAACCATTGGTGTAACAAAGTGATGCCCTGGCCATTATATGAAAGATTTCCAAGGTCAGAATTTAATGCAATCTAACAAAGTACTCTTAAGACTAATTGGCTCTGAAATATTTTATAAAACATGACAAGTTCATGCACTGTATTACCCATCTTCATCATTTTCATCTTTGTGTTTTAGCACTGTTTCTAACAGGCTTTAAAATGACAGCACTTTCCTGCACAGACAAATTTCATGGGAGCTCTTTATTCCATTCCCTGCCTGTCTGAAATCCCCACTTGGTTACTGTTAATGCTATTCCTGTCTTTATTGTCAACCTGTGATTCTGTACAAGCTAGAATGAAAAGCTGGGGGAAAAAATCACTGGGTAAATAACTACAACATCGGATTTATCAAACATTCACTTCCCAAACATTTTTATGTTGGTGTTTTAAAGAATCACAGTACAGTTTGGGTTGGAAGGGACCTTAAGGATCATCTCATTCCAACCTCCCAGCCATGGGCAGGGAAGTTTAATGCATATCCTTGATTCAGTACAAAAGAAATAATTAATTTTACAAATAAATAATCAATGGATGACCATTTTGCAAAAATTAAACATTTTAATTGTTATATCAAACACTAATAATACATCTTTTCAGTATTCACCAAGTGCACTACTGAAATTAAATAAAGGTCTGCGGCTTGCTGATTTGATTAGATTAATGATGTGAAAGTCATTTCACTCTGAATTACTGAATCTCTTGCATTAACATCAGCATTCCACATGACTTGGTTGTATCTACTTAAGGATATCACTGAGCTATGAAGAAGAGTTTCTGATCCAAGGCATTCAAATCCCTTAAAGGTGGCACAGGTTGTTTATTTTTAATTGCTGTTTTCTTAAGAAATATCTGTAATTGTGGCATAAAGTGACAGACACAGAAGGTACTTGCTCTTTTCTAACAGCAGTCACTACCTGTGATATTCTTCTTGAGGCAAACAGAAACCTCTGCACAGCTCCAGGAGCTGAGGCATCTGGCAGTTGTGCAATTTGCCTACTGACCTGTTTCTTTTCCCTCTCCCAGGGGGAATAATCAGTAACCAGGATTGTCAGGACCCTGCATTCCATTTCCCCCAGCCTATGAAGGCAAAAAGCTCATGTGGTCCCTGGAGTCACACACTTGATAATCTGCCAGCTGCTGCCTTTGGTAGGAATTGCCATCTTAAAATCTCCTCCTTCCTTCCTACACCCAAAAATGTGCTGTGGATCTTTCTCCCCAAAACCACCCAACTTTCAGGTTCAGCTGTATTGCCATACCTTTCTCTTTTTCAGCCACTTTGGCTGTACTCATCTGTTTATGTCCTGCCTGTGTAGAGCGTACACTCTGTCCGTGGGCACTGACCTAGGAGAAAAAAACAGGTTTTTTGTGAAGTATCAGATTTACAGAAAATCAGCAACCCAATTTCTTTCCTCATCTATCTAACCTAGATTATAGTAAAGAAAAAAGTCAAATAATTTGGCACAGGGAACTTTAAAAAGTAGAGAGACATTAAGGATAACATAAAATAGATTGGTTTAGGGATATGCTATTGTGCATTATCCATCTAGTTAATAAATGGTCAGAAAAAGAGTGAAGAAAAATGTTTAAGCAACAGTTTCAGTATCTTGAAAAACTTGATTGACAAACAGATCCAGAAAACCTGTGCTCTTTTCTGCTTCTACTGATCTAATCAAACTTGTAAAGATATTACCCCGAGTCTGAAATTGCATCCCTTTCTCTAAATTTATTCACTGAAGTTGTGTATATATAAAAAACAAACCATAGAGGACTTAGATGCAGTTGGTATCAGAGTTGGTATCATGGATTTTCCTTCTTGGATCTTGGCTTTTGACCGAGTAATCCTTCCAGAGAAAGCAGGAGCTGCCTGGAAACATCCCCAAGGAAATGAGAGTTAATAAACTCCTTTTTCCCTTTGTCACTGAGACTGAGCAAGAAGCATAAATGTGAAAAACAACATGTCTGTGCAAAATGGGTCAAGTGTGCAATCTGGGAAGCTTTCAAAGCTGAGTTGACTAAATATGAACAAGTTACTAGTTCTAAAATAACACAGCTCTTTCCTTTGTGGATGAATCATTCCAGTTTTTGAACTGAACATAGTCACAAACACAAAAATCCACATATCATTAGTACTGTTTCCAGCTTTGTTTGGAAAAGAGAATGAGCCAAATTACTCCTTTAGCATAACATCAATAAAGCCTTTGCAAAATAAACAGCTTATTTGGAATAACACACACATCTTGTACACAAACATCAATTTAAACGGAGTACACAGATGCAATTAATTTAGATATTAAATATTCCCATTGTTACCTTCTCTCTTGGCTTTGCAACTGCAGGTTCCTCAGCAGCAGCAAGTGCAAGGAAGCCAGGTGCAGCTGGTCTGTAGAGCCCAACCTTGAACACCCCTTTCTTGGCCTTCTCCCTCTGCTCCTGCAGTTTGCGAAGCTCCTTCTCCTCCTTGTAGCGCTGCAGCATCTCCCTGCGCTCGTTCATCCTCTTGGTGGCTGCACTTGGGGCTGCCTCTGCAGCAGACATGCAAGGCAGATGTGTTAGAAAATCAAGAAGATGGCTTTTGACACAACAAAAAGTCAGAAATTTCCAATAAACTCTGCCAAGCTAGAAGAGGAACTCTTGCTCTTTGAGTAAGTCAAAGAGCAGAACTGACTGGAATCTCTAAAGTGTTTTAACCCTTCCCACTAAAAGGGAATTCAATGGTAAATTTCAGCTTACAAATAGAATTCCCCAAATATCCACCTGAGGACTACTATAAACTCACTCCCATTTCACAGGCTTGCAAGGGTACTGGTATGAAAATTAACACCTCATCTTATTTGGTTTATTTGTACCAGTTTCTCTATTCAAACACTTGCAATGTCATTGAAAACCCAGCTTTAGATACCAAAGATTGACTCAGGCTGAGAAGAAATGAGGCAGAAGTTATATGAAAGAAAAAAACCTTAAGATGTTGCCAAACTTGAATTATATCTACCTGAAAAATTAATATCCACTTAAAATTGAAATTTATGAAAGACAGTCAAGACAAAATTATTAAATTTCATATTTGATATTATTACACACAGACTGCACTCCAATAATCTTCAAAAAATTACCATCCTCCAATAATCTTCTGCTATCAAAATACTAAAGGTGAAAGTATTTCTAAAAAACCTGTTGGCATTTTTAAATGCTAACTTAATTTCTTAAACCACAAACACCCAGGAGAGCCAGGGGGCAGAATTCAGCATACATGCAGGCTCTATTTTCTGAGAGGAAAAGAAGTTGCGAAAAACTAGCCATTTTCAAAATACAATCCTACAATGCATTAATTATTTTATATATAATATAAAATTGCCCATTACTAAGCACACTTTCAGTACATGACAGGCATGTGGATTAGATGGTATTTTAGACTGGAGTTTTTTACATCTTAAAGGACAAAGCAATCATAAAGGCTCTTCTATTGAATATTAATAACAAAATGCATTCTTCCTTTAGCTGCTGCAGACAAATCAGAGAAAAGCTTAATTCACACCACTGGATCAGTGAGGAAGGTACAGCTGTATTAAGATTTTATTGTCTTGATTTTAACACTTGTAAAGGCTGATAGGGTTTTAAATCTTCAACTTTTTTGTCAAATTAAAATGTTGACTGCTATTAGGTTTCTGTGATCATGCTACTAAACCTACTTATTTTTAACATTTAAAAATAAGTTTATTGCAATTCTTCACTTACTCTGTTTCACACTGCTGTTCTCTTGAGAGCACAACTCCTTGGTTTCTGTGAGCTCAGAAATTCCCCTTTCCTTGGAGAGCTGAACATTGACATCTGCCAGCCCCAGCTGCCGGCCCTTTTCGAAGAGCTTGTGCCTGTTCTCCTTCTGAAGGATGGATTTCCTGCGGGCAACCTTGGTCCTGAGGGCTTCTGTACTCAAATCCTTCTTGTATCTACTGGCAAACTGGGAAGTAGCAGCCATCCTGATGACCTTAGACAACAAGCACAGTGATTAGGAAAACACTGTCATGATTTGTTTTCCAGTTTTGTTAAGGTTTGTAAACGTTATGAGCAAAGCCCTAATTCTTTATTTCTGTATGTGACCAGAGAAAACTCAAATGACAATTTCAGCAATGACTCTTTCAGCAATTTTCCATAATTTTTATTCATTCCAGGGACCAGTTTGGGTGTTGAGTGTCACCAAGTCTGGCACAGAATTAGGAGGGGACACTGCACCCATGCCTGGGATTGGCTGGGCTGCTTTCTCCGCAGCTGTTTTCCACATTAAGGAGATGAGCAAGTAAATGACAGGGCTGTAGGACAATACTTGGAAGCAACATTCCATTTAGATTAGACCTATCTGATAGCAAGGAATTTTGCCATCAGAACCAGGATGTTTCCAGGATGCAACTACAATACAATAGTGGTTATTTCAAGCAGAATTTTCCCCATCTCTTTTAACCTGAGGAAGCCTTAAGCCAATTGTCAGCTGCTTTGCACTTGCTGTGCTAACAGTACCTAAAAGGGCTCCAGGAGAGGGCCTGGAATGACAGGACAAGGGGGAATGGATGTAAACAAAGGGAAGGGTTAGATGGGATATTGGGAAGAAATTCATTTCTGTGAGGATGGTGAGGCCCTGGCACAGGGTACCCAGAGATGCTGCTGTAGCTGTCCCATCCCTGGAAGTGTTCAAAGCCAGGTTGGATGGGGTTTGGAGTACCTGGGATAGTGGGAGGTGTCCCTGCCCATGGCAGGGGATGGAAACAAGATGGGCTTTAGGGTCCCTTCCTACCCAAACCATTCTGGGATTCTGTTATCCCCTGCATCCCCACTGAAACCTGGCTTCTCAAGAGTTTGCCACCTCAGACATCACACATCTCATCTTTCACCACTTACAGAAAACAGCTCTACAGTAAGCAGGGTGACAGAGCTAAACTAAACACCCAACAGTTATTAATTCATTGGTAATTGAGTCATTTACTGAGTCTCTTTATTTCAGGACAGCATGCTCTGATCAAACTGAAGGAACCATCAGTGAACTGAACTGAAAAGCCTTGACAATGGTTATACAGCATTTCTTAAAGTCCATCCCTTTTCCATCTGTGTGCCACCAAAAGCCAAAAACCCAACCAGCAGCTTAGCTGGAAAACCCAAATATTAGAAGAAAAAAAGCAGCAAAATAGAAATAATGCAGAAATAAAGTGGATATATTTATGGGAAAAGCAGTCAAGGAGAGAAGCTGAGCTGTTGGAAGAAGGAATACAGCCCAAGCCTGTTCAGATACCATCAGTGCTGGCACTGCAAGCTCCCTGTTCCCCACTCCATGGAAGTGTTCATGGAAAGGGGAACTTGCACAGCACCTGCACAACCTCCTGGAATTGCTTAGAACAGAAACCAAAAATTGCTTGGACAGAAACCAAAACCACTGCATTGTGCTCCTTTTTTTTCAAGAGAGAAAAATGATCAGTAGAAGTTAAAGAGCAAAGGGAATAAAAAATCAAAACTCAAATCAGGGGCTGGATCTCCTCCACACAATCCTGGAAGAGCTGGTCTATGCCAGCACCACCTGAATACCTTGGGCTTCACCCTGCATTCCAACTTTCAGAAATTGATTAAAAATGCCAGCTAATGATGAGGGCAAAAAACTCCACTGCAGTTCATTGGTCATATTTGTCCTGCTTTACATTTAAGTGATTAAGGGAGGTTAATTAATGAGCATCTCCAATAATCATATTTGAACTGATCCTGCTAGTAATTACAGAATTGTTAGTAATTACATGGCATTACAGAAAGCCATAAAGAAAACAGTGGGAATACATCTCTACTATCTGTCCTAGAAGCAGCAGGCTTTTGAGCCTAGTGGATGATAAATATTCCTCAAAGCAGTAGTTTAATCTCTACACTCATCCTTTTTCAGGACAAACTTCGTAAATTTACCTTTAACCACGTTCTTTAAGTACAGCAAAGTTACCAGTGATATCTGTGGGCTCATTAAAATATATGTCATACTCAATATCCCAAGGATGTGTTTAGAACAAAAATACCTGTCTCCTCTTCTTCCCAGGTTACTGTTCCTGTGGAGTATCTTGCCCAAACAGGAGCCTAGAAGATTAATTGGTATTTAAATTGACATAAACTCAAGTAAAGACTATTAGCAAGAAAGGGACAGAGGGCTTACACAAAGGATTTGTGACTGGCTAATGTACAGTATAAAAAATTCAAACGGATAATTAATTTTAATAAATAACAACAAAGGAAAAGAGACACTTTTGACCAACAACAAGAACCAAAGAGCAATGTGAGCATGAAAATATTTAGGTGCTCTTTTGGGCTGAATAGTGAGAAAACAGAGCAGGACATGACTGTTAGCAAGAAAAGAACAGAGGGCTTGTGACTCCTTGTGACAAAGGATGTGAACAGAATCCTTGTGATAAAGGATTTGTGACTGGCTAACGTATAGTACCAAAAATTAAAGCTGACCATTAATTTTGATAAACAACAACAAAGAAAAAGAGACGCTTTTGACCAACAACAAGAACCAAAGAGCAACATGAGCATGAAAACATTTTAGGCTGAACAGTGAGAAAATGGAGCACGAAGAGCAAACATCGCTACTTTTAAAGCGGGTAAAGACTGAGTAAAACCTGAACTCAACGGTTTCGAGAGGGCTCCGGGGGTCAGGGCGGGCTGTGGGGCACAGCCCAGACCCGGCCGTGCGGGGCCAGCCCAGGACTGTCCCCTCAGCCCCTCCACGCCAGGGCCTCCGGGGGCTCCCATCGCACCTCAGCGAAGAACCACCGCTGCCAGCCCACCGCTAGGCGAGACCCCCACGCCGGGACCCTTACGGAGCACATTGCCGGGGAGTCACGGTGCCTCTGACCCCTCAAACCCCCTCCAGGGCTCCCAAACCCCGCCGCGGGACCCCCGCTCCCCCCGGGCCCGCCATTACCTGCCCCGGCCCCGCGCGCCGCACAGCCCCCACCGCGCGCCGCCCCGCCTCGCTTTCAAATCTCACCCGCCAACGCTCATTGGCCAGCGCGGACTGCCCGCTCCCATTGGCTTCACTGCGGCGGTGATTGGCAGCGCCGGGACCCCATAGCGGGCTGCATATTGGTCATCCCGTGGCCACTCTTAATTTCTATTGGCTTCTTGGGGAAACTCCCCGCCCACACCTGCCGCTCATTGGCTGGTGGAGTGAGGGAGGTGAAGCCGCTGAGGATGCGGGGCGAGGTCTGCCCTTGACATCTCGCAGGGTGCAGGGGCGCTAAGATGGTGGCGGGGGGTGCCTGTGCCTGAGGGACGCCTGGGTCGGGGGGCTCACCTGGCACCGGTGCCACCAGGACTCAGGCACAGTGATGAGCCCTTCTACCACGCGCAGAATCCCAGAACGGACAAGGCTGGAAGGGACGGCAGTGGCTTGTCTGGTCCAATCTCCCTGCTGTAGCAGGGACGTCTCAGAGCACAGGGCACAGGATTGTGTCCAGACGGTTCTGGAATATCCCCAGTGAGGGAGGCTCCACATCCTCTCTGGTGTCTGTTCAAGGCTCGGTCACTGCTCAGGGAAGTTCTTCCTCACGTTCAGGTGCAGCTTGTGGGCATCAGTTCCTGCTCGTTCCTCTGGTGCCACTGCTGGGCCCCGGGAGCGGAGCCTGGTCTGTCTCTGAGCCCTCCCTGCAGACAGGGACAGACAAGGATCGGGTCCCCTCCGGAGGGGTCCAGCCCCTGCTCCTTCAGCCTTTCCTGGGCAGGGGGATGCTCCAGTCCCGCTGTTCTCCCCTGCTCCCGCTCCAGGAGCTCCGCGTCTTTCCTGAACCGAGGAGCGCACAAGGTTTGTGTCCACACCTGAACACCCGCGTTGTGCCACCTCCTGAGGAGCCGAACCCGGGCTTTTCCCGTGTCTGAAAGGACCATAAACACATAATTAAAGTAGTTTTTATTAACGACCCTTTATTCCCTGCCATACCCGCATCGCGCCCACCCCGCGGTTTTGCTGGGGTGCGTTGCGTTTAAGACAATTCTCAGCTACTGGAGAGTTATTGTGTTTGTTTCTAAGTGGTAACTTGGGAAATTCAAATGCTGACGGGGGAACCATCCGCTTGGTGGCACTGCAAAAATGGGGACGACGCTTGGAGAAGGAGAAAAAAAAAAAAAGTGTTTGGAAACGAGAAACTGCTGAGTAGCAGGAGCGGTAGTCAGCGGCAGGCAGCCTGAAAATGCGGGATCCCCTCTGGCATTACACAAATATATCAGTAATTTTGTATATAAAGGCGATTTTAAGACACCAATAAATGGATTAAGCACCACAGTAGGAGCACAGAGCTGTTCCCCACGGCCACGATCAGAGTGAGTGGCTCTGGACATCCCAGATTGGAGCAGTTGGGAAAAGTCACCCCATTTCTGCACAGACTGACAAAGGTTACAGCAAAGGTCACAAATATTGACCATCCAGCCTAATCCTTCAGTCCTTTATTTGCTAGAGATAATAAAAGACCAGCATGGAGGTTATTGAGTGCTGCCAAAGTGATGGCTTGAAAAAGATCCAATTAAACAGAACCACAGGAGCTCAGATATGTGGGGTGTACAGAGGCCAATCCAATGCAGTCCTCGGGGTTTGCTGATTTTTTTTTACTCCACTTTTTCTCCTATGGCAGTGGAATTTGAGGACATCAGCAATTCTACCTTATATCAGGATACAGTCCAGTGATGTGAGCCATGCTGAAACACAAGTTTTAGGGAGAAAGTGAGTTTAGGAGCGTCATCATTTCAACCAAAAATTGGTGGTTTTTTTCTTGCTGCATACCTGAATATGCTGAAACAAGACTTGTTTGCTCTTTGGAGCATGTGGACTGGCACTTTTGCTCATTTCCACTCTTGTAGGTGTCCATAAAGAATTTGGGAAGCTTTGCTACAGTCTGGGCTTAATCTCAGGAGCTCAAGTAACAACAGGAGTGATAACACAGGCATGGGCCCTTGAGGAACCTGAGTACCTGCCCTGGGTTTGCTGTGCACCTCTGCAGGTGTTACCTGAGCCAGGTAGGTTACAGCCAGAATGGGTTTCCTTAAAGTGCTGCACAGACACCTTCCACTGACAGTATTTAGGTCACCACAAGGGCCTCAGTGTGTTTGAATAATGCCAAGATTTTAAAGTGTTGCAATATCACTTAAGCTAAAACACTCAAATCAGGTATTTTCCAGCCAAATTCCTGATTGCTACTGATTTTATTGTGCTAAGAGAAATAAATATATTACTATTTCATAGAAATAAACAAGGGATGTGAATTTCTAAACTCATTATCCTGTGCACATATTAGCCATGCCTGAAAGGTTAAACTCCTTGTTCTCATACAGACCTGATGATTTTATGATAATATCCCACTTTAGCCATAGAGCTTTGAGAAGCAATTTGAATTTCTTTATTTCTTGACAATATAACTGTCATTATCTCATACATTTTGTACTGAGGAGATCATTATGTGGCAATCTGCTAACTTGCTTTTTCTGCTCTTCATTCCTTCACCTGGAATATTGTTCTTTGTGAAGGTGATTCTCCCCACCCTTGCACAAATCAAGCGCAATATGGAGTGTGTAGGGAAATCTATCCTCAAATTTAGCCCTGAAATAATTACATTTTCTGGTCATGTTTTTGGTGAAAGAATGGAGTTATAAAGCTGTACCCCACAGCCACTTTCCTGCAGTCAAAGAAAATCCTCTGTAGGCAAAATAAGACACTGCAGAGGGCACAGGTTGCCAAATTCAACTGATAACCTCTCAATCAGGTATTGAACAGCTAATTCATGATGATGCATTGGCTTGCTGTTCCCACTTCTGCTCAGGCTTTTCACCTGAAGTGGTTGCTAGTTTAAAAACCAGAACAAATTCTAGGAGCTGAAAATAGAAGTGAAATTCCTGTCTTTGAGCAACTAGGAACACAGTTCAGCCTCTTGCTCTGCTCTGTGGGGTTTATTTTGCTCTGCATCCCATTTTTACCAGGAATGGGAGGAAGCCCCCCCCCCAGTGCCTCAGCCTGTCACCTGGGAGGAGGGCATGGTCCAAGCAGGTGGAGAGAAGTTTGGACTCTCACCTGGATGAGCCTGGAGAGTATCTTTCCTTTCTTGGGTACTTCTCCACCACCCAGATCAGCACATACAACAAATAACATCAAATACACCCTTGACACCCATGGTGTTAAACAGAAATTGTTATTGCTCCAATCCTTCAAAGAGCCCTGACAGACTCCTAAACCCCAACGTGGGCCTGGGATCCTGAGCTGATGGAAACACCTCCACTGGCTACACAAAGTTGTTGAGTTTGCTGGGGTCCCCAGGATGAGGTGAGAGATGAGAATTTGACTCTATGTTCTTAGAAGGCTGATTTATTATTTTATGATATTATATTATGTTAAAAGACTACTATACTAAAACTATACTAAAGTATAGAGAAGGATATAGACAGAAGGCTTAACAAGAATGAAGAATAAAAATTTGTGACTGACTTTTCAGAGTCTGACACAGCTGATGGTGATTGGTCATTAAATTAAAACAATTCACATGTTAGGATAAACAATCTCCAGACTACATTTTAGAGTAGCAAACACAGGAGAAGCTGAGGTTTCTCAGCTTCCCAGGAGAAAATCCTGGGCAAAGAGAATTTTTCAGAAAATATAAAAATGACACAAAGTGATCTAATACAGCTCTCATTTGATGTTTCCTTCTCCTTGCTCTCTGCTCCCAGGTGGGAGTTTCCACTTGCCCTTGGGAAGTGTCTCTCTCTGCACTATAAATAGAAGGACAAGGTACCTGACTCTGGAGATTCTATTGCACTCTGGCAGCTGATACCCAAAAGCTGGATGTTGTAGCACATTTATAAGCTCCCAGCTTTCACAAAAATGCAAACTAGCAATGTCAGCATGCAAAGTGCACTTGGGAACACAGCCTGAGTGGTTTTATCTCAGCATATCTGTACATCCTCTGTTATTTACGGTGTGTTTACACCAAATGTTCCCTGCTGCTACAGACTTCACTCACAAACCCGCTTCAGCACTGCAGGTGAAAGCATCCTCAGCTGGCTTCTTTATTCAAAGTGCAAGGCCATGTTTTTAAGGACATCACACTTCTTTCCAAACAGACTCAACCCTTCTTAGTTTTCTTCCAGAGGCAAAGAGGGGAGTGGGAATTAACCCCAGAAGGAATGCTGGATTCAACCATAAGCCAACCATAAGCTGAGTTGAGACCAAATTTTTTTTGTTTTTAAAGACTTGGAGTGGGTTGCTTTGGGGAAATTGTGTTTTTTATCCCCTTGAGCAAAAGCAGATGAAGAAACCACTTAGTGGGGTGGGATTAGATGAAGTCTCAGCAGCAGGAAGTAGCTTTCTGAGTTAGGCCAAGACCATTACATTTTCCTTTGAGAAGAGCATCCTTTTCCCTACTTGCACAATAATTCCAGTTTGGTTTTGTTTTTTGTTTGTTGGTTTTTTGGTTTTTGTTTGTTTGTTTGTTTTTAATTTTGGCTGAAAACCTGTATCTTTTTTTGTCACGTGCCTTCGTGTCTCCATTGCCCAGGGGCAGAACACCTCCTGTGGAAGCTGGCTGGAACTGCTGGAGTTGTGTTTCATGGTTAAAATCAATACAGCCAGTAAGGGACAGTTTCTTCTCTTGGTTTAGGGAGTACAACACAAGCTGTGAGGAATATGACTGCTAATCAAGATGGAAACAATAAAAGAGCTGTAAGGACTTGGTTAATTCTCTTTGCTCTGACAGAGTTAAACTTCTCCAGGTCTCTGATAAGATAGGGCTGGTGTTCTTTATCTGTTGTTTTTTTTTAATATTCAAGGCTACTGAAATGTAGAAGGGCCAGATGGCCATTTAAGCTAAACAATGTGCAAAATCTTTCTTATATTATCACTAACTGCCCCGAGGGGGTGGGAGGAGAAAGGTTGTTTAATCATTAGAAGTCACTTAGCAGCAAATGGCAGTTCACTGTCTTTATCAATTTACAACAAAAGATTGGGGCCATATCTTTGTGAGGCCTTTTTCTAATATGACAGGGCACATATTTCATTCCCCTCTGAGTCACCTGGGGATATCTTGCATCTCACTGCATGTCACCCAACTGTGGGGCCATGCTAGTAAATAGGGTTTTTTTTCCCATGTGCATTTGGTCCTATACCAAAAGACAGAATTTTTCCCTGGAACACAGGAAACTACTGTGTCAGCAGCAGCTAAATCCTGTTGTTTTTCTGTGGTTTGTTACAGTTCAGAGGAGAAAGTACTGGAGGGGTGAGAACAGTAGGGTCTGTTTTCTGTCCTGTCCTCATCTAATATTTGACCTTCAGCAACTCATCTCACCTCTGTCTTCCCTCCCACCCTCCATTTATATTTCATAGTCAATAGGGGCTCCAGACACTTTGGGAGGTTCATCTCATCTCATCTGAGGCACTGTGTAAATGTGATCCTGGGCCTTGGCTAATTAGCTCTGCCCCTGGTCAGGGCTGTCATGGCACAGTGCTGTGCTGACACACACTGCTTTTTAGCAGTGCTGACACACTTGGGCTGCTTTTTAGCTTCAGAACAGTCTCAAGGATCTCCTCTCAGTAGTGCAACCAGAGAGTAAGTAGTGCTGCCCTCCAGCAGGTCAGGGAATCATAGAGTCAGACAATATCCTGAGTGGAAAAGCACCCACAAGGTTCATCCAGTCCAACTCCTGGCCCCGCACAGGACACCCCAACAATCCCACCCTGTGCCTGAGAGCATGTTCCAAACACTCCTGTGCTCTGGCAGTCCTGGAGCGGTAACCATTCCCTGGGGAACCTGTTGAGTGCCCCACCACCCTCTGGGGGAAGAACCTTTTCCTAATATCCAAACAAAACATCCTCTGAACAGCTTCCTGCTGTTCCCTGGTGTGGAAAGGAACCAGGCCTTTTCAGTTTGCTGCCTGCATCATCTAACTGGAAATGATTTGCCTAAATCTTTTGAGGAGAGGGGAAGCTCCTTCTTGTAGAAATTCTTTTAGGTTCAAACTACCATCTGATGCCACCACTTAATTCCCCCTTTCCCAATGTTTTTTCTTTGTGTTTCTCTCTTGTTGTCAATACCTTTGGTTTCAGAGGATTTCTCCAGTGCCCTTCTCTTTCTCTCTACAGGCTGACTTGAGAACTGCACAGAGAAGATGGCTGGGGTGACACTTGCATGACAAACCACTGCTGTGGATACATCTACAGCAGGAACAACAGCTCTTGTTGCCTCTGCCAAGGACAGATGACAGCAAAGGGTATTTAGTGATTGTGCTAGGGAGGAAACGTTGGCAAAACAAGCTGACAAGGCTGGCACCACGCTGGTGGGGTTCCAGTAGGGAGGACACTCCCAGTGACCTCCCTGCAGCCCTTCTGGGATGCACTGCCCAGGGAGATGGTGGAGTCACCATCCCTGGAGGTGTTTAAGGAAAAACTAGACGTGGCACTCAGTGCCATGATCTGGTCGACAGGGTGGTGTTCCATCATGGGTTGGACTCGATGATCTCAGACGTCGTTTCCAACCTAATTGATTCTGTGATATTTCTGGCCCTGCAGTTGGGAGTTCAGTAGGTTTCAAAGCCAGGAGCTCTTTCGAAAGACTTTTTGGCCTCCTATACAGGACCTTACAGATTTTTAGCCCAGACTAAATTCACTGATAAACTGCCGGTGTCCCCGCAGCGGGCTGGGAACTGGCACCCCCGTGGCTTCCAGTGCCACGTTGGTCGCTAAACCTTGTCGGTGAGCTGCAAGCCCGGCACACCGGGGAGAGCGGGCAACCACGGGGTCGCCAGCGCCAGGGGCTGCCTTGGAACCCGCTGGCCTCGAACAGGCACTTGCAAGGAGCGAGGAGCCCGGGAAGCGCCCCGAGCCGAGCCCCCGGTGCCTGGCGCGGCGGGGCGGCCGGTGCCTGGCGCGGCGCGGGGGCGGCTCCGCGTCCCTCCCCGGCGGCTCCGCGTCCCGCCCCGCTCCGCCCCGGATTGGCGCGGCCGCCCGGCTCCTCCCGCCGCCGCCGGGCGCAGGGGGGATCCGGCCGAGCCGAGCCGAGCCGAGCCTGGCGGCTCCGCCACGGCCCGTCCTCCGGCCCCGCTCCCGGTAGGCTCCCGCGTGCGCGGCACGGGTGGGTGGGCGCTGGGTTCGGTGCGGTGCGGGCAGGTGGGCGGCGAGCGGGGCCCGCCCGTAGCGCCCGCGCTCCGCCGGCCATGGCGGCTGCGGGGCCGCCGAGGGGCCGCTGCCGCCCGCAGGACGGGGCCACGCCGAGGGCACCGCGCTCTGCCCGGCTTTATTTTACCCTCTCGCTTTATGCTGTCCGCGGTGCTCCCCCAGCGCCCTTGCCCCGCTCCCGGCCTCCGCGGAGGTTTTGTGGTGCTCCTCTGGCAGCGCTGCCGCGGCTCTCCCGGCCCGGCCGCTCGGGCAGCGGGAGCCCGGGAGCGGTGCCGTGTCCCCCGCAGCTCCCGCTCACCGTGCGGGGCGCGGAGCATCCCCGCTCCCCGCGGTTGCGTAACGCGGCCGTCCCACGCGTGGCCGGCGAGACTGAGCCCCCCCTGTTTTCTGCGGGTCAGTTTTTTCGCGGATCTTCTTTTAAAAGCAACCCCCCTCCCAAACCGCCTGTTTTCCCCCCAAATTTTGATCTCTTGAGTTGCGGTCACTTCCTGGTGGTGTTTTTTTTGCACGGCTTCCCCCGTGGTTCATACATCGATCAGCTGCCCTTCAGAAGGGAGGGGTTGTGAACTCGCTAAACATAAACAGTGATCTGAAAAGAGCTTTAATGGTTATTAGATATTGTGATAATTCTTGAATGACGCCTTCGCGTGGGGATGGCGTAAGAACCTAAGGAAAGGTTAAAAGTACAATTACAGTGGAAGTGATTTCTTCTCGGAATTACTTCCTCCAAGGCCTTACTCGAAACAATAAGCGTAGCTTTTAATTTCTTCAGTAAACCCAGATTATTGACTTGTGCCATGCGGCTCCCAGTTGGAAAAATCTGCTTGGATCAGCCGGACAAGTGGGTCTAAGGCTCGTCCTGCCAGGTGCTTTCGTACAACGCCCAGCAGCCGCGTGTGTCTCTGCTCTGTTTTTAAATAACCGGCTTGGATGGGGCTGCAAAGCTCATCCCCAGCAGCCCGGAGCGTGTTGCGGGCTGTAAAACCCGCCTGCGAGGCCGTGGAAGTACTCCAGGGCTGGCCCTGCCCTGCTGGGCGCTGTCCTGGCCGTGCCACAGCGCTCGGTATCCAGTTTTGGTGGCTGGAGATATCCAGGGGAGCTGTGGAACAGGCGAACGTGCGGCGCAGGCTCCAGCCGAGAGTCTTAATGAGTGTTTGCGTAGTGCTTCGTGTTTTCTCGGATGAAAGGTTTTACATAATTGGCCATTATAATTGTCTGTCACCCCTAGAGAAGAGCCAAAAAAAAACCCCTTAAAAACAAGTGTGGAGGTAGGTAGTTGTCTTAAAAGTCCAAAGTCTAAATGCCTGTAGGTTGTGAATGCTGTTACTTCTGGGTGTGGAGACAGCAAAATGACTGAGTAAAAAAAAAAGAAAAAAAATTAGTCTAATTCTGTCCTCCTTTTGAGCCGTTTGATCAGCATCATTGGGACAAATGACATCCTGCTTGCATTTGAGCTGTGCCCAGAAGAATTCCTAATGTGACTCTAGTTCTACCGGTGTTAATGTTTTTGTTATTTTTTTTTTCTCTTGAAATCTTAACTGGAAGCCTTTTACAGTGTTTTGATTCCTTTTTAATAAATGGCTAATCCCTTGCTGCAGGGGATGGGAGTGTTTTGAACGCAGCATTTTTGGGTCCTGAGGGGGAGGGGGAAGGGAGCGCCTTGTGTTGCTTTCCAGCAGCCACCCGCCTTCCCCCAGCCTGAGTGAAAGGGCCTTATTGACTGATTTTGAAGGTAACCTGCCCAATTCTCCTCTTACATGCTAAAACCCATAAATTTGCTGTAGCACAGAGCCTTTGAGGGGAAGAAATGGAATGTCAAGGAGCCTGGGCTTCATCACGAGCAGCCTGGTAACAAAGGCGCTGTCTGTTAATTGCATCGTGCTTATCAAAATCTCCCCTCCTAATGACAGACTAACAATTTAATAGGTGTAAAAAGTTGTGGGATTTGATTTAATACCACTGTCTTAAAATCATCCTGCGTGCTCAGTATGACTAAGTTGTCGCTTTCATATTTAATTGGAGAGCGACCAGAGGCTGAGGAGAAAGCTGGGGATGTTTCACTTGCACTAAATGCTCTTTAAAATCTTTTCCCCATTTGGAGAAGGATTGTGAAGAATTGTGAGTGGCTTGTTAAGTGCTAAGCTGCAGCTGAGTGACTTAGAGGTTATAAAACATCTTTCTGTGTCTCTTAAATTTGGAAGCTCATCTTGAAGCTTATGCTGTGGGAGTTTATCACAGGCTGGTCTGCAGCTCCAGGAAGGACTGTGGTTTTGGGGTGAGGAGGTGCCAGGTTAGGTTTGGGTGATGTGAAGGTGAGAGCTGTGTACTGGTTGCAGGACCCTGCCTGGGTAATAGCACTCCCTGAGGTTCCAGGTGTCAACACCTTCATCACGATGTGTTATTTTCACGTCTCTGTGTCCTGGAGCACAACCCAACCAGCATTTTGGTATAATCCTCACACACACACAGAGGTTGTTGTATTCCCAGCAGCTAGGGCACATTTCAATATTCCTGTTGCAGGTTTGATATCAGGTTTCAGAGAAGAGAACAGCTTTTCTTGGATCTGATTGTTGAGTCTATAAGGAAAACACAGGACCGATCCCAAACCTATCATGAAAGTTAACATAGCCTGGGAAGCATCTCTCTTGCCCTTGTCTGCTGGGATTTTTTGTCTCTTGTGGATTATTTGGTTACTGGATTTATCACTGAGTGTTCCAATCCATAGATTTGAGCTTTTGAAGGAAATTCTGGTTTAGTGAAAGTTGTGGCTTAGAGATCCTCTTCTGTAAGCTCTGCAGGAAGGAGGGCACAGGAATGCTGCTTTGGTATGTGTGGCTGCTCCATTTTTATTTGTACCATATTTTACTGGCTTGTTTTCTAAGCTATTTTGATTCTATTAACTTATTAAACTTAGAGTCTATTAAAGTCAGTGTAACAGTCTTTCTTTAATGTAGGAGTGTTGTCCTTTTTTTCCCACATGTCCTTTTTTCACCCCTAAAATGTGAAATGGACTTATTGTCCATAGTTCAGATTCTGCCTGTAATTGTGGGATTTGTGTTTGGAATTCTCATTGTAGTTGTGGATTTAGTGTTTATTCCCCAAATAACTTTTTTTTTTTTTGTCTTTGTTGTGGAAGGGGAATATCTGCTGTATCACTTGCTAATCCTGCTGTTGCAGTTTTATGCCTAGAGCATAACTGGAGCTGTATTTACCACTGTAGGCATGGTTGTTGGTTTATTTAACAATTTTGTGTATCAAACACAGAGAAATCCCAGCAGGACTGTCTGGTGTAGGTACAGGATGAGCATCAGTAGTACCATGACCTGGCTATCCAAATTTGGGTGTCTGCAGCATCATGGCAATGGGTGTCAGGGAGAGATGGATTAAATATAGCTCAGGTGTGTCCCAACATGTTGCAGCTGCTCCTCCTGTTGCAGTACAGGGCTAATAGGAATGTTTACATGGATCACCTTCCTACACATCCCAGGTTCAACCACCTCTTTAGTAGCAAGTTGCTGCTGGGCAGCCACATGACTGCTTCAAGCTGTTTGGAGAGTAGAAATAAACTACAGAGGGACGCATAAATGGCTGTTAATAAAGTGTCAGCTTTTAAAAAAAATTAGAAATGGCTGACTGGTATCTTGGGGAGCAGAAAATAGTGCTGGTTCTTTTTTTTTTTTCTGTGTGATTAAAAAATAATCCTGCTTTAGAAGCTGCTCTGTCTGCAGTTCACAGCAAAGTGATGGCATTTGGGTAGCAGGGAGGCAGAATTCCTGCCAGTTAAAATCTTGCTGTCCTAAAGTGCCATTCCGTGCAGTGCTTGGAAGCTGATATACAGTGTTCTTCTGCCTTGCAGCAAAACAAGTAATGATTAAAAATTCAGCAGATGCTGTGGTTCACTTAACTACTTGTTCTTGCATCATTCAGGTCATATCACACAATTAATGTTGCTAATGTTCGATCTAGCTTTTTTTTTTTGCTCTGAGAATGGAAATTATCTGAACTACCATGGGATTTACAGAACTGTTTTGGCAGGAATTGAGCTATGCAAAGTAAGTTATTCAGGACTCTTTTTGCCCTTCCCCTAACTTGGGGAATCTTCTTTTGATTTCAGAAATATTATTTGTTCGTGCCAGACAGGGCTGTAATTTCTGCAGCTTTTCTGACTTTAAAAATCAAAGTGTTTTCTTTAGATTGCTTTGAGATAAATGAGACTCCCTAGATGAGAAGGAAGAGGGGGAGAGCATGATAGGTGTAAGTGCTTGCTTTCTTACTTAAACTCAGTGTTTCATTTGGCCACAGAAGTATTTTTGTAAGAGAATTCTCATTTTGTTATGGGCAGGGTTTCTGCTGCTTTCAGTACATCCACTTTTAACTTGCACCATTTTGGTTAATAGTATTCAATCCAGGGTGTCACTTACTTGACTTTGAAATTAGCATTAAATTTTACTTTCCCCTCCCTATGTTCCTTTAATTATGTAAGTTTTGGGTTCTTTTTGTAACACACACAGATTCTAGAAATCTTTTCTAGGCTGCCTGAAACTAATATTCATGTAGGAAGAGATTTGTAGTTTGTTTTTCCTTCTTTTACCAGTTTGCTGCTTGGAAGCTGGTGTTTAGGAAAAAGCTTATCCACTTTCTTTGTGATCAGTGCAGTAACTTGGTTTTGGTTGCCCTCTCTGCAGCTTCTCAAGACTCTCCAGCTGCTGCTGGGTGGTGCCCCCTAAACTGGATGGATGTGTTGATATGAGCCTTCATGGCCTGTGCTGTTCTAAGAAAGATAAAATGCAGCCTAAAATTAAAATTGCTGGGTATTTCAGTGTCTTTGAGAGGAACTTGCTGTGGTGGAGCAGCCCTGGGCTCCAGAGCTGGAGAAATTAAATTGAGAATATGGAACACAGGTGGAGTATTTTGGTCGAGGGCACACGTGAGGTTCAGCCCTTGCTGGAGAGCTGCAGGGCTGAGGGGAAGGTTGTGTCTTTTCAAGTGTGAAGCAAGGGGCAAATCCATCCTAGGAATGGAAAAGGTGAATTTGTATCACACAGTATGTGATGGGTATGCCTGTGAACCAGGTTTTGGAGAAGGAATGGGCAAACCCAGGAGCCTTTACTGACACATTGTTTGGACTTGCAGTTTGGGTGACTTTTTGTGATCTGTCAATTAGCACATCAAGAGGATGTATTTTCAGTCAAGGAAGACATTTTTCTTTGGAAAAACCTGTTTGGACTATTGACTCTAAATGTGCTTTGAGAGAACTTGTCTCAACCAAGTTGTCAGCAATCAGTTTGAAAAATGAAGTCTTAAATATGTCAACCTTTCCCCAGCCTCTTCAGTGTCCTGCTCAGAATGATGGAAAAGGAGGATTCAGGCTTTTGCATATTCCTGTTTCCATGAATGCATATATCCAGTGTGCTGTACTTCCAGAATTGATATTCAGGATAATATGTTTAATCTTCAATTGCAAAAAAATAGCTTCACACATAGCTAATTCCATCTGCTGGAGGAATAAGAGCGAGGCTAACTTCATCACTTATTTGGGACCTGCTTTTTGCTGTGCTAATTACTATGTATGAACTTTGGAAATTTGCATAATTTTTTGGCAAACCTAAGCGGCAGCCATTTAATTTAGAATTTTTATTAACTTTAAACATCCCTAGCAACTCCTAAGCTACTTCTGGTTCATTTTGTGGTTTTGGTGTTTTACAGGGTTTGATTTTGAAAGCTCCAGTAGCTTCTTTTGTCTTTTCCTTGCAATGACTTTATATAAGCAACAGCAGCTTGCTGCCATTTCCAGTAACTTTCAACCTGCAATGTGACACAAAATTCCTTCTGTCATTCAGATAAAAAAAGTGTTGAAGTTTAAGTTCTTGTAAAAAAAATAATTCTAAAAAAGTAAAATTAGGAGGTAGGTTTTGGTTGCTCTTCTGCACTGTGAGAAGAGCACTTGAAATATTTTAAGAGTATATGCATTTCTAAAAGTAACCTTGGGGAAACTGGGGCATGTCAAGTCTGGTCCTAATTCTGGTGAAAGCTGGTCTTATGATGTGAATTTTTAAGCTCCAAAGAGTTTGGATGTAAATTCATCATTGCAGATAGCTATTAAATTTTCTTTCTTACTGAAAGGCTGTATTTTGACATATTTTCAGCTTCCCAAGTTGTCTAGCCATGCCTTTTCCACTTGGTTTGCTTTTGTTTTTGTGACCTCCGCCTTTCACTGATTTTGCTGGTTGGCAGTCAGTGGAGGTGGATAATCTGTAAAATATTGAAGCAGTTGGAATTTTATAGCACAAAATACTGTCTGCTTTATTGGAATGCTGTCATTTGGAGTCAGCTGTAACATGCTGATTTTCTTTTGGAGGCAATAGACTGGATTAATTTTAAAATTTGAATTATTTCTACCTACTTTCTGTCTCAGTGGCATCAGAAACTTCCTATGTTGCTCTGTGCAGTTGCACTCCTGAATCTTTGTCCCTCTTTTCTCATCCCTCTTGCTCTGTTGACCACTTAAAAATGCAGTTTCTTCCTGGGGATGAACAGGGTTATATTGCCAGACTCTTTAATTCCTCTCTAATTGGCAGAAAGCCAAGCATAAAATCTTCTTCATAAGTCACCCTAGAGGTTTCTTTGTATGTGCTATTATTTTCTTTGCGTGCTAACATCACTGAAAATACTTTTTCTTTTTTTTTTCCCTCCCCCCAAGTCTAGACCAGGCATAATTATGTTCGTGTGTATGTGTAGGCTTGAGTGTTGCCACGCTGCAACACCCAATTTGAAGTCCTTGGGCAGTTTAAGACCAAAATTTCTTGTAGCATCAAAGGCAGCACTATCCCCTCTGCATCTAGGGAGGTGAAGTAATTTTCTGGTGTGTCTGAACTTCAAAGACAGGATCATGGTTTGTGCCTGTGGTCTGGCTTTCTGAGATGTGTCATACTGGAGGCTATATTTTAAAAAAAGAGTTTGGACCCTGGGTTCGAGCACAACTTGTGCATCAGTGATGGTGGCTAGTGTTGGATTGTGGATTAATTATGTTCATGTGCTTCCAGAGCACCCCATTCTCTTTTCATTTATGAAACTCTTAATTGAGGTCTTTGTTCTGAGCTTCATCTTTATTGCAAAGTCTAAAAATCCTTCCCATCATGAAGCCTTTGCTCTTGTGTTGGGTCTCTTAATGTTTTTATGTCTTCAGAGCTTCTGTGCTTCCTGCCACCCTGAGGTTGAGACAAGCTCCCTGTAAATGTACATGCAGAACTGCCCCTTTTTCTCCTGCTGAAAGGAGGCTCTTGCTTTCCCATGATGTCTGCTGTGTTTTTTTTTTTTTTTTTCCTATTCATTTCCCTTCCTGGCCTCCTGCATGTGTCCTGATGCTGGGGACAGCACTAGAGAGAGAAGGATCCACTGCTGAGAGATGAGGGCATGCAAGGCATGGTACCTTGACACAAGTGTCAGGCACTTGGGAAGGGAATTCTAGAAGAAACCTCACCCTTAAGGAAATCTTATTGCCTGAAAATGGGTTTATACACCTCAGTTTGACCATCAGGGCACCAGAGCTTGCCAGCAGGTGTGGGACAGACTTAGTTCCTTGCATTTTTTCACTTTATTTCCTCTCTAAAGAAGGATAACTCTCTATACTCTACCATTGGTTTTGTTTTTTTTTTTTTTAATGAGGTAACTTAATAACAGATGAATGAGGTGTTGCAAAGAGTGCTTGTTTTTGTGGGTGAAATCTCTGTGAATCTGCAGCTCCTTCTGAAACTGGGGCTGTGGGAGGATTACTGATAGCAATGAATCCATCTTCCGTGGTGTTAAGGAAAAAAAAAAGTCCCTGTATTTCTCTTAAAGTGCTTATGGATTTTTTTTTAGATGCAGTAGGACTGCAGAAGATGTAGTCATATTAAAATATAAAACATCTCCCTTCCAATTGGTCTCTCAGCAGAAGCAGTTGGAGACGTGACTTTGGTAGAAGTTACTGAGAATTCTCTTTTTCATGCAGCTTTGCAGCCTGTGCTGTGGATGGGAGCCCAGAGCAGTCTGAGTCATGCTTCCTCCATGGAGAGGACATGGGATGCCACCAGCAGTGGACTAAACCAGTTTTCCTAATGATTGCTTTGTTCAGCTTTAGCTACTTATGGGGTTGTTAGGATGGTGTCAGCTGATGTGTCAGCTGGAGGCCATGGGGTAAATTGTAGGATAAAGAGCAGTAGTTTACATACCTTTGTAGCAAATGTCTCTGCAGCATTCTGCACAGCTCTTCTTGCCTTAAAAGGTTTTTTTTTTTTAGCCCTTTTTCCTTGTTTGGATCAGTAGATGTATGGAAAGAGTTGTGTATGGATTTTGTGAGGTTCATCCCTGACCTGACTGAATCCTACAAAGTGAAGGCACCAGTGCATCCTGCAGGGATGGGCCATTTTCTTTGGGAAAATGTTTTTAAGAAATTGGAAAAAACTTAGTTTTCACTTTGTCCTCAACATTTTCCTGAGAGAAATTCACTCAATTGAGTGAATTCACTGAGTGAAAATTGCTGCATCTCTAGTGGACCTATACAAAGCAAGTTTGTTGATGTTGCTTTAATGGTGGTTTTAAGGTTATTTTAATATTTTATTTTAAGGATTTGGGGAATGCACCCTATCCCCTGTGCTCCTTGGGTCACAGATAGAGAAGCTTTACTGGAATATATGTAAGACAGAAGCTGCTTGTCTTTAATTAGACCAGTGGGTATCACTGGGGTGGAGGGGAAGAGATGAGTGAGCTTTTGAGCCTGAATAAATGTCAGATTGTATTTTATCAGAATTGCAGTTTGGAATCAGGGATTCACTGAGTTTCCATTTGGCTGTGGGCTGTCTGGGGCCTTTTTGCATCTTCCATCTCTCAGCTGCAGTTCTGGGAAAGTTGTATATACCACTTTACAGACATAAAGCAGAGCTCTTCAGGGGAAGGAAGGGTAAATGACCCAGGTAAAATGAGCCAGGCTGGAGTCAGTAAAACTACCCAGAGTGCCAGCAAGTGATACCTGTGTCCTGAGTTTAATCTATTCACTTCCCAGTGGTCATGCCCAGGAGGATTAGTGAGAGATGCTTTAACCTAAAGCTACTTGGAACAGCAGTGCTTTTTTATTCTCCCCTCTCAAAAGTGGTTTGCTGTTACTGAAATAGCTAAATGCAGGCATGTTAAGCTTAATATATATGTGTGTGTGGGTACCTGAGAAAGCATCCCATTAGGTAACCCTGTAACTTTCTCCTGGGAAGATGCTGAGAATATCACCTTTGCTGCCAGTCAGGGCCAAGCCAGGCTTGTTAGCAGCTTGTAAGTGACAGCCCTACTTTGCTTTGTGGGTATTTTAAGTGATGAGGGTAGCAGAGCTCCAGGGAGAGGTGATAACGTCTGTGCTGGTTTTCTTCTCCATAGGGAGGTGGCAGAGGAGGAGGAGATAGGACTAATTGCATACCTTCCAATTCCAGTTACTTCATTACAGAATAATCATTGGAGCAGCCCTGCAATCTGCTCTGATAGCAGATAAGTGGTGTGGCTCGCAGCACTTCAATCTAAACAAAACTTAAGTGCTTTTTCCTTTTTCCCTGGAGTGAAACTGTAATTTCGTTATGTGAATGTTAGCCAGGACAAAGTTGTTTTTGCAGCTGTCATGATGATTCTCTGGGCTTTGTGTTAGAGGTATGTCCCCAGTGTATGTAGCAAAAATATCCTAAAATACTGCATTCCCATACCTGGAAGCTCCAGTTGAAGGCTCTCCAAATGTTTGCCAGGTGAAGATCTGTTTAGCTTTGACGTTAGATGTCTCAGAGGGTTTAGATATAAACCAGTGAAGGTTTGGATTATATTCCTTTCCATAGCAATACATGTTAATTAGCTTCTCTGTCTGCATTAGGCCCTGAAACAGTCAAGTGGAAGAGCCTGAGCACATCTCTGCTGCTTCAGAATATGAGTCCCTGTGGTGAGGGTGGTCACATTGAAGCATTGCCTCATATTGGTTCTCTGGTGTAGAAGTGGTGTTAAATGCAGCCTGTGTGATGCAAAAGAGAAGTATGAGGCAGAGCTTGGGAGAGAGATTTTGCCTTTCTTTGAAACGGCGTAAAAGTGAATTTCTACTCCAGGCTGAACCCGGGGAAATCATAAAATCCCAGAATATTTAGGTTGGGAGGGACCATCAAGGCCATCTTGTTCCAACCTCCTCCCATGGGCAGGGACACCTTCCGCTATCCCAGGTTGTTCCAACCCCATCCAGCCTGGCTTTGGACACTCCCAGGGATCCAGGGGCAGCCCCAGCTTCTCTGGACACCCTGTGCCAGGGCCTCATAAAATACCTGGAACTGCTGTTGATGATGATGACTTTAAGGTACCTATTTAAGGCCACAAGATCACCCCAGACAAGTGCCTGGACTTTGCACAGTGCAGTACTGGCCAAACCTTAAACTCTCTTCAGGCTCATTTTTTCTGGACTGCCACAGAACCATTAAATCTGATCCGTTCCTAAAAAGACAGCTGACTGTGCAATCTGAGCCACATAAAATTCTTTGTCTCTGCTTTGGACTTGAATGGAAAAGTAGTTTGTTTTCCCATTAAATTGACCTCAACTGTCGCTGCCCCAAAGGGGGTCTGTTCTTGCAGGCTCTGCTTGGCCAGGAGGCAGAGCGTGCTTGGCTCTCCCTGTGTTTTGCTGCAAGCCTGCTAACTCACTCCAGGACAATGGGAGGATGGGAATGCACTAAGGCAGGTATTTGTTAGCAGGTTAAATGTTTTGGGAAAGAAAATGTAATATACTTTGTAAAAGTTAATAGTTTTGTAAGTTCAGTTTGGTTGTGTTGGTTGTAACTTGGCTGATAGGCTTGATGGTGTAGATCCATCTGCAGCATGAAGCTCTGGGAATAAATAAGGTGAAGTGATGGTGAAATTCAAAGGAACAAAGAGTGCAAGGCCTCCTTGATTGAATCTTACATTTTTAGGGTGGCTTTCAGAGGGAAAAGCCTAAACATGCTTTGCAAACCAACCTGTGCATTGTGTACTGTAGTGAATCCATGCTTTGATAGGAGCAGTGTGACTTATTTAATGAGATGAACTGCATCATGTTTTTGTTTTTTTTTAAAGAGGTATTTAGTTATTTGTATTGGGGAAAAATACATTTTTGCTGAGAGTCTGTAGCTGATCAGATTCCTGCATCCCTTTCTAGCCACTGATGTTTCAGGGACAGGAGGCTGGCAGGTTAGATTGGGTATTGCCTAAATAAAAATGAGGTTCAGGCCTGGAGTGTTACCTGGCAGGGCTGCCTGACCCCCACCTGCTGGGAACTCACAGTGCTCTTTGCTCATGGTTTGTTTAGGAGAAGGTTTTAGGATGTGTCTCACGTGGGAGCACAGGTGCCATGCTGCCTTTTTAAGAGGTTGGGTGCCTTGACTCTGTAGGAAAAAGAAACAAAAAAAAAGGGCTGTGATATTTTTCATGCTGGCCAAGCAGCTCCAAGGGTAATCCAGGTGGGAAGGGACTCACCTGTGGATGGGAGGTTCAGCTGGGTAGTCAGGAAGCATCAGCAAAGCACAGCTCCTTCCTAAGAGTGAGCAAAATTCCTCCACCTGTAAACACCATCACATTCACCCAGTCTTGGCTCTTCTCTGGCTTCTGTTTGCCTTTTAATGGCCATGGAGTGCCTCAGTGCTTCCTTCCTCTCTTCCTGGTGTTTGGCTCAGGGGTTTGATGGCCCCTCTGATGATGGAATCAGCACATAGGAGCAGGTGGGTACTTGGGGAATGTCCATGGGATTACACTGGTGTGTTTATGGCCTGGCATGGCTGCACTGGGACTTCTCATGTGCTTCCATATCCAATACTTAGTCAACATACATTTTCACTGCAAAAAATGAATGGAAGGCAAATTGTTACTGGAGATTTTTCTAGGGAAAAAGTTTTTAATGAGTACCTGAAGGGCCACAATCCTATAGATTGTGTATGGTGTCATGTAGCTGTTTTCCTTATTGCAGAAGCTGGATTGATTCCTTGGGGCTGGATAGCATCTGATTTTTATATGAGGGAGGGGGAAAAGTTGTCTGACTTTAATCTGAATTTACTAGGTACTTAATAAGAAAGACCTCTGCCCTGGGTGACTTGCTCAGCCTATGTTGTGTTGCAGGAGCTCCATGGAGATGAAGCCTGCTGGCTTTAGTTTGCTCTGAAATCCATTTGGCTCAAAATTGCTTCCAGAATCTCATCCTCCCTGGTACTTTAGACTTGTGACTGGGTAACCTGCTGAGTGTTAAGGGTTGTGGCAAAGCCTGTGTGCTTTGGTGGCTGAGAGGTGACACCGGCACATGGAACTTGTCCTTCGGGTGACAGGCAGAGGCACATTTCCGAGAGCTGTCTGTTTCTGCCTGTCTCATCCCTTTATAATCTGTAATTTATATTTAAAAGCAGAGGGATTTAAGTTGTTTTCTGTGCAGTTGTGGCCCGTGGGAGCAGTTGGCTGTCGTGGTGCTTGGCCCTGGAACTGCCTTGGTGGCCGATTGCGTAAGCGAGCGAAGGTATTTGCAGCAGTCACTTGGAAACGAGGATAATTCATTCTCGATCAAGCTCAGGCTCAAACAGGTTGTGGAATTTATTTATACAACACCACTGGGGTGTGTGACACTGCAGAGCCAAACAAACAGAGGTTCCCAGCCCTGAGGCTTGTGCTGGGTATTAGATAACGAGGCATGGGGTAATTACAGCCAGGGACATGGGTGGAGGGGCTCGAAGTGGGTGAGGGCTGCATCCGTGTGGAGAACATGAAATGTGCCTCCTTAATGGCAGTGTGAAGAAACGGTGGGTGTGTCTGGGGTTATGGGAAGGCTGGAGGTCAGCTCTGCAGAAGGAAGTGTTGTCTGAGCTATTGGAGATGTGTGGATTAATAAGGGAAAGCGGAAGGAGGCAAAATGAAACCAGCCAAGCGTACGGGGAGGGGCTGTGTTACGTGGAAGCTGACGTGCAACAGCCCTGGCACTCCAGGGGCTTGGGGAATTTGGGTGTCAGAACAGCCACTGGGAACCCACATCCCAACCCCAAAACATGTGTGCTTGATGGGAACAGAGGAACAGGTAAAGGGGTGCGCTATGGCTTCTGGGGGCTTTGTGCTCCCTCCTCTCTGCTATCTGTGGTCCCTCCTCTCTGCTATCTGTGCTCCCTGGGCTCTTGTGGTGCCAAATTGGCTTCTGCCCAGCCACTGGGCTGGTTTTGGGGTGTACTCGATCAGTCAGCACTGAAGATCTTGAATTGGTGGTTCTCCATGTCAGCAGTGCATGGGTTGTTGTTCCCATGTGCCCTTTGACTGGGCACATGGATCTTTTGGGTTTTTGGAGCTGGGTAATGGTTGTTAATACCTTTACTGTGCCACTAATTTCCTTTTTCCTTCCCTTTTACTCTTCAGAAATGCCATTCTCCTGAGTGTGTAAGGAACCTACAGAACTGTAATGTCTAACCCTACATGGAATAACAACTCTTGGAAGGTACTACCCGTTTTTAACTACACAGCTTTGTTACAGGTTGGGTTAATGATGTGCTGATCTTTGCTTCAAACCTTGAAATTGAAGAACTGTTTCTTATGTAGTGCTGTCCCTTTGAAAGGGCTGACAGTGCTGTGATCCTCCAGTTTCTGATTTCCAGAAAAACTGGGTGCAACCTAACAGTTGGTTTGGGGTGCTGAAGGACCATCCCTGTTTCTCTGTGGATGATGATGTCTTTAGGCAGCTCTGGTGTTGCCTTAGGAACAGATGGTGCTTTCTATTCAGAGAGCTGAACTGAGCTTTCTTCATACTTGGTGGCCATCCTTGGAAACATATTGCCCTTCTTTTTAGTGATGCATGATGGTTTGCCCGTTTCTTCAATTCAGTGACCTTCTGGATTGTCTTTCTTGAGGCTTCCAGGCATATTTATAAAGAAGATTGTGATGAAGTGCAGTTACACTTTAACATTTAGATTGAAATGTCTTGGCTGTTCGTGCTGCATTAACCAGCTCTCAGGCGTTGGCTTGTTCTGCTGTCTGATCCTGCAGTGATGCCATAATACTGAATTTTGGACTGCCCTGTGCATTGCCATGGCAACAGACTGATGTCACACTCTCAAGGACATGACTTCAGTGCACGATCATGCAGAGGCACAATCAGATTTGTGGAGGAGAAAGCTGACTAATGCACATCTCAAAAGCAAACAAGGGGAATGCAGGTTACAGCTGACCAACCAAGGTGCCTCAGTGTGAAAATTCCCCACTTAGAGGAGGGGCTGATTCTGCCTCTGAGACAGTAGTAATTGTCTTGATGAGCTTCTCTTCACCATGGAGAAGCAGAGAACTTGCAGGTCTCCTATATTTTTAAAACAGGTGGTGGAAGAGACCATAGTTTCAGGGGTGAGGGAATGCTCTCAGGTTTCAGAGCTTTGAAAGGGCAATGCTTTCTTTTACATTTAAAGAACCTCTCAGTGGTCTTGTAAGCACCCTGAGAATACTTTGACTTGCTTAATGTTGTTCAAACAGTTTAATTGGTTTTCCAAAGCTTTTATTTTATCCATAACATTGGAAGGTGAAAGGGGAACTCCGCATCTGCATTATGGTCACATTTTCCTATATCCTATTAGCAGATTCCAAGATTGTTTAATGTGATCTCCACCCATTTCATTTGGCTGCAACCTTTGCTCCCATGAAAACAAGGCTGATTGTTCTGAATTGCTGTGTGTATGTGCTTTGGCACGGCATGAAGGTACCTATAATAACACAACCATTGTCTGGAAAAAAAGGCAGTTTGCAGTAATAACTACAAATAAAAGGGTG
This sequence comes from Fringilla coelebs, assembly GCF_963513975.1. Lineage (NCBI taxonomy): Eukaryota > Metazoa > Chordata > Aves > Passeriformes > Fringillidae > Fringilla > Fringilla coelebs. The sequence continues at coordinate 3,704,766 of NC_140034.1, forward strand.
CAGTCCAGGGGCAAGACAGATAATGGTCGTTTTCCCACCCACTGCACAGGGCAGATTCTTAAACATGGTCACCCCTCTCAGCATGACAGGGCTGTGGGCTTTAGCCTGGGATGTGAATACTGGGAATAAGGGACTGAAATATTTGCACGTTGTTCCAAGTTTCTCTTTCCTGGCCCCGGTTCCATTGCTCATATCTACGGATGGGGAGACTGAATGACTTTTGCACAATGCAGTGTTTTATTTGCATGCTGTGAGCAGTTTAACAAGTGTGTGTGTGCTAAATGAAGCATTCCCACTTTCAGTGAGCAGCTGATGCACCCTTAAAATAAAAAAAAAAAAAGATTTAAAAAAAAAAGTGCCTTTAGGTTGAACAGTAGGGTTTTGAGGGGTGACATTGTGCTGTGTGCCTGAGCGGATGGTGGGTCGTGCCAAGGCTGAATGTTAACTAGAAATGCTGTGAGATGCAGCAAATAACCAACTCACACTCCTTGGTGCTAAAGTAATTTTTGCTCATCTCTGCACTTTATGGGGTAAAAGCTGTTATAGTGCAAGATTTGGAAGTAAGGTAATTGTTTTGCATGCTCAGTGTCACAGGAATTGAGGACATTTAACAGAAACTGGCATTTCTTGTAGCAGTTTGGTTGCCTCCCAGGACAGGAAACTGTGAAGTGGTAAAAAAAGAGTCAGGGAAGGAGTTTAACAGCCCTCTCTGTAAATCATGATGCTTGAATTCAGATCCTGGCCTTGAGCTGAAAGGACTGGAAGCTCTGCAGGACCCAGTGATTCAAGCTGCTCTGCAGAGAACAAGAAGATAATGGTGATGGACTATCAGGAAGGCAGCCTTGCTGAAAAGAGAGGCTTTGTGATACAGTCAAGGGGAAGGAAGTCTGGAGAACTCAGAAAAGGAACAGATGTTTTTGGTGGTGGGGAAAAACTTAACTATCCCTGTAGTTTGCTCTTGCAGCGGAGCCAGCAGGAGGAACTTGATACCAAACAAAAGTAGGCACACCCAGGATTTAGCAGAGGGATCCTGGAAAGCTGAAAATCAGTGCTTTGGTGCTTTTCTGTTTGACATATACCTTATACAGTGGCATCTGGCAGATATAATAATATATGTGTGTGCAAAGGTGTGTGTAAAACAGCTTGAAGGTGTTAGATGTTTCTCTTTAACAGCAATAAAAGTATTGATATATGAAGTGATATCCAAAGTGGGGAGCCAAGAGAGATGCTGTTCTCTGAGAAGGAAATAATGACAGAAGATGCATTAAAAAAGAGGGTGAGGTTTTTTCTAGGGTGTGTTTATAGATGGTGATGACTTGAAGTATGATAAAACAGATTGCTGATTCTGTGTATCAAAGTACCAGTGGCAATGATTTTTCAAGCTGTTGAAACTTGCATCCACCAAAAAATATATATCTATTTCATTCTTCCTAATAGGTTAATCCACTGTAATTGGCTGTGAAATCAACCTGGGGGAATTTTCCCATCTGTAAGTGATGCACAGCCTCTTTGCTGTCTACTTGGCAGCCATACCTTCAGATAATTAAAAGCTGTTTTTTAAATCCACTTTTCTTTCAACTCTTGTTTTTCTGCATCTCGTTACTTCTCTGAGAGCTGTCAGTCACTCTTCTGGCCAAGGTGTAAAAACCAAGATAATGTGCTTTTAGGAAAGGAAAATAGCAGATGATCTTTTTACTTAATTTTTTTTTTTAAAGCATAAAAAACTAGGTGAATGTGAAGAGCTTTTTAGCATGCATGTCACTGCTGCATTTCTAAAAGTAACTAAACTTTCCCAGTCCAGCATGGAAAACTTTGACTTTCAGAGCTCTGGTGCCACTTGCCCTGCTAAAATCAATAACCAAGCCTCCATGGTTCACTTAGGAAGCAGTTCCAGTTACCCAGAAATTACAGGAGTTGTTCAGCACAGGGATCCTCTGGTTTCAGCACATACTTTCATTGCTCTGTAGTGTTTTGAGAGGCTGAAGGGTGGGATGCAGCTCCAGTGAATTTCCAGATTCCTAACAGTGTGAGGGACTGTTTTTAATAGTGATGATAAAAACAGCTATTCCCAGTTGGAGGTTTAGTCAGTGGTATAATTATCAGAGCTATGAAGTAGTGCAGGGATGGCTTGGGATGGAAAAAACTAAAGCTTGAAACTTATTTTCTTGAGGGAGCTGTTTGAAATTATTTCCTGCAAGCTCATAGAGAATTGGTGAGAGATGTCAAAGGGTGAGGGCTCAAGATTGGTGATTGCTTTGGTAATTCAGTGTTTGGGCTGCAAGCTGCAGCTGGCTTTTGGGAGAGAATTGGTTGTTGAAAGCCAGGGTGGTGAGTGGGAGCTCTGGAGTGGCACATTTGGTTTGTAAAGTGCTGAGGATTTCCACAGCAGGGTCACAATCCCCAAAGCTCCAAATCTGGCTCACTTAAACCATCCCTTCTAAACCACAGCTGTGGGCTCCTTATTTTCTGCTTCACTTCTTAGTGATTTGGTGGGGTTTATTCATATTTTCTCAATTTTGTCCAAGAGGGGAAACTCTGAGAAGAAAATACTGTTTGTGCTGGAGGGAGCAGTGGGAATATTGGGTTAGGGAGCAATGTAGGTATTTTTTCCTTTTTCTGTCTTGATTATAAAGCTGTTTTTTGGACCTGTTAGAACAGAGAGCACAAAGATGCTCTGAGGACTGGAGCACCTCTGCTCTGGAGCCAGGCTGGGAGGGCTGGGAGTGTTCACCTGGAGAAGAGAAGGCTCTGGGGAGACCTTGGAGCCCCTTCCAGGGTCTGAGGGGACTTGGGGAAAAGAGGGAACGTGACTTTTTATGGGAGCAGATAGGGATGGGACAAAGGGGAACAGTTTTAAAATAAGAGAGAGGTTTAGATTAGATATTAGGAAGAAATGCTTCTCTGTGAGGGTGGGGAGGCCCTGGCACAGGGTGCCCAGAGATGCTGTGGCTGCCCCAGGATCCCTGGAAGAGTCCAAGGCCAGGCTGGACAGGGCTTGGAGCAGCCTGGGATGGTGGGAGGTGTCCCTGCCATGGCAGGGTATTAGAACAAGGTGATCATGAGGTCCCTTCCAACCCAAACCATTCTAGGATTTTATATTTTCTGTGTTTTTTCATTTAAAAAAATGTCAAGTCTTGTAAAACAAACCTGAATCTGATGTTTCCAGTGGACTTTAGAAAAGTTCATGCATCTAAAGTGGCTATTAATGTGGAAAAGGATTGCACCAGAATTATTTCTGGTGTCCTCTTATAGGTCTGTGCCACTGAATTTTGAAGAGGAAATGTGAAAGGGGAAAGGCAGAAGCAGAAAGCAGAAGCTGTCATAGTTCATAAGCCTGCAGGAGTTGTCCTTTACTGAAATTTCAGTGCTATTTTGGGGCCTTTCTTTTTTCCTTAAGAATGAATTACAGTGGAATTCGTGCTATGCTTAGGATTTCTGAAACTTTAATTGTGTCAGTTGCTAGGTGTATTGACTACAAAGCTCTGAAAATATCAAACTATTTTTTACTTTAATAATTCTTGAATTATTAGTGGGGGAAAAAATTTAAAAATAGAGCTAATAAAAGATTAAAGATCCATGGAATTGGTAGGTTTCCAGATTAGCTTAGATTTTAAACAGTCCTTTAAAATAATCATTGCAATAAGATACTGTATTTAATGTTGGTCCCTACTGCAGTTCACCAGTCAAAACCTCTGAGTTTATCTGAGTTGGTTCAGCAGGTGTTTTGTGTGCAGCATTCTCTTGAGAATTTCTGTAAACCCAGGTGATGCTTTGTCTGGGAAGGATTTGTAGTGTGTCCTCTTGGCTGCCTTCTGTCTTCATCTTGAGCCCTTTGGCCATGACGTGTCACATGTCTGTGCTTTGGCTGCTCAAAATCCTTTTTGGCCCCTTTAAATGGGTTCTGTGCTTTTTTACAAGCTGCAAAGCAGTTTAGGGTGGGAAAGACCCTGATGCTGCTTTGGGATGGTTCACCTGTGTTTGTGTGAGCCCAGCTCTGCTCACACAGGCCCTGTTCCCTCCCTGTTCTTCTCCTGCTGCTCTGTCTGTGTTGGATGAGCTCTGGTTCTGGCTGATGGATGTCCAGGGCTGCACTTGGGTTGTGATGTTGTGCCAAGTGCTGTTGTGGGTCCCCTCTGCCTTGCTGTGCTGTTCTCCTGTCACTGGTGAGGGTTCCAGCTTCATGTTGCTGGCTGTCACACCCTGGTGTCCTGTTTCTTTCCCTCTCCTTGCATGACTTCACACTGCAGGCCTGGAGCTGTAGGAGGGGTGCTCATTCCTGGCAGCCCCAAGGATGTCAGAGGGTCCCTCCCAAGGAGGCCTGGTGGCAGTAGTGGCTGCTCCCTGTCCAGGAAATGGGCTGAGAGTCACCTCTCCAGAAGGTGTGTCCTCATTCACTGAGGAGCTGTGTCACCATGTCCAGGAGTTGTATGAGAACATCAGAAGGTTGTGTGGCCTTCATGGCAACGAGAAACCTCATCAAGTTCAACAAGTCCAGGTGCAAGGTGCTGCTCCTGGGTCAGGGCAGTCCCAGGTGTGAGTACAGACTGGGAGAAGTCATCATTGAGGACGGCCCTGCAGAGGAGGACTTGGGAGTTGTGGTGGATGAAGAGAGGGCTGTGAGCCAGCTGTGTGTGCTCACAGTCCAGAGGGACAACTGAGTACAGGGCTGCTTCAAAACAGGAGTGGGCACATCACAAGGGATGTGATTCTCCCCCCAGAGGGTGCCCAGAGCAGCTGTGGCTGCCCCATCCTTGGGAATGTCCAAGGCCAGGTTGGATGTGGCTTGGGGCAGCCTGGGATAGAGGGAGGTGTCCCTGCCCTTGACCAGGGGTTGAAACTGCATGGACTTTGAGGTCCCTTCCAACCTGAACCTCTCAAGGGCTCTGTGAAATAGGATGAGCCCAGAGACTCAAAAGTCTGAATTCCAGAGATCCCAGTGGGGTCTGCACCACCTCTCACAAGAAGTCAGAAGTGAATAAGAAGGACACTGGGAAGTGGCCACTCTCCATACAAGGAGGAATATTCCTGTCCCTCCTGACACTTGGCATTATTAATAAGCTGTGAGTGATTGTAGTGGGTGACCCCCTGCTGCTGGGACAGACACATCCACCTGACAGGTTGGCCAGAGGAGGTTGTTGCCAGCCAGGGACTGGAGCTGGAGATGTCACAGAAGCTCTGCCAAGAGAGCTTAAAGGTCAAGATAAAGTTCATGAGATTACTGATTACTGTTGTGGACAAAACAAAAAATAACATTTATTCATGGCTAGAATAGTAAAATAATAGTAAGAAACAAGCATAAACCCAACATCTCTCTCCTGCTTCATTGAGGGGCATGACCTGCTCTGCCATGGAGCACTCCTTCTCTGGCCTTGGTGGGGTTTTTCCTCCTTGTCTCTCTATCAGGTGTTTTTCACCCTTTCTTCAATGTTTCCTCAGTGGTACCAGTTGGTTCAGTGATGGGCTCAGCCATGTCCTGTGGTGGGACATGAGGAGCAGGCTGGAAAGGGCCTGGGGTAGCCCTGACCTTCTCCAGTAGCAGCTCTTTTAGAACCTGACACTAATTAATGAATTTTTTTTTGGTCTTAGATTGTAACCTGTTCTTTAGGAGCTTTTATGCTTTGTTTTTAAGACACAGCTGGGAAGCCCAGTGAGTCCCAAACTTATTCAGAGGGTGTGGGTGGTGGTGTGTCCTGTTTGCTTCTGGGTGGGTGGGTTGTTTGAAGATGTTCCTAAGGAATCTATTCTGGTGGAAGTTTGCAGATGTAATGAGGCACTTTGCTCCAAAATGTGCTGTGAAAAATAGTTTGAACCTGTTTCTGCATGAAATCTGTCCTGAAGTTGGGTATACTTGGATAGCTCTTTCCCTATGTGCAGAGCAGACTTTTTTGTAAACTGCTGACCTATAAATTTGAGATTTCTGAGTTCAGCATTTTTGCATTGTCCTTGCAAGGTGGAAGACAGTTCTCTGTGAAAGTGTGACATTGGGGCACCAGCAGTGGCCTACTTTAGACAAAAGTTTGAAAAGATTTAAGGTTTTGTGACAATTCATGAGACATTGATACTAAAAATAGTGGAAAATGCCTTTATGTGAGAATAGAGTGGATTCAGGAATATGACAGGAAAAATTTGGGCATTTTGAATGACAGAAATCATGGAATCATAGAATGTTAAAGGGTTGAAGGGACCTTAAAGATCATCTCATGCCAACCTTCTGCCATGTGCAAGAACTTCTCCCACTAGACCAGGTTGCTCAAGGCCTTATCCAACCTATCCAAATATTTGCAAGTAATGGCACAGTTACTTCTAAAGCTCTTTTTTTGGTACTATTATATTTAATCTAGCATTTGTGCTGCTGAGTAAGGTTTGCTGAATTTGGATTTGGAGACCCTTAGGAAAAACCTGGACACTTTAGAGATACCTAATGGATTTTGGAACCTCTAGCCCTGCAGTGGACTGGCAGAATGAATCCACGTGGAGGAAACTGCATCGTTCTGCTTTGAGTCTTTTGTGTGTCTCTGTGGGTTTGGTTTGCTTGGGGTTTTTTGGGGAGTATTATTTGGGGGGGTCTTTGGTGCCTCTCTCTCTGCTAAAAAGGTATCCACAGGGGTATAGGAGAGAGAAATGCACAAAATAACCTTTTTATTAAAGGGTAAGAGTCCACATAAGTAAATAAAAATTAATTACCCCTTGTTCTGCTACACTCTGTAGGTCTGGACCTGTGGTCAGGGAATATGGGGTGGTCTCAGAAAGGAGAATATGCAACCCAAGGGCTGGTTCAGACCAAGTGAGAGCCACAGAAACCTGGTAAAGCCATATTTCATTCAGTGAATTGAGTTTTAAAGCTGATGAAATTAGTGCTTAACATTTGAGTCACATGCTCTGGGGTTTTCCTTGTTAGCAGAGTTCTAAAGAAGGAACTGTATGTATTTGTTTGCTGGATATTTAGGAGTCAGCTTTAGGTTTTTTTCTGCCATTTTAGAAGCCATTTCATACCCCATGGAGAGATGTGCAGGAGCAATTATTCCTGTGCATTTTGTGCTGTGGTGCAGGGGGCCTTCTTCCCTATGTAGTGTCCTGTATGAGATTTTTTCCTGTCCTGGTGACATTTTACTTTGTTACTATTTACCAATCAAAAGTCCAGTGCTATGCTGGAGTACACAGATGCAGAGGTACACAAAGATACACTTTTGCAACTGAGTTTATTTCTGTTGTGTTACAAGAGCTGCCCTGAAACAGGAGAAGGAAATTTTAAGAATTAAAATGGGTCACTAACAAACTGTTCCTGGTGAATTGGTGAGGAATTTCTTTCAGGCAGGGCATGTGATGGTCACTTTATGAGCTGTCACAACAAAAACAAATCCACCCTCTGCATGCCAAAGTGAGTCAAGTGCACCTCTCCAGCCAGGATCCCTGCTACCACAGGCAAAACAGGGTGGTGAAATGATTGTTGGCAATCCTAATCTGCCACTTTGGGGTTATAATAATAATAGTAATAATCAGGATTTTTTTTTAGCAAGCTTATATTGTGTTCTTGAAAAATATGGGATTTTTCTTGCTGGTTTTGACTGGCTTTCTCTAAAGTGGGACAGGTTGTCTCTCTCCTGGTGTTCAGGATGATCTTTCATAGAGGCAGTCTGGGTTTCTGCCTCCGGTGTTTGTCCTGAAACTCCCTTTTCACGTCAGTTCTGCATCTTGCAGTCCTTTCTGCCCATCTTTGCATGTGCAGGAGCAATCCAGCGAGACCTCAGCCTCACAAAACCAGGGCACCACGTCTCCAGAGCTCTGGGAGTGCTGCTCTACTATATTTGGAACCAGCTCTATTGCTTCTATAATAGGAAGGCTTCTGGAAGCTTTCTCCTTCCTCTCGCCCCAAGAAAGTGGCCTTTCAGCTGAGCTTTCATGAATTCACAATCTGCATGGCAAAACAGAAGGAGTTTTAGAGACTAAATAATTCAGATGTGGCTCGTGGGTCATGTGGCCTCGAGTGTGGGGTGTCCAGGGAGGATTTTTGCCCGTGCCCCATGAGCTGAGGGTGCAGCAGCCACAGCCACACTCACAGGGGCTCTGCCACCCCCAGTTTGTCACTCGGGGCAGGTGACAGTGCCAAGGGGTGCCAAGGCAGCTTTCTAGAAAGCAGAATGATGTGTGAGCCCCGTGTGTTTGTCACCAGAGCTGCAGCAGCGCTGCCCAGTGAGGGATTTACTGGTTTTGTTTTCCTCTTGGATCAAGCAGAACAAATCTAATGAGCCAGTTCTTAACTTCTTCCCAGCTGAGCAGCGAGTGATGTCCTTACCCAAATTGTGCAAGGCAGCTGAAGCCTTTCAGGAATAGTTGAACAAGTGAAACACTTGTAATATTATTTTTCCCAATACTCATGCAGGGCTTAGAGGGTGCAGCAGAGCTTGTCTTTATTTTCTTTTTTTCCTTCTGAGATTTTCCTTTTGAGGGGACAACTTAGTCCTTCCAACTCTTACCCCACCTAGAGGGAAAGCATGTGAGCCACAAATGTGGAGCCTTTCATTCTTTCCTGACGTGATCCTGGAAGGAAAACAGGTTCTCCCTGTAGTGCTTCATTGGAATAAGCATTTCACATGCTTATCAGTACAGCAAGTAGAGCTGTTTGACAGCAGTGAGGAGTCAAATGTTGTCTTGGAGCCCTAAATGCTCATTTCCCTGCTTCTGAAACACTCTGCACTTTGCCCACTGTGCATTCAGAAGTGTTCCTTTCCACTGAAAGGACCTAAACCCCGCTTTGTAGCAGACACATTTTCCAGCATGATTGCAGGTGTGGATTGGAGATGGCTGAGTGCAGTCTGAGTTTCTGTGAACCTTGTCCTGCAGGGCTTTGTGGCTTCCTGCCAGGCCAGGGGTAAGTGAGTTGAGGGAGCTGACCACTTTGGGTTAATTCTGTCCTGGGAGGCTTCAGGTGAGATACCAGACAGGGAGGCAGTGCTGAGAAAGGGGAAGGTGTGAAAGACTGAACAGGCCCAGCTCCTGGAGTCTTTCCTCACAAGAGAGGTGCTCCAGACCCCTCATTGTCTTTGTGGCCTCTGCTGATTCTGCTTACATGGGAATCTTCAGTTTTCATTTAAATTGCTGCTCTGTCTGGTGGGATCCAAGGATGGGAGCTTGGAGGAACTTTGGGAAGGAAGGGCTGGAGTGAATTTGGTGGGGAAATGAGCAAAGGGCAATAGCAACCAGGTCCTGCTGCTTTGCCAGCTCAGGTTCCTGGTACTTGGCAGAAGTGCTTTTGGTGTGGGAGAAGACACAGGAAACTCCCCCACACTAATTCCAGCTGGAGCCCCTGTGGCAGTTTCATTGCCTTTAGATCAGATAATACCACATCTGATGGACCATCAAACAGAGGGGAAGCTGAGCACACAAGGTTGCACAAGGCCCATGATGCCTGTGATGGCTCCTTTGGGGTTAAAAGGCAGTTCTTTAGGTGTTTTAAATATGTAGATATTACCTGAAGAATGGTTAAAAAGAAATGGTTGTGTTCCTGTAGGTGTCTGAGACCTGGTGTGTCAATCACCTCATGTCAGACCTAGCCTGGGAGCTGCTGTGGATCCTTCCCAGTGGGATGTTGGGATGAGGAAAGACTTTGTGCCAAAGCCCCTTGCTTAGGAGAATCTGGTGCTGTTAGAGGTGTCCTGAGGGGTGCTGGGGGAGAGAGGGATGACTTGGTGGGGGATGGCAGAATTGCCTGTCTGGTGAATTACTCTTTTGGAGACAAGGATCATATAACAACCCAAGACTGAGCTCCATGTGGGAGAATGGAACCTGGTTCTTGCAAGAAAATAAATACCCTTACCTTATTATAAAGCTTCAGCACTGACTTTTCCCACCCTAATGACTCTTTTTGTTATTAACTCCTCTGAGTTCTGCTCTGAAACACCTGCTGCTGCTTCCTTCTGCATCCTCAGTGTGCTGACGCTCTTTGCCCAGCTGATGCAGAGTGACATCCCTATGGAACATCCCAAAGCTTGCCCTGCACGGAGGTGGGGTGGTCAAATATGTTTTTACACATGTTCTTACCAACAAAGTGATTGTTGCTCAGATCCAGCCCCGAGGCCACGGCCTCCTTCCAAGGAAAGTGTTTTCTGAGAGGATGTGCCCACCCTTTGAACTGGTTTGTTGATCAGTTACTGTTGCTACAGCTAAAACACACTTGCACTTGCACTAATCAAAATATCAAAAGCTGTGGTGAATTGCTACACAAATGGGGAGACCTTGACTGCAGCCTGGTTGAGTTGATACATTTGTTTTTCTAGGCTGCAGCAGTGCTCAAACCTGGTGATAAGACAGGGAATTTTGTGGGCCCGTTCCCTGAGCTCCGTCCGCGGCTGAGAGGATGTGTTGCTTTCTGCTGCCAAAAGCAGAGTCCTTCCCACATCTTGTGCAGAAAGGCATATGTTTGGGGGTGGTTTCAGGGAGAAAGAAGAACACGATTAGGGTTTTAACTTCCTCTTCTGTTTTGTTTCTCTGTGCATCTGTATTTCAGTTTTTTGGGCTGTACCTGACTCTGTGCAAAACTTAAATCGGCTGCAGCTCCTTCTGCGAAGGATCAGCCTTGGTACAGAAACAGTGGTAGTTAAAAGGCAGTAAGTATATCTGCTTAGCTTAAATGCTGGTTTTTTTTCTTTTCCTTTTTTTTTTAATTCACAAGCACAGCTTTTTACTCCTCACACAGTAGGAATTTGTCAGGAGCTTGCTGGCATTGATAGTCTATTTCAGCTCTTTTCTATAGCCCAGCAGCTACAGAGGGGGGGAAAAAGCATGCTTTGTATGGAGCTGTGGTTGGGTCTGTGCTGCAGTGCCCATCTGAACTTGGCTGTGTCTATTTTGTCAGCTTTTGCTTCCCTCTAGTAGTTGCTGGTCCCTTCCTAAACTCACGAAATCCCATCATACAATGCCTGTGCTTGGATCAGGGTTCTGGCTGCTCCTGACCCGAACCACTTCTCTCGATGGTTTTGCTTCTCGAGCTCTTTTCTGCAAACAAGATATCTTTGAGTTTCAATTCTTTGTCTGGCTTTTTATCTTTTACTTCTCAATTGATCTCCAGAGGAGTGGGACTAGGACAAAACATGTGGTATTCTTGACCAGGGATCCACGGAGAGGGTGTAAGCTGTTGGAAAAGTGAGTGGCATTCTTGAAATGGTGTGGTTGCGTTTATTTGGGTGTGGATATAATCATGCTTCTGTGATACAGTTCCTGCTGAGTTTGAAATGCTAGTGTTAGTAAAGCCAGAAGGAGAGCCAGACAAAAGCTTGGAGAAAAGTCAGAATTTCAGTGCCTCTTAGTGATGGTTCATGGGAAAGTAACAATTTTGTGTTTGATTTTCCTAAAGCACCGGGCATATGCTTTCTCTTCTCTGTGAATTACTGTTTGTGAATGTGTATCTTTGCAGCATGAGAACATCAGAAACACCTGGTTTTGTGCCTAGGTTTCACTCATAGAGGTAGGTCCTTGTTAGAGACTCTGGGAAGTCTGATGAAAATGGTGTTTAACTACAAAGCTTCAATTTCTGCTGTTGCTGATCAGAGCAGCCTCATTCCCGGTCTTCCTGAATCCCTGCAGCAGAGGACATGCTCTCCTCCTCCTGCACTGCCACTGTCCTGCCTCCGTCTCCTCCACCCCACACGTTTCTTAGCCTTGTGTAGAGCTCAGCAGAGATTTCTTCATGAAGACTGGAATGTGTTTATATAATATTTTATATATTATTTTAGGCTCCTGCTACTCAAATGTAGGCAAACGCTTAACCTCTTATTCACCATCATTAAACAAACCGTGGAATTGCTGTAGCAGACATCAAGTCAGGTGGATCTAAACCAGCTTCTGTTTTTCCTGCCTGGAAGGTTCATCCTTCATCATTTTCCTGGCAAGTGTGGCTACCTAGAGCAGGTTTTCCAGGCCAGGAGTGTTTAGTGGGAGCATGGTTTGTGAACCACACCGGCGAAGCAGGGCTGGACATAGTGGGGGCTCTTCTGTGTGGGAGGCATCAGGAAGGGGGTGATGTGAGAGGCTCAATCTCTGCAAAAGCAGGGCTAGGACAGCAGTAGGAATGCTGGGCAGAGCTGCTGAAAAGGAGAGAACAACCTGCTGCACTAAATCACAGCTCCCCTGGGGACAGAGCTCCATAGTTAGCATCCTCAAATGGCATTCCTTTATTACGGCATCATTGTGCACAGTCCTCTAGAGAGGAAGCAAACAGTCTCTAAAACAATCTGCTGGCAGCTCAAGCTGGAGTATTTGAGGTTTTCCAGGGCTCTTTTGCTGTGTCACTCTTCCCTTTAATGTTCCAGCTTGAAGGTTGTTGTTCTTTCTCCATCAAAGTGCGTTCAAGCGCCGGTAAGGGTGTCTGCTCCAAGGACAAGGTGGAGAAGGCAGCAGCCCAGGGAGAACAAGAGATACTGCAGAACAGCTTTGTTCTGCTGTAATCTGCCTTATCTGCATGTGATGCAAAGACAGGGCAGTTTTCACAAGACTTGGAGGCTGCGTGGTGACATGTTTTCTGTCCTTTTATAAAATCCACCACGTTATTTTGATTAGAGCGCTAACGTAACTCCTGGCAGCCTCAAATCTCACTGCTAGCAGCTACTTCCCTCCAAAGCCTGATGTGGTGCTAACAAGCAGAGAGATCTTGTGCGTCCTGTTTACATGGAGCTGGGAAGACAGCGTGTTCCGTGGGAGGTGCCAAGGTAGAGCTGCAGTTGGATATAAGGTGAAAAAATTCTGTGTGTGCAGACAGGCTGTGGTGGGGCGTGTTCATTTGTGTTTGGTGGTGTTCAGGAACTCCAGCTGCAACACTGGCATGATGATGTTAAGCTCTTTTAGATCTGAATATGTATCTTTAATATCTATGCATGCGTAGCATGTTTGTGTTTGTATATATTTATATTAATACCTATTCTCTCTCATGGGAAAGTCCATGTCTTGATCATCTGCTCTTGTGATCTCCTCATGTAGCTCTCTGTTGTTCAGTTTTTAGGTGGCAGAGACACGGTGAAGCTGAGTGTGGGGCAGGCAGAGCTGATGGGGGAGCCTGGGGTGTAGCCCAGGATGGACTGGCTGTGACGACGACGTGCCTTAGCCAGAGAGGTCGTTACCATGAGGAGTTCCTGCAGAGCTGGCCTCCACAGGGAACCGCTGACTTCCACATCCTCCACCTTCCATCAGGTCAAACGGTACGAACACACCACCTGCTCTCCTGCAGCTCGGGCTTCAGCACTGATTTTTGCCTTCTCCTTGTCCTCTCCCATTGTCTTGTGCTGTCACTCAAATATTTGCACGAAATTCTGACTTCTGGGTGGTGTTTAAGTGAAACGTTGTAATGGCTTAAGGGCAGAAATGTTCTTTGACATTTTTGTTTGATAATGACAACTACAGATTCACTGCAGCTGGTAGTGTACTTGCAGAAATTCTTGGGTTTTCTAGCAACAGCTGTAAATTAGTTTGGGAAACAGGACTTTGAAGTAAAACTTAATTGGTGAAAGGCTCATCGGAGTAGGCTTTAAAACATGCAGGCAGCTTAAAGCAAGTGGAAATGCTGGCAGTCATTGTTGTGGTTTGTCTTACTATGGACTAAGTAATTAGATTAGTTTAAGCTCACATTTTGCATTGCTCACTCTCCTGTGTCCCTTATTAAGGAGAAATGCACGATTGATTTCAAACACTTGTGCTTATGTGACAATTAAGTGAACGCCTCTCACTGTGTCTCCTTATAGGAACACCATGCAGAACAACTTGTCCTCATGCAAATGCAAGGACATGCCAGTTTGTTGGAGTTCAAACTACTTCAAAATAAATGTGTATTTTTTTTCTTTAATTCTTTTTCTGAAACCAAGGCTCTTAAACTTCCTCAGTCTGGAGGAAGAGCGCCAGCATTTTGGTTTCCAAAGGCTGTGTGGGTTTAAAGCAAACTTTTAACCTTTGTTCTTTGTGGTTGTGTAGACAGCATATACTTGCTATGTTAGTCTCATGGTAATTTAGTGCTGGAAAAGACTTCCTGGGTCACCCAGCTCCTTCCTTTCCCAAGCAGGATCTCATAATCCCTTTTGTGAACTTAGTCCAGCCTAAAAACATTTACATCTTTTCTTGCATCTTTTTTTCTCTCCCCCTGTAGATCAAGCCATTACTGAAGATGACAGATCTTGCTGTGCAATTAGGAACCTTCTTTTCATTCCCAGGCTGAACATTCTTGACAGTTTATAAACTCATTTGAGTTTCTGTTCCTTTATTTGCCTAAGGACTGCTGCTTATTTTCAGTGGTTTGCCTCTTCTTCTGCATTCTGTAAGAGGGGGTTGTAACCTCACCTGTGGTTTTGCTAAGTGACCCAAGTGTTCTTTAGTAGCTTCCTGAGTAGCAATTGCTGCTGTTCTCCGTGTGATGTCCCTCACAGAATATTCTCAGTCCTGGCTAAAAGTGTGTGCTGTGCTCTGGAGCTGCTTCTCACAGCATCAGCTCCACTTCTTATTTCATGGATGTCTCTGTGGTGGCCAGTTCACCTCAGTTACTTCCAAAATTTGTTGGTGTTCCTCTTGCCTGATGCATCACTGCCTGCATTTCAAAACCCTTCTCAGTTTCTGTTACTTGGAGCTTTGTGTCTCTGCTGTTTTGGAACTGCCTCTGTTTCTGTGGGTGCAGAATTAGTGCTGAGGTCATTTTTTAACCAAGTCAGATGTTCCCAGGGCTGATTCTTGAGGCATGTCTTTGGTTTCCAGGCTGGTATTTTCTTATTCAGCATCACCTGGGGCTGTCTCCTGCTAAGCCAGCTCCTTTGTCTGTTTTCCCATTCCTCTGCCAATCTGTCTTAACCAGTAAATCTCTTTGTGCTCTCTGAAGTCCATGTGAGGAAGATATAGTAGATTGCTCTAAAAAGATGGCTTTTTTTGAGAACCTTGAGGTTAGTCTGGCATATTGAACTATTCCCTCTTCCCCCTTTTTCTGTGTGTCACATTAATCCTCTTTGCTTGCAAAGCACCTTTATATTGGAGTCAGAATACGAGCCTGGAGAGGCTGTGATCATTCTCCTTCTCTTTCTCCCCTGCAGTGCCCCCTCCAATGTGCCACATGTTTATTATCTCCTATTGTTGCCTTTCAAGAGGTTTATAAATCCTTTTTCTTGGCCTGCAGTGCATGAGCCTATCTGGTTTGGATTCTAAAACTGGGATGAGCCAATCCTCACAATTTTTATGAAGCTCTCTAATCCTCCTCCTGCCAATGCTCTTGTTCAGATTAACGCCTGGGCTTTTGCCCTCATCATCACCCTTAGCTCCCCTCTTTAAAAATGGTGCAAAGTCAAATCTGGTATTTTGTGTTGTGCTCTTGATCTCTGTCCTGCCCTTGCTTGCAACCCTGTTTCTCTTTTCTCTCACAAACTGAAAAAAACCTTTCACTATTTCTTTGTTGTTAAATATCTCTGCAGTGACTTAACACTGCACCAGTTCTCATGTTTATTCCTGGACTTTTTGGTCTCTAAGATAGGAGTTTCCAAGTGATGTGACCTGAAACCTGTGTCTTCTGCTTCTGGTATCTTTCACAAAAAAGGAACACATCCAGTTGGAGTTGCTTTGAATCTTTTGTTTGGGATATGTTCTTAATAATGAAAACACCTTGTGACTCCCGGAGAGTGCAGTGTGCAGTGAAATCCTCCCCAGCACAGCTGAATTCATGAACCAGTTTCTTTCAGTCTTGAGTTTCAAAAGGGCAGCCTGATAACTTGCCTTCAGCTCTACTTTTTCTTGTTTTTATTTTGAATGCTGAGTCTGTTACTGATCGTGCGGTCCAAGGTTAATTTCTGCAACCTTTGATGTGTTCTCATTACATATGCACAACAATGAAGGCTATAAATAGCATCACTCTGAGGTGCTTCGTTAACACAAGAGATTTGTTGCACTGTGATATGAAGAAAGGTCCTCAAATTAATAAAGTAAAACACCTCCAGAAGGACACTTGGCACTTACCTGTGCTGCTCTGGGCAGCTTTCAGCAGAACCCTATAAAAGCAGCAGTTTTTGTCTTGCTGTCCCTCTGTGATTTCCTCTCATCCTGTCCCACCACAGCCACGTGTGCCATCCCATCATCTCTGAGCTGCACATTTCTGCAGCAGCTGATAACCTTGAATTCCAAATCTTTCAGTTTATTTTGTTCCCTTCTGCTTTGTCATCTCTGTGTCGTGTCTGGTGTGGTTGGGAAGCAGAGCTTTGAGCTTCCTGAGGCTCAGCACAGAGCTGCTGCTGCATCTCTCCCTTCATGGTGAGTGCTTTTATACAAAAGCCTGGCAAAGCTGTGGCACTTCTTCCTGTACAAAATGTAGGAAGTAGCCAAGGCAACTGTGCTTCACTGAAGGGTGGGTGTGTGTTTAGTGTAAAACATGTTCAAAACATCGATGGGTGGGAGCCCTCACAGTGGAGTGGTCTGTGCTGGGCTTGGGGGTGCATTCTGTCACCCAAAACCTCTGTGTGCTGCAGATGCTGGGCTTTGTGGGATGGATTTTCTGTCTGTGCTGGGTGCAGCTGTGTTTGGGTGTTGTCTCCCCCAGAGTCAGGTTATCTGAGCACCTGATGCAGGTGAACAAGCTGGGGAGGGACCCAGCCTTAGGAGATTGGTTCTTACACAGTGCATTTAGCTCCTCAGCTCTGCTGGGCCAGCTCTGCCCCACAGTTTTGGCATTGTCCCACTTGCCCCAGGCTGGCCACTGGAGCAGAGAGCTCTCCTTCAGCAGCCACATGCCTTCTGTTTGCCTTCAAATCCCTCTCTAATCCTTGCTGGCTCTCCCTTTGCTGCAGGAGGCATTTTGGAGGTGTTGGGAGGTGGGTCAGGAGCGGTTGCCGCTCCACGGGGAGTGGGTTTTCAGGAAATCAGATGCTTCCACAGCTGCCAGAGTCAAACCCACCCCTGCTCTGGAGCTTCCCAGCCCTCCTTTCTGTGAGCTTGGACCCTTGCCATGCTCCAGAACAAACTCCATGAGTGCAGAGAGCCTTCCATGGCGGGACTTTCCCCGGCAGAATCCCTGGAATGCCTTTGAAGCAGCTCTGTGTCTGCTTTGCCTTGCCCTGGCAGTGCAAAGGGGATGGAAATGGTACTGGAGATGGAGCCCAAAGGACCCACCAAGCCCTTCCAGAAATAACAAGTGGTTGACTGTGGTTAACTCCCACTCAGTGCTCAGTCCTTGCTAATTGTCAGTGTCCTTCATGGAGGAGGAAAACTCTCTGGACAGAGAGCTGGGATGCCAGGGAAGAGGAATGCTTTGCCAGAGGTGTGGGGTTTTTATTGTTGTTGATTTTTTTTCTTTTTTTTTTTTTTTGGCTTCTGCCTTGTGTTAGTATGTCCTGAGGGGTTTTTCAGAGTTGTAGTTGGCACTGGGTGTGCAGTCAGCAACGTGAGGAGCTTTTTTCGACTGGAGTTGGTGTTTACAAGGAGAAATCCATAGGAAACTTGGGGGTTTTGATGGAAATTTTCCCCCTAATAAAACCTTCCAGTGCTTTGCCCAGAAAACTTGCAGTGTGAATATGCTGTTTGTGAAGAGCAGGCTTTTTTGTCCTTGTTGTTCTTGCTGGCCAGAGGAAATCTTTTGGCTTCACAGGGCATCATCAGAGCCCCTGAGCTGGGAGCTGCAAGGGGAATTAAGGCTCTCTGTGGACCTTACAAAGGAGTTGTGAAAACTGAGTATTTTCTAACAGTTTTGCCTCCAACTCTGGAGTTTCCACTAAAGCAAACATATTGTTGTTTTAGCCTGTTGTGATTTAGAACATACATAAACACAAAAGGATGCTGGAAGATTCTGGCCAGCTTGGCAAGTAGAGTCATGGAATGATTTGAGTTGGAAAAGACCTGAAATTCCATCTCATTCCAACCCATTGCCATGGGCAGGGACATTTCCCACTAGACCAGGTTGATCCCAGCCTGGATTTAGACACTTCCAGGGATGGGGAATCCACCAGTGGGTTATGGGTCTTCCCCTGGGTGGGGAGAGGAGGGGTGTGTGAGTATCTGAGCTCATATAAAGGAATATATTTCTGTATCAACAATGTGTAGTAACCAGCTTGATAAAACTGCAGTGGAAACAAGCTGTAGTTAGGACTTACAAAAACAGCAGTCTCATTCCAGCAGTGCAAGTATCCTGTTTTTCAGACATGGCTGATTAGAAATAGAAAAACTGGCCCCTTTATTTCATCAGCTTAAGGATGGAATAACAGTATAAAGGCAGCACTGCTCGTTGTTTCAGTGCTGATCATTCCTGGCAGAATTCTCTCTTATCAGCAATTTAAAACCACACATTTGGGATTGAAAACCTTTTATGTTTGCTCCCATGGACTTCTGAAGAGTCGTTGTCTCTAAAGATAAAATTAGAGAGCTTGATAACTTAAAGGGTGGAGGAAAGCAAACAGAATTATTCTGGAATGAAGTGTCACAGGGAATATGTGACTTCACCTTTTAACAACTATTTTTGGTGGTTTTAAATATTTAAAAGCTTACCTGCAGCTGCCACAGCTCTGTGCTTGCCAGCACTGAGAAATGGGGGAGTCTGTGGGTGGGGACTGGGCTCTGGTTCATCTTCAAAGCAATTTCTGCTGGAAGCCTTGTTCTAATTGTGGGAGCTAGAGATGAAATGTGCTGCTGATGTGCAGGGAAGAAGCTGTGATTGCCTAAAAGTTCATTCTCAATGTCCACAGCAAAGGGCGTGTGAGGTGGGGGCTCGTTTTTTCCAAGTGAGACTTTCAGGTAAGGCTCATTGCTAAGATGGCTTTTGAAATGAAAGTTCTCTTCCCTGCTGCTGGAAAACTCTGAGGCAGGTGGCAGCTGGTCTCGTGGAGTTTGCAGAGCTCTTTATAGCTGTCTGAAGTTATTAGACGAAGGTTTTCTTTAAATCCAGATCCATTAAAACATGTGCAATGAACTGAATGCTGAATTCAAATGAGGCAATTATTCTGGCAGTAAAACTTCTGACTAAGGCATAATTTTGTTATGTAAATTATAACTTTTCAACCTTAAATGGTATTGTTGGCTTAGCCAGGGACTAACTGAAACATAGGAAATATAACCTTAAACAAGAAATCTGTAATAGGTGAGGCAAAACTTTACCCTTTGTCTTTCTCCATGGACCAGAAATAGCTGGGAGCAGCTGAACCAACTCTGCTGGCTGAACATGTCTCCTGAGCCTGTTGGGGTAACCAGTTTGGTTCTGGTTTTATTCACATAATACCTGGTCTCACCTCCCTTTGCAGCTTCCCTTAATGAAGGGTGTCGAGCTGATTGTCCTGCTGGATTCCTGAAAACTGCTTGAAGAAAGCCTTTTAAAAACAAGCTCAGCTCATCTTTCAAACACCTTGGCACAAAACTCATGAATGAAATTTGATCTTCTGCTCCTGGCTCAGGAGATTTCAGCATGCAAAGTCGTGTTTTAATTGTATTCACCTCTTCTCCCCAGGGTACGGTGGCGAGCAGCCACTGGAGCTTTTCTCTGCCTAGTCTGGGAAATGTCCTTCTGGAAGGGAAGGGAGGGGAAGGCTGCAGGCACTGTTCTCTGCAGCAGTTTGCTGCAGTGCTTCACCTGCTGCTCTTCTGGGCTGGGCTTTGGCCAGGTCACCTCAGTGACCTGACCCTGCTTCACTGTGAAGTACAACCAGAGTGAGGCAGCCCCTGTGAAAAATGAGGCCAAAGCAAACTCCAGCAGCCTCAATTTCCCATTTTTCTCTCCATGCATCTATTTCAACACCCTGAAGTTCTATTTTTATGAGATTATTTTAGTTTTTAGCATCCGACTGGGGAGGCAAACAAAGTAGAGCTCAGTTGCATTTTGCAGAGGAGACTAAACTGGGAGGTGACCCAATTCCAACGAGCTGGAATTGGCAGGCAGGAGGCACAGGCAGAGAATTAACCCAGGGGTGGGGAGGTGTGTCTGCAGCACTGGGATCTCTTACCCCACAGTCTCTGGGTGAGATGCAGCTGCTTTTGGCATTGTCTGGTTGCAAGAGCCAGGTGATGATCTCCCTAAAAAATCCAGAGGGAAGGAACATACATCTGCCTTTCCAGCAGCTGCTTCCTGGCCTTCAAAGCCCTGCTTGGACCAAAGAGGGGTAGAAAGGTGAACTAAGCCCTTCCTCTTGATGTACCTCCCCAAAATCTCTGTGCCTGCCCTCCTTGTCACTAGAGCCAGAAGGAGGAACCAGAGAAGGCAGTCTTTAGGCAGCGCAGCTGCTTCTAGTCCTGGAGGCTTCCTCTGCTTGGGCAACATCACTTACGAATTTATTGGACTTTATAGACCAACAAATTGTGGTTTTCAGTTAAAAGCTGGTTTTAGCCTAGAAACCTACAAAGTTACCACACTTAAACAACTCTCTTAATGAAAAACTAAACAACTCTCTTGGTGTTGGCTCTCAAGGAGAACATGTTCAGTGCCTGAATGTGTCTGTGTCAGCTCCTGATGAATGAGGCATTGAACCTGCTGCTCTTCACTCCTGAGCACAGATCATGCCTGAAGAGGAGGCCTTTGAGTGCAACACCTCAAAGATTACCATGGAAACATCACCTGTAGTTAGTTCTGAATGTGCTTGTGAGATGCTCCTGGGAGAAGAGCCTGGAGTCTCCTGGTGGTTGCATCCTGTGTGCAGTGCCCCAGCCTCTGGCATTCCTGAGCTTTGAAGGGAAGGTGACTGTGGAGGTGTGACAGGACAGAGGAGTCTGGGGCTGCTGCTGCAGTGTCAGCAGCATCCAAAGGCTCCTTCACAGCTCTGGAATTCCTGAGTGTGGGTGTCCCACACTCAGGAGTCCTATCCTTGAGAGTGGGTGTCCTCAGCTGGATGTCATGCTGCTGTCACTTTGTGGGGCATTGATGGGTACATAAGGACCCAAATTTGCCATTATCAATATGCTAAAGGAAAGGTTTCATTGCCCAGAGAAGCTGTGGCTGCTTCATCCCTGGAAGTGTCCAAGGATGGCTTGGATGGGACTTGGGGCAACCTGAGATAGTGGAAGGAAGTGGAACAAAATGAGCTTTAAGGTCCCTTCCAGCCCAAACCACTGTGTGATTTTGGGTGATAGGAGGAGATTAGATATCCCCTGGGATCTCTGATTAATATAATTACTCTTACTAATTTCTCTTTTGAGCTTTAACCACATTTTATCTACTAAAAAGAGTGTGTGTGGTAGCTGATGTCCAGATAAAGCCTGTGACCCATGTGTGCCTTGCAACTGGATCAAGGAATGAACAGGCAGAAGGATGGCTCTAACTCAAGAATGAGCCACTAGCTATGTTTTCACAACTGATACAGCTTAAACTGTAGGATTTCTCCTTGCAACTGCCTGGAAACAGATTTCTCTAATGGGAGGTTCTCTCCTACTGCAGGAAGTTCTTCAAGGGTGGATATTGTAGCCTTGGTGGCTCTTTTCCTTTCTCATGTGGTTCCTCATGAGGTGTGGGCTGGTGCCTGCTCTGGGCCACCTTCTCTAATTCCAGACAGGCATATTTTGCAACTATAACTTCTTCCCTCTCTGTTTTTCCAGGGTTTCTGGTATGCACTTAAAGCCATATCTCAAGTTACAGAAGAAAGAGCGATCCCCAGAAATAAGCCAGGATTCCCTGCGAGGCCACCAGGGACCAGCACAAGGAGAAAAATTCACCAACTGCACCAAACTGAGCGTTTTCCCAAAACCCTCCCTGGTGGTTCCATCTCAAAAGCTTCTGGGGATTATTTATCCAAATACTATGTGCAATATGAACGGGAAAGGCCCGGCGGACGCTCCGAGTGCAAGGGAGAAGAAGAACGCCCTGTCTGCCACCATCCACCAGGGAGAAGAAGGGGAAGGGCCTCTGGATGTCTGGGCTGTGGTGAAACCCGGCAACACCAAGGAGAAAATCGCCTTCTTCGCAGCCCAGCAGTGCAGCAGCAGCACCCGCACGGGCTCCATGAAAATCAAGAGCACGTGGGACATCGACGGGAGGACGGCCAAACGCAGGAAAAAATCGGTGGATCTTAAAAAAGCCAAAATCCAACTGGAAAGAATGAGGGAGGCCAACGCCAGGTGCTCCCAGCCGGAGCCTTTCGCCTGCGGCATCGAGCACTGCTCGGTGCACCTGGGCAGCGACGGCGGGGAGGGCGCCTTCCCGGGCCGCTCGCTGTCCGTCATCGAGATGGTGGCTTTCCTGGAGCAGCGGGCCAGCGCCCTGCTGGTGGACTGTGCCAAGACCTGCACGGCCACCTCGGCCACCAGGCTGAGCCCCCAGCCCAAGGCAGCCCTGCCCGGCTCCGAGCCCTTCTCCCCGGGCGAGGCGCCCGCGGAGCCGCAGGGCGAGCCGGTGCGCGTGCTGGACATGGTGGCCAGGCTGGAGTCCGAGTGCCTGAGGCGGCAGAGCGAGGCCGGGAGCCTCTCCCGCAACAACAGCTTCCGCAGGAACGTGGGCAGGGTGCTCCTGGCCAGCGGCACCCAGCCCGAGGGAGACGTGGGGAAGGAGGTCCCGGCTCAGGGGGACGGCCTGGGGGAGGCAGGGGTGGCAGAGGCCGGCTATGGAGGTCGCTGTGCCCCTCTGGGTGACACCGAGCTGTGGGATGGCGGTGCCTCTGCCCAGCAGCCGTTTCCTTCGGGGCTGGATACCCGGGTGGGGAATGTGAATTCGGGACTTGCCCACGCGGTGTTGGCCATGACAGCTGGCAGGAGTGACGCCGAAACGCGGATCGAGCCCCCCAGGGCTCTCCTGTCCCCGTGTCCCGCTGCCGCCAGGCTGCCACTGGATCCCTTGCAGAGCAAGAACGCGACCGTTGATTGTACGTCGAAAGAGCCTGTAATTTTCCCAAAGCATCCTGCTAGGAAGGAGCCCTTGTGCATCAGTATATCAGTCACCAAGACGGAGGAAGGGTGCAGGAAGGAGAAGCTCTCTGGTTCTGGTGAGGATTCACTCCCAGGGAGGCTGTTTTTCCTCCAGGGTGAGCAGCCTGCTGCTCACGAGCAACAGCCACAGCGGGAGGGTGCCCAGGAGAAGCCAGGGGAAGCAGCCCAAAACGAGGATGAGGATGCTCTGGCATCTGGTAGATCGTGTGTCAGAAGCAGTGTCCCTACAGAGCCATCGGCCCCTTCTGGCCCTGCCACAGAAGGGGCTTTGCAAGTACTTGATGCCTCCTGCCTAAAGCGGCAGGTTTCACATGACTTTCTGGAGACCAGGTTTAAAATCCAGCAGCTTTTGGAGCCTCAGCAGTACATGGCCTTCTTGCCTCACCACATCATCGTGAAGATCTTTGGGTTGCTTCCCACCAGGAGCCTGGTTGCCCTAAAATGCACTTGCTACTACTTCAAGTTCATCATCGAGTACTACAACATCAGGCCGGCGGACTCGCGCTGGGTGCGCGACCCTCGCTACCGGGAAGACCCCTGCAAGCAGTGCAAGAAGAAATACGTCAAGGGGGACGTGTCCCTGTGCCGCTGGCACCCCAAGCCCTACTGCCAGGCTCTGCCCTACGGGCCTGGCTACTGGATGTGCTGCCACCGCTCCCAGAAGGGCATCCCTGGCTGTAAGCTGGGGCTCCATGACAATCACTGGGTCCCTGCCTGCCACAGCTTTAACCGCGCCATCCATAAGAAAACCCGAGGAGCGGGAGCAGAGGTGGAAGAGGAATATTAGTGCACAAACACTTTCCTGCAAGATTGTTTGGGAGAGGAGGAGGAGGAGGAGATTCTCATGCCTTGTGCTGTTTACAGTGTATATAATTGTCGTGATTTTTTTTTTTTTTTCCACAGGGCTATGAAACTGCACATACTCAAACACAAGAGCCTTTACCTTTTAGATTAAAAGAGAGCTTTTAGTCCATCTCTGTAAATAACACTATAAAAACTAATTGTACATACAGAGTCTACAGCTGGCTGAACAAGGTAACCCCTACAATGCAGCTATCCCAGTGTTGCGGCTATAGGTGTGTGTGTTTTTAAGTGTCTTGTTTCAAAATCTGTATATCCTGTATAATATATGAATGTTTCTGAGGAGAAACTCTAAATAGGTAAAGGTCAACTTGTTTAAAGAAGCTGCAGACAACTTAACTGGACAACCTGAAACTTAGACTATAGAACAGATCCATTATAGTAGCGTGGCAGTGGATTAAAAAAAGAAAGAGAGGAATATTATTGTATAGTCAGAATATAAAAAAAGTTCTTGTCTACCTTACCCATGTTGTCTGGCTGGGTTTTTTTTTTTTTACATAAATAAAATGTGCATTCTAGATCTGCCTTACCAGACTTTCTCTTGTAAGACTTTTGCCCCAAAATAAAAAATGCTGTAAAACACGTGGCAGAAACTTGGTGCTGTGCTGTAGTTCAGACGTGCAATGTGCTTTCTCTAGGAAACCTCTCCTCCTACTAACAAAGAAACAAAAACCCCCCAGATCTCTAGTACTTGGAGAACTCCCTGCTGTAACAATCACAGATTCCAGCTTTTCCTTTCCTTCCTGCCAGCCCTGCGTGCAGCAGGGGCTCCTTTCATTGGGAATTCTGGTGCTAGGTGCCCTTTCTGATCCTCCTGCTCCTTGGCTCTTGTGTGGGCACCTGCCCTGTTCCCTGGATGCTCGAGGACAGAGTGTGGGTCCAGCAGGATGAGTGTGGAGTTGCCTTGGCTCTGTGATGTGCTGCTGGAAGCTTTCCTATCTGCTCTGTATGGAATTTTTTCCTTGCAAGAAGACTCCTTGCAGTGCTTTGCCTGCTCTGCTGCAGCCCTGGCCTCTCCCAGGGCCGTGGGTTGGTGCTTTCCAGGGGAGCTGCAGAAGTTTGTGTGGGATGAACGGCGATTCCTCACACTCGGAACGGGAGCACAGAGTGTGGCATCCGTGGCAGAGTTTCCCTGGATCCTTTCCTGTCCTGCAGTGCTGTGAGCCAGACCTCAGCCTCCTGTTCCAGCCCTCACAGGGTGGATGGTTTGGAAGCCTGGGAATGGACCCTGGCCAGGGCAGCAGCCGTGTTCCAGGAGCCCAGCAGAGCGTGGCAGCCGTGCCTTTGCCCTGGCCACACATCCCTCCTCTCCCTCACCTGGTGCTGGTGCTGTTCCTCTGCCCCTTCTCAGGGCACAGATGCACTCCTGGCTCTCACCATTCCAAATCTCTGTCCTGGTGCCAGAAGAGCCCGTGCCACCTTCCCATGGGGCTCACCTCTGCCCTGCCAACCCCAAGGAGCTGCTGGAAAGGGCAGGGATGGGGTGGCTCTGCACCTGGCTCATCCTGTTCTCCGTCCTTTGGTGCTGGATCAAGGTGTGGAAAACTGCTGGCTGTGGGGGCCAGGCTGAGCCAGCCACCTCCCCCTGCCCTGGGCTCACAGGGAGTGCCTCGCCTGGTTTGGAGCATGAGGAGGACAAAAGGGTTTGAAGGCTTTTGTTCTTTCCTTTAACGGTGGGAGAAGGAAAATGGAGCCCTGACAGCCTGAAATGTGGGTTTGGTGAGCTCAGGGAGGTTTAAAGGATGTGCTGGTTTTATGTTTTGCCTTCACCTGCTCCTGCCACCCACCGGGTGTCTTCCACCCCTCCCGGAGCTGCTCAGCACTGCAGACATGATGACAACCAGGAGGAATGAAATTAGGAATCTAAAGGAAGGGTGTGGCCACCTTGTAACCGGCTGGGAAGAGGGAGAGGAAAAGCAGGATCCCTCCTTAACCCCTGACTTCATCCCCTAACGGGGCTCAGGCTTCACCCAGGCTTCCATCTGCTCCCTCAGCTGCACCTGGACCAGCAGCACAGCAACCCCCAGGCTGTTGTTTTGCCAAAGCCATCGGCATCAAAAGCTTTCTGTTTAATTCTGATGAGGGGAAAAGAGAAAGAAGCTGCTTTCCTGCTCCCCCACCCAAGACTCTGGAAAACTTGAGGCTGACAGCAGCAAGGAAAGTCCCTGCGAGGCTGGAATGGAGTGGCAGAGGAAAATATTTTGTAATTAGATAAGGGGCCAGTGAGGTCATTTTATTTGGAACAGGGTGTGAGATTTTGGTCACCTTTGTTGAACAAGAGGAAAAATGAGGATAAAATAATATCATGAGGCTATTTTGTTCTTGGAGCAGGTAAAGCCAGAGGACAACTTGCTATCTCCCCTACTCCATCCCTGCCCTCCCCCCAGGCTGGCTGGGGAGCGTGGGCTGGTTTATTCATCATTTATTACATTGTCTGCTGGAACTGTCCCTCCTGCACAGCATTGCTGTTAAAAATTGTTTCACAGAGCAAGCTTTTACATCCAGAAATGGGTTGGTTCTGAGTGTTGCCATGCTGAGCTGCCTGCAGGCTTTATTTTTTTCCTGTAACATTGTAAAATGCAGATTTCTGTTTCCTTAAGGGATGGTTCAGGAGAAGCCAAGGTCTGATGAATGTTAGGGTTTTGGGTTCTTTTGCTAAGAAGCAATTAAAAAAAAAATAAAATCCAGTGTTGGATTTACAAAGTTCAGTGTTTAGAACTGAGGATGAAGGACTGCACCATGTGCTTGACTTCCCTGCCTGGGAGCATTTGGAGTGTCTGGACTGAATTTCCAGATAGGCCTGCAAAGAAGTTGTAATAACATTTCCATTGTCCATAAGCTTCCAGTTTTCATCAAGCTCTGGGGCTCTCCTGGCATGGACAGCACTGCAAAAGCTGCCTGTGGCTGAGCCTTGTGGTTGGGCTCTTGCTCCATCCTGGCTGTTTCTGCAGCAGCTTTTCCCTTTGCTGGGCCCTGTTCCCTGTGGAGAAATCCTGGGATGCTGCAGCAGAGCTCAGTTCCTTGTGCTGGACCCAGGTCCTGCAGTGTCTGCCCCGTGCCAGCCCCTGGAGCTGTCGGGAAGGCCGTGGGAAAGCTCCAGGGCTGGAGCCCCTCTGCTCTGGAGCCAGGCTGGGAGAGCTGGGGGTGCTCACCTGGGGAGGAGAAGGCTCCAGGGAGAGCTGAGAGCCCCTGGCAGGGCCTGAAGGGGCTCCAGGAGAGCTGGAGAGGGACTGGGGACAAGGGATGGAGGGACAGAACACAGGGAAGGGCTCCCAGTGCCAGAGGGCAGGGATGGGTGGGAGATTGAGAAAAGAAATTCTTCCTTGTGAAGGTGGGCAGGCCCTGGCACAGGGTGCCCAGAGAAGCTGTGGCTGCCCCTGATCCCTGGAAGTGCCCAAGGCCAGGTTGGACACTGGGGCTTGGAGCAGCCTGGAATAGTGGGAGGTGTCCCTGTCCATGGCAGGGGTGGAACAAGGTGATCTTTAAGGTCTCTTCCAACCCAAACCATTCTAGGATTTCACAGCTGCACGAACCTGCACTGACAGATCCAACCTGAGGCTGACCTCCTACTTCTTGCACAGTGGAAATGGGGCTGAAGCCTCACCTGGGGCTGATTCCCCTTCCCACTGCCTCTGGCTGCTCCAGGCAGTCCTGGTGTAGGGACAGCTGAGGGCATTATCAGCTGCTCTCCTGCCACAAACCAGGGTGGGCAGAGGACAAAAGCTGCTGGTCCTGCTTTAGCAGAAGTGTCCTGAGCATTGTCTGCAGGAGCTCAGCTCAGGCCCAGACTTGGCTTTGCCCTGGCCATGACCTGCCTGTGCTGTGACCAAGGCCATGAACTGCCCAGCTCTGTGTGCAGGAGCCCCAGCTGGCTGCTGCTCCCACTCCTGAGTGTCCAGCAGCCAGGAGTCACAGGGCCATCAGTCCTCCCCATCCCATGTCACAAAAAAGGGACTGGGAGGAGTTTGTTTCTTCTCCATTGTCTGTTCACAGCAGCCTGTGAACCACCAGGGCCTGTGGGCAGAGCCTGCTGGGCCCTTTCCCATCCCTGTCACTCTGACACTGCTTCACTTGAATAACTCCATCCTTCAAAAGAACCTTCCTGCATCCTGCAGTGAGCTTGCAGTGAGGAGCTTTGCATGCAGAAGGAATCCACCACCTGCAGAAACATCCCCAGCACAGCAGCAGCCCCAAGCCAGGCTCACCCAAGAGGTTTACATGTACATAGAGGGATGTGGATATGTGTGTGTTGTGCAGGACTCCAGCCCCTGCTCCCATGGAGATGCAGTTATTTTATGTAAGAGTATTTTTTTAGAATGGGTATTGCTTATTCCACCGCTGTATGACTGATTGCACTGTAACAGGTCTGGTCCCTGTGATGCTTCCAAGGCTGGAAATTCTTGTGTACTTTGCCCAGCACGGTGAAGAACAAACCACACAGAAGTAACAGTCATAAATATACAACTTTAAAAAAAATTATTGTTAAAGATTTATTGCAATAATAC
The DNA here is from genome assembly GCF_963513975.1 of Fringilla coelebs. Lineage (NCBI taxonomy): Eukaryota > Metazoa > Chordata > Aves > Passeriformes > Fringillidae > Fringilla > Fringilla coelebs. The sequence goes on from NC_140034.1 coordinate 3,732,962, forward strand.
AATAAAATTTAGAAGAAAAAAAAAAAAAACCAAAAAACCAAACCATTTGTGTTTAGTTACATCTTAAGTCCGGAAGTTGTGAGAGGGGGGGGCCGTGAGTTTCCCCAGGTGAAAAAGCCACCCCAGGTGTCCCACCTGAGACCCTGCACAGGCACCTGATTTTCAGCACAGGGCTGGGCCTCAGGCTCTTCCTTGGCAGCCCAGATTGGCCACCCCAGCTCACTGGTCACCACCAGAAGTCCCGGCCTGAACTGAAATTCCCGTGTTCATGCTACACAAAAAGTTTTGTAAACTCTCAGCTGGCTGCCTTCAAATATTTATAATTATGGATATTCCTGCCCTCCCTCCCTCCCTCACCCCCCCAAATAACCTGGGAAACGAATCCTGGTGATTGCACTCAAGGTTTGGACACACACAATTCTTCCTCAGCTACACATGTGCAAAACACTTTTAAAAAAAACCACCACAACCTTGTGTTCTGTTACAAAAAAAAGGTTCCATGAAAAGCCCCACCCCAACACATTTGAACACCCTCATGGTGCCCTTGTGCACTCTCAGACTATGACACGGTTGCAAATAAATTATTTTGGAAAACATGGATAGGAAGAATATGGCTTAGAAAAGTTATTGTGTTGGATTTTCTTTCCCTAAGTTCAGTGACAGTGCACGAAGCTGAGTCATGGCCTGACCTTCTGGGGCTCAAAGCACAAAGGCAGCAATGAAAAAGGGACTGAAATGCCTATTCCAAAACAACAAAAAAAAGGTATTTAGATGGTGGGGTCCAGTGCAAAATCCACGGGGAAGCAGAAGGGGCTGGGCTGTGAGCCCAGTTTCCAGCACTGGCGTGTGCTGGTTGCTCAGAGCTGTGAGTGCTAAAGTGCTGTGAGCCAACAGAGCCCAGAGCCCAGCCTGGCAGCGGGGCTGGGGGCACTGGCCCCCATCAGCTGCAGCAGCCCAGGGGCCTGGGCTGTTCTCCTAAAACAAACCCAACTCTCGGAGCAGAGGAGCGGCAGGAGAGGCTGGCGTTGTCTGACAACGCGCGGAGTTAAGGGTCTTTGGTTTAAAAAAAAAATATAAGAGAAAAAGAAAAACAAGAAGAAACTACTGACAACAGATGCCCAGCTCAGGGCTAAAGAGAAGCAGCTGCCGTGGAGGGGTGGGTGGCACACGGGTGTCACTGTCACACCTGGCTTCCCACCCCTCCTGGGTGGGGACAGGGGCAGCACTGGAGAGGGAGAGAGAAATCCACCACAAAACACCCTGTGAGATGGCTGGGAAAGCCAGCCCTGGAGCTGGGATCAGGCAGGGATGTGGCCTCTGTCACCACGTCCTCGTTAGGAGCTGTGACCCCACGAGCTGAGGGGCAGTGGCAGGAATCCTCCCTCGTGGAGGGAGGGCAGGAGGCTCCTCCTGGGCTGGCCCTGTGGAGGAACTGTCCCAGCTCTAAATGTAAACGTTGGAAGCTCTGCTGAGCAAACCACCCGTGGGTGTCCCATCCTGCAAGGCAGAGGAAGAGGAGGAGCCCTTGCTCACCAAGTCACCATTCAACACCCACCTCCCGGGGTTCCACGAGCCAGCTGTGCCAGGGGAACCAAACCAACTTCTTGGCAGTCAGTAAACAACAAACCCCACCATGAACATACAATAAAATAGGGTTAAAAACACATGTAGTGTGGAGAGCGCGTGACTTCACCAAACTGGCTCGAAATGGGGTTTTTCTAATGCTAAAAAATGGCAACATGGTGTGGTAACCGATGGATATTATTGCAACAATGCAATTCTGTATCAGCATCCAATGTGGGTCTAGCAAGAGAATGTCCAGTGTTTCTTTGGTGTATGGTATTAAGAGTACAGAGCCTGTGTGCCTCAGCACAACACGAAACTTCTACACCTACCAGTGGAAACAGCATGAAACAAGCCAGTTTTCTATGGCAAAACTGGGTAAAGATTCACAACCAAATCTAAACCAAGAGCAATTTGCTGTGTGAATTTCCTGTCCATGCTGATCATTTGTATTAAAAATATGGCAACAGAGATTAGAAAACATGTTAAAAATGCATAATTTTCATGTCCTGAATGAAAAAAATTTAGAAATATGCATTTTTGCATTATGCAAGACAGATTTAAAACACACACACACACACAAAGGAAAACCCTGTAAGGAGTTAAGAAAGTGGGAACTGCATTTGCACCACTGTCCTGACCGCGCCCTGAGCAGCCTTCCCTGCGCTCATCCCGATCCAAACACTCCAAAATCTGTTTCTTCTTCAGAAAGCAGAGCTGGAGGTTGCTGGGTCCTTTGCCAATCCTCGATGCAGACAGAACCAAGACACGAAGTGCCCTCGCAGGATCCGTCGGGAGCACGGAGCTAATTTACAAAACGGGGCCGTCACAGTCATCTTGGGGAAATAAAAAGGTTTTCTCCGGTTTACAAAACAGAAGTCTGACCTTTCCTTTGTTCCAGGCACTACTTAACTGAATAGGTAAAGGTTGACTACAGCCCAGTCGGGGAGGGGTTGCTGGCACAGCCCCCTGTGCCCGCTAGCGGTGCCCGGTGTAGGCCTTGAGCCACGAGGTGACCGAGGCGGCGGCGGACGAGATCATCCCACCCGCGCTGCTGCTGGCGATGGGCTGGGACACCTGGGTGCTCTGGCTCTGCAGCATCTCCACCTGCTGCGAGGGGATGTCACAGAACCTGGGGCTGGGCAGGTTCTCCCAGTCCGTGCCCAGGTCCGTCTCCTCGTCGCTCACGTGCTCGTCGCCGCTCTCGTCCGTCTCGCCCGCCGCGCTGGGCTCCACGAACTCCATGGAGTCCTCCAGGTCGGCGCTGATCTCGAAGGGGCCGGACCTGTGGGGGAGGACACCATCAGTGCCTCTGCCCTCTCACCCCACAGCAGCCTGCTCTGCCAGGGCACAGCAGAGATCAAGCGTCCTGCCTCCATCGGCTGGCAGAGGGAGCTTGGTGTCACCCCCTTGGAGGGAACACAAACACTTGGCCCAGGAAGGGACAAGGTTCCAGACCACGGAGCAGAACGGTGGGAGAGCAGTTCTGCTCTGGCAGGGACAGAGAAACACAGAGCAGAGAAAGCTACTGGTGATAACTCAGGGCTCCACTGGTGGGAATCTTGGCTTGATGTGGAGCAGCTTTAATTTCCAACACCAGTCCTGGCCAAGCCAAGAGAGCTCAGCTCCGTCAGGCTGCACCCTGCAACTCACAGGTCTGGCACAACCAGAGAAACTTCTGAGTCTCATCAGTGAGACCTCCCACTCTGCCCTGAGCAACACCTCAAGCTCTTCCTCACTCTGAGGTTGGCCAGACACTGGAACAGGCTGCCCAGAGAGGCTGAGGGGTCTCCTCTGGAGACACTCCAAACCCCACCACAGAGAATCAGAGTGGCTCAGGCTGGAAGTCACCACAGTGGCTCATCCGGTCTCATCTCCCTGCTCCAGCAGGATCATCCCAGGGCACAGGATTGGGTCTGGAATGGGTCACAGATGGCTCTGGAATGTCCCCAGTGAGGGAGGCTCCACCCCCTCTCTGGTGTCTGTTCAGGGCTTGGTCACTGCACACGTTCCTCACGTTCAGGTGCAACTTGAGGGCATCAGTTCCTGCTCGTTCCTCTGGTGCCACTGCTGGGCCCCTGGAGCAGAGCCTGGTCTGTCTCTGAGCCCTCCCTGCAGGCAGGGACAGACAGGACTGAGGGCCCCTCTCAGCTCCCTCAGCCTTTCCTGGGCAGGGAGATGCTCTGAGCAGGGCCATGGGCTGGATGCCCGGGGTCCTGCAGGGTCCCAGCTGCGCTGTGACTCAGAGTTCCCTGCTGCCACTGCCTGGTGGGAGAGGCAATTGCATCTGCCCCATCCCACTGCTCTGGGCTGCCTGTATGCCATGGAAAAAGGTGGATTCCCCACAGCAGGCAGAGTCCCTGACAGAGGTCACTTCAAGCCACAAAACTGCCCCATGAACATGAGGAGGAATTTGATGGAATCATGGAATCATTTAGGTTGGAAAAGACCCCCAAGATCACTGAGTCCCACCATTAAACACAGTGACCATTCAACACAGGCAAGAGTTTATCCAGCCTTAGTGGGAGAAGGAGCCTTAAGCAGTGATTTGTCATGGGAAATATTAATCCAGATAATTAAAGCTTGGTAAAATTATGAGCATATGAGAACAGCAGCATATAAAGGAGATTGTCAGGCAACCACAGGCTTAGGTATCTAAAGGAAAACAAAGAGAGCTGGTTGTTGCAAACTTTGCAGCCAGCTGAGAAATTAAAGGCAAACACTCCTCTTTCATAATCTGGAAAGCAATGGGAGCACTGCCTCCTGGCAAAGCCTTCTGCTTAACAAGGCAACACAAGAAGGAGTCATCAGGGTTGAGGCCAGAAGGGACCATTAGATCATCTCAAGTGACCTCTTCTCTAACAAAGGCCACTGAGTCCCACCCTTCTCCCTGTCCTGAGCCCAGCAACTCCTGCCTGATGACAGCATCCATCCCAGAAACTCATCCAGCCTCGAGAGGATGACAGAAGGAAACAGAATCCCCACCTTCATTCCTGTGGGTAATTAATGTCTCTGCTAAGTGCATGTGCCTCATTTCAACCAGCTCAGACTCTCTGCTCCCAGTGGTGTCTGTAAAGCCATTCAGCAGCCTGGTGAGTGTTTTACCAGCTCTCCTGTAACCCTTTCTTTTACTCTCTGCACCCAGCTGATGCATGGAGAGCTCTGGGACACCTGCACAGGTGCCCACTGCAGCCCCTGCACCCTTCAGAGCGGCTGCTTTCCTTTGAGGACACAGCTCTCCATCCTCTGGCTATTTCCAGCACTCTATTTCAGGCAGCAAGCACAGATTTTTGTCCAAAATCTTTTACAAAGATATGGCTCCCCATGTCTGTGGGCTGACTCAGTAGGGATATATCCAGAGAACACAAGGAAGTGGGAACAGGCAGCTCCTCTTAGTGGCACTGCAGGTTTCTGAATAAAACCAGATCCGTACAAGAGAACAAAGCAGAAAAGCAGATTTCAGAACATCCCTCACTGTGTTTAAGGGGGGAATAAAACACCAGGCACATCAAACAAATATTTGCAGACTGTCTTGGGCACAAGTGACTTGTGTCTGGGTTATCCCAATGGGGAAATCAGTGTTGTTTGCTTTCTTATATTTAACTTGTTAAAAAAAGAAATAAATTATTAAACCCGGTGCGTGCGTGCCAGAACTGATGTTCTTTTCATCACGTTCTAAGCTAAGAGAAGAGTTGTCTTTAATCTTAATTTACATATAAATGAGTATTATTTAAAGGGTGAGCTTTGGTCTAGGCAGTTCACTGACTGGAAGTATTCTGGGAAAGGTTTGCCTGGGACTCTTTTCAGGGTTTGTACTTCTGGATGCTCTCAGGTATTTGCATGTTGGCGAGGCGTGGGCAGGGTCATACTTGGAGCATGGCAAAGCTGCCTGGCATTTGTGCTGCTGTTCCCTGGAGGGAAGGAGTTCCTGCTCCTGGGTGTAGGGGAAATGAGTCCATCATCAGCTGCAAAGCCTCCAGCTGAGCCTGCCATAGGCAGGAGCACAGCAAACACACGTCTGTGAAATTTAATTCCCTACTCAGGAGCCCCCTTTTCTGTCCAGTCTTTCCTCCTTACCCTGATTTCTGTGCTGAGGATTGATCTATAGGCACAGCAGAAGAGAATCTCCCTGACAAGTAACAAGGCAAAGGCATCAATTCCAAAGGGATTCAGCCACAGGAGAGTTCATATTTTGCTTTTCTTACCTGCCCAAATTCTCGGTGTCTGGGCTGACCAGGTACATGAGGTTCCTGAGGGTATGCAGGGGGTGCAACAGATCTAAATTTACATGCTGACATGGGGAAAAAAAAAAACAAACCCATGATCAGGTCCTGAAGGAAACCAGCAGGCACAGCTGATATTTCAAAAGCTATTTAAAGATATCAAGTGTGCATCCCCCCTACCTGAGAGAAGCAGAGGTGAAGGATATTAGCATTCAGCTTCTTCACTGCCCGTGTGAACCTGTGTCTGCTGAGATTCTCTCCACAGAATTCACTGTTTAAACACCACACACACAAAAACACACAGAAAACAAAATGCTGTGAAAATACACTTACTGGAGGCATCAGCATTCCATGCCCTGGCTTCCTAAAAATCCTGGAGTAAAAATCCTCGCAGCAAGCACTTGTTCAAAGTCTACAGCCAGTTCTAGAGTGCTGAGGAGATTAATTTTAAACCTAGCAGGACTGTGAGCATTTTATCAACAAGCTCTGCTTGCCCTGGCCTCACCAGTTTCCACAGGACAGGTGGTGTGAACTGTAGGGAACTCAGATCCACCTGAGCCAAACTGTTTCAGATCTCCTTGAAAGTCTTGCATCATTTCCTGTTCCCAATCTTTTCCTTCTGTGAGGGCTGAACACCCAAACAAAGAAACACCCAAAATCAGAGAATCACAGAATGGTTTGGGTTGGAAGGGACTTTCAGATCATCTGGTTCCAGCTCCTCCAACCCCCCAGCCACAGGGTGGGAAAAAAAGCTGAAACTCTAGACAACTTTTGTGCCCTCAGTTTGACAACCACTCTTTTAAAGCACTTAAAAGAATCTCAGCAGCACATCTGGAACCCCTGGGAGTCTGAGCAGGTCTGCAGCCCCTTCTGTGCAGATCCCAGCTGCTCCACACAGACAACAAAATTCCAGCAGTGCTCTTCATCCCATATGGGGTTTACTCCAAGGTTTTTGATGCCATTGGGAATGACACTGCTGCCATGCCATATTACAGCACTTGTCCTACAGCACAGGAGGCAGCAGAGCTGTTCAAGAGCTGCTGGATTGGGCTGGGATTTTGTGAAGCACAGTGGGGTCCAGTGAAATGAAAAGTGCCATTTGTGCACTGCCATATTTCATCTCTCATTTGAGCATGCTGAATATGTCAATTAGAGAGGTGTTATTTTCAACTCTGATGGCTGGTCTCCCTCTCAGGAAGTAAAAAAGGAGGGAGGGACTGTTAACTGAGGTCTAAAATCCTGCTAGCCCTCCCCTCAAACAGCACAAAAATCCACAAGCCACCTATGTTATCAAAAGCTGTTCCAATTCATGACTTTATTCCTCAGACTAATCTAAGGTCACTGATTCCCCTGCTGTGATTTTACTTGCCTGTTGCAGAGCTTCTTGGGAAGATTTACATCAAGTATGAGAGACAAAGTGTTAACGAGCTGAGTTGCATAGCACAATGCAGCACTGATGGTATGAGCAGGGTTATTATGTTCCATATCTGAAAGAAATAAAAACAACACGAAATCCTTGTTTTAAATGAAGTCTTGGTGGGTGTGTTAATATGTTCCTGGAGTCTACTCTGGAATATGTCATTTCTAAGTATGGAGAACAGCCTGAATCTAGCAATCATTTCCAGTGAAATCTGTCAGAAGTTGGAAGAAAATAGTAATTCTTGGAATTCCTGTTAAGATGATGACATGTGAACTGTGTCAAAACTGTGAATAATTAACTTTCTCTATTTCACCGTGCTGTGCATCCCAGTGAGCATTTCATGCAAAAGAAGACTTCAGCAGACTAGTCATAAAATCACAGAATGCTTTGGGTTGGAAGGGACCTTAAAGACCACCCAGTTCCAACAGGGCAGGGAATCTTCTCCTAAAATCCCTATTCTGGCATTTATTTCTTGCTCAGGCTGAGAACAAACAGATCAGACTACTGCTCCTCAGTGCCTTCTGCTGGCACCCAGAGTGTCCCAGCTGCCTGAAACCAGCCCTTGCCCCTTACCAGGTCCCTGTGTAGTCTTCTTCTCCTCCACCCAGTTGTAGTAAGCAGAGTAGTCCCCGTTGTTGGGGAGGATGATCCAGGGCCCCGTGATGCTGATGCTGGTGTCCCCGTTGTGGTCGTCGCACACCCACCTCCCGGACAGGTACGTGGTCCTCCGTGCCTCTGCCAGCTTGCTCACAGTGCTGGAGGTCATGGCATTGTCACTCTCTGAGGACACATCTGCAGGGTCCCTGCAAGGCCCAGAGGGGTTGGAAAGAAGTGGTTGGGAATGGAATCAAACACACACTTGGCAGGCACTGAGCCAGGTTTCACCCAGGGCAAAGCGCTTGTGTGCTTTACAAGAACGCTCCTGTAAAAGTCCTCAGTCCCAAAACTACTTTCATTTGTTCTGGGATTTTTAATTACCTGTTTTTGTAGAATCCTAGAAAGGTTTGGGTTGGAAGGGTTGGGTTGGAAGGGACCTTACAGACCATCTCATTGCACCCCTGCCATGGGCAGGGACACCTTCTACTAGAACAGGCTGCTCCAAGCCCTGTCCAGCCTGGCCCTGAACACTTCCAGGGATAGGGAATCCATATTTTAAGGAAGTTTAACACTGGACATGCAGCTCATTTCTCTCAGTGGGGAGATACAAGCACCTCCAGGTTCAGATTCTTCCATCCTGGACCTCTATCTGTGGGTGAGAACACAACAACTCCTCCTCCCACCCACAGACCCTAAGGGAACCAGACCACCTACCTTAGACTGACACAACTCCTTTCTGGGTGCCTAAAATCAAGCAAAATGATCCCAAAAAGACCAGCCTGCCATACCTCATGCTTGTCTTCACCTCCTCCATGGGGAAGATGACCGAGGTCAGCTCCAGGATGTGCGCGCGCCGGAGGTTGGCCAGGTGCTCGTACTGCGTTTTCAGCTCATAGGTTTTTTTCTCCACCAGGTCTCCCAGCTTCCTGTTGTGCTTCTGGATCTTCTCCTTCTTCTCCTGGTGCCTCTGAGCCCTGCGATAATGCTTCTGGTTCTCCTCTTTAATCCTCAGCAGCCCCTCTGTGTCTGTGAGAACAGCAGCAGATGTTATCCCTTGGAAAAGGAGCTGGGAAGTGCTCGTAGGAAAAGCTTGAGAAAAGCTTGATTAATATTTATGGAAAACAAGATCTATGGTAGCTTAAAACAGAAAACCCTGCTCAACTATTAACTTCTTCCAGCTGCTCAGTGGTACAACTTTTTAATCTCTTCTGGAGATCTCCAAAGAGACTGCAACTGGGATTATTCTTTCCCTATCTTTTACCCAGCTATTTCTGGATTTGGAGCACAAAAGCCAAGATTTCCCAGTTTAATTAAACTCCTGAGATAATCATCCTGACAGAAATAGCCTGACTGTACATGTTTACATCGTGCTGGCCAAAAAAGCCCTGCCCTGCTTGCAGCCAAAATCAAGTGCAGATAGCATCTTCATTCACCAGTCCTGGCACCTCTGCTGCTGCTAGTGTGGCTTATTTGGGATTCTCTCTCTCATGGATGTGCTCTCACAGCACTTGGATCCCAACAGTGCAGGCTCCTTGTTCCCACAGGCAACACTTGCTATCTCCCTTTCCACTCACAAATGGGAATTGTGCTCATGGGCTGAAGTGCTGCAACTGCCTGGATTCACTCCACGTGTGAGGCAGCTGAGGCTTGGAAAAATACCCTGCAAGAACACCCTGAAGTATCCAAGGCTGGGCCTGATGATCTTAGAGGCCTTTTGCAACCCCCAAAATCTGCTAATTCAGATATAAAATAAGTGGCTGCAGTAATGAGAGTCAGCCACCTCTGTCTTCTAAAAGCACAGGGAAAGATTTCTTGTGCTCTCCCGAAATACATGTTCAAAACTCTCCCTGTGCCCTAGTTTGAAGTGTGCCTGCCCCTGCAGACACAGAGGCTGCTCTCTCTGAACATCAGGAATTATTTCCAGTCATCTGATCTACTGCAATCCATGGTGTGTCTGGTAGGAAGAAGATCTGGTACGTAGGAGACACAAAGTCCCAAATTAAAGGAGGTGAGAAAAGCTCCTCCATGAAGATAAGAACTAATAATCCTCAGGTTTATAATATAAATAAGTGACCCCTGTTAGAGGGGCAGTAGAAAAATCCACTTTTCTCTGAGCAATGCCAGAATCCCTATGTGTCAGCTGTAATTCCCTTTCCTTTAAGCAGTCCTGTAACATCAACAGAAAATCAATTAACACTTGCAGTCATATTCCCAAACTCTCCCTTTGCAAAAAGAACAGGAGACAGGACAAGGAAGAAAAGGTCCAGCTGTTCAATTTTCACATTCATGTTTGACTTGAAAAGCTACTTTTTCAGAGTGAACTCCCTTCCCTGCAGGTCCAACAGCAATTATTTGGGAGCAGGGGAGACACTGCACTGAAATTTCCTCTTCAGCAGTCCTAGTACACAGACAACTGTCCTGCCCTCTGCACAGCAACTCTGCTTTATAAGGTGTTTAAAAATCTGTCCCCAGAAGTATTTCAGGACACCACTGTGTCCCACACACCTGCACTGCCTGATAAATGCAAGCCCAGGCATACTGATCTCTGCCCAGAGAGCTCTGCCAGGGATTTGCAAGCCTGTCTCCTTGAACTGTTCTGCACAGAAAGAAGGCAAACACACAGATTTTAAAACATTATTTTAAGCACCACCAATTATTGAGGTCTCCAGGAGAGTCAACTCCAAAAGCAGGAACCCAGTGTTCTAGAAATGGTTTTTATTTCAGAAAATTAAACTATGCCACACCCAAGAGCAGAGAAACAACCTTTTCACACTTTTTAATGTGGACCAAAAGTGACCAAGTTGGATCCTGATCTGTTGGCTACTCACAGCTAGAATTTTTGGTCTCTCTCCAATAGCAACTGAGCTAACAATAGGTTAGTTGGGCAACAGTCAGCTCTGTTTTTAGGTTACATCTAATCAAGTTCACTGTGAATCAAGAGAAGTTGCAAAAGTTGCAGATAATAAATTCCACAGAAGAGTGGGGAAATGGAGAACTAAACTCCCTGGTTGGTCCTAACACTCTGCCACCTCCAGAGCAGAGCATTTTGAGAAGAGTGACTAATTCCTTAAAGTCACACTGATTTCCTCTTCTCCTTTCTTCACAGGCAAAAGACAAAAAGTCATAATCTAATCTCCATAACAATAATCCTCTACCCACTGAAAAGCTTGTTTTCTTCAACTTCCTCCTCTCTAAACTAAACATGAATTTTCTTAGCTGTTCTATTTAATTTCCAATGCTCAGACTTTCCTCAGAAGATTTGTATCTTTCTTATATTGTTTCAATTGGACACCAGGCTTCCACTGAAGCAACAGCAATACCTGGCACAGCAGGGTAACTGCTTCCATCTTAAATACAGCACTTACATTAGTTAACCCAGAAAAAGGCCTGAACCTTTCTGGAGCAGCACAAGATTGATAATTTTTATTTAATTTGCAATTCCCCAGATCCCTTCCTGCCAAATCTCACCACCATCCCCCATTCTGGGTTTGTGTTTCTCTTTACAACAATGTGTACCTTGACTTTGTAATTTTCAGATGATGCTGTCTATTTATCTGAATGATTTTGAATTTGGTCCTGGTCTCCACAGAAGTCATTTCATCACCCAGCCTGGCTTCCTCCATTCCACCCTCTATTCTGCAGAGCTATTATGGGAAATACTGACAGGAACTGGGCCAGGAACAGGCTCCTGCTGAGCTCCACCTGTCTCACCTCCTCAGCTTGACCAGTGCCACCACTCTGAATGAAGCTTTTCTAACCTTCTGTGATGACCTTGCAGGGGGGTTACACCCAGAGCAAATTTTGTTTGCTCACAAGACAGTGAGCAAGTTTCAGGCAGTGCCCAAATCCAAGTTACGTGCACCCTCTGCTTCATCCTCCACTGCACCTCTTGATCCCCAGATGAGGATTGATTTGACATGAATATCATGACACAAATAACAAAACATGGATTTGACAAGAATACCATAACTAAGTGATGCCTATTTTTACCCACCTCACCTGTCAGTTACCAGCAGAGCCCCCCCAGGTCTGTGACAGGATGCCTGTGCCATCACTTGGAGGTTCTGCCTTGCTGCACCCTTTGAAAGCAGGTAATGTTCTCAGCTTCCTCACACACCCTCACATGTTCCCAAGTGCTTCACAGACCACCTCAGCTTGCTCCTTGGCTTCCATAAAGCAAATTAATGTGTAGATGTCTGTTTCCTTTCCTTAGCCTGCAGTCCTCTCATGATGTCAAATTTAACCAGGCTAAGCAGCTGATCCCAATTTATTTGCAGGAAGATGAAGGAAAGGCAGCACTGAATGAATGCCTCAGACTTTCTGCACTGTTATTGCTCTCTTTCCTGTTAACTAACACACTTTTCTGCTCCCTCACCTTTTCTTTATCATCCATTTATTATTGTTACTGTCTCCTTTTTAATTGAAAATAATTTTGCACCTCAGCCTTTTCGATTTTTCACCCCAAGCCTGTGCTAATCCTTTATGACTCTTCTCAGGTTCAGCCTCTGCTTCCACTCTCTGTATGGCTCCTCTTGAATTTCAAGTCATAAAAATATCCCAGATTCAATCAATATGCTTTTGAATATGCCTCCTCTACTTCCCTTGCATGTAGGTTGTAAGGAGAGCTGCATATTTTCTTCTGAAAATGACCCTGCAAATTTAGTGTAAAACAATCTAATGGGGTTCAAAAAATGAAAAGCCTACATCTTAATTTCAGTGACTCTGAATGGAAGAGAATGCAGCCTACATCTTAATTTCAGTGACTCTTGCTCAAGTAGGATTTTAGGATTTTCAGACAGGTGTGGGTTAAAATTCAGCAGTTTCAGGAAATCTGTGACAGCTGCAGAGCTGTTCGCTCCTCCTTATCAAGAGGAAGTGATCAGAAACACTACACTGAATAAAGCCATCTCTAGGGACACAGCCAGAGTCACAGGCTGCTAAGCATTTGCTCTTAACACTGCTGCAAAACCATCTCCATCCAGCTGAATAATGTCTGCTGTTTGCTAATTAAAACCCAAGCATAAAAAGGCCAAAATCCACTCAGTGATTTGCCTTCAAGTTGATTTAGGAAGGGACTGTTTGGAAATTCACCATTTTTAAAAAAAAACTAATGCTCAAATTCACCTCAATTGATTTTTCACTCTAAGGCACGGGGAGTTTTTCCACATCACAAAAGCACAGGCATTACTCACGTCTTGTCATTTCATCATTTTCTTTGCAAATGGTCTGTTTCAGCTGCTCAATCCTCATCTTGCAAGACATTATTTTCCATCTCTGAAAAAGAACATTCAGCAACTCTAGGGCACAAACGACTTCAAACATGCTGAACTAATGATTAACAGCAAAGCCAGCAGCTTTAGTGCAAAAAGTAGCAGGATGCTCTTGAATGGATCAAACAACTAAATATTTCATACAGTGTTTTGTGCACAGAAGAATGCCACAAACAAAATGAGTGCTTAGTACAAAGTCAATTGGTAAAATAAGTTATTGAACAAATATGTAGTGAGAGATGAAAAATTCAGACAGCTTGGAACACTCTGCTGGCAGAGCCCATTTCAGTTTTGCTTACAACAGGCTCTTTGGGAAAGCAGCACAATGCCCTCAAGGTAAACTGTAACTTTAAACTATGAGATCTAGGAATTCAGAGAGTTTAAAAACCATGGGACACTTGGAGCAACTCACCAGCTGATCAGTAATTTCTTTCCCTTCCATGGCCTTCAAAACACTAGAGGAAAAAACATGATTGAAAGTTTTATGACTATCTGGACTTCATCTGTCTGCAGCAACAGTGTGTTAAAAGAGACTGTTTCCTTTTATGAGATCTCTTAGCTTCTATATCAATTTAATGAATACAACTTACTGTTTTTGGAATTCTCTCTGTTTGGTTTTAAGATGCATCAGCCTTTCTTTCTTGTCTGAAAACCTGGAAGAGATTAAATTCTTTTATTGATATTTTGCACAATTACAGCACTGTAAGTCATCTGAAAAAGATAATAAAATTGAAGCTTGGGGATTCTCCAAACCTCAGCTATCTGTCTTGATCTGGGGAAGTTAATGGCTAAATGTGTAAAACTCTTGCAGAATTCTAGAGCATGAGTCTCACTGGAATTGCAACAGAGCCTCTAAGCTGGAGAAACATCAGAGTGTTGAGCTATCAAACAAATAGCAAATTACTGCTGTTTCTAGATTTATAGCTTAGCAAGATCAGTATTTTGTATGTTACAAAAAACATGGAGTACTTTAAAACCTTCAGTTACTGGAGAAATTAATAGTACTATATATCTCACATAGCCCATGACCCAAATGTCTGCTTCAGCTCTGCTTCACTGGACTCTAAGATATGGGAACTGATCAGAAAGGAATTTTTGCAGGAGTCATCATCCTGTGTTTTCATCCTTTGAGTATACAGAAAAGCCACGTTCTGCCCCCCTTATTGCTCCACAATTCATTCTATTTTTCTCTGCAACACATAGAATTGATGATGATCCTACCAGAGCTGAGATATTTGTAAATGCTCCATCCCTGGAAGTGTTCAAGGCCAGGCAGGATGGGGCATGAAGGTGGCCCTGCCCATAACAGGGGTTGGAAATAGATGGTCCTTAAGGTCCCTTCCAAGCCAAACCATGTGATTTTATGATTTTACCTTCATTTCATGGACATTTATGCTTCATTTAGAAAGAACAGTACACTAAGCCTTGACAGGATGACATCTTGGATTTCCCTCTCTGTTACTCTATGGATTTGATTTCAGGTAAAACTTCAAAATGCTTCACTTTTTTCCTTCAAGTGCTGAAATCTGAAAGCTTGGTGACTACCTTTGGATTCAAGAGCGTGTGTAACCACCCTCCCACATGACATTAGCATTAGAACAACAAAACCACTGGCTGCTGCTTTTGTAGTCAAGCAAAAGAATCTGTTTTCCTTCCAAAATAAACCAAAACCAAATGCAGGTGCTTGGCACAAAAGCCAGAGGCCACACGTGAGCTGGAGGAATGTGGTGCAACTGGAGCCCAGCTCGTCCCCTCTTCCTGAGTGTCCTCACCCCAGGAGTCACCCTGGAAATGACAAAAGGCTCTGCATGAGCCTCCTGTTTACCACAGAGCAGAGCTCACCTACTGCACCCGACCTTTGGCTGCCACCAAAAATCCCCTGGCCCACAAACACAGAGCTCAGCTGCCACCCAGGGAGAGCGCTGGGGTAATCTGGCAATTCTTGGTTTCTGAGCTGGACTCATGGGCACAGACCCTGACTGAACAGAATCACCCAATTCCTGTCCATCACATCAGCAAAAAGCTGAATGATCTGTCAAAGAACAAAGGAATAAATGAAGTTCTGGCTGTGGGGGGAAGACAGAAATATTTGTGGAAGTCTGTAAAACTCCAGCTCACCACGCGATGTCAAACAGCTCCTACCAAATCCTCCAGCAGCTTCCTCCTAACCAAACATTTCCACTGCTTTATATAGCTCTGATTCCAATTGCACTGCATTCTGCAACTCCTTCTTCTTTATATATCTTTAGCCTTTCAATTTGGCAAGGAAACAAAACTTGGGATGAATTATTATAGGAACTCCCATAAAATGTAAACTGAGAGGAGAGAACATCTTGAATTACCCATGAAATGTTTCTCTTTCCTCAAGTCTTATCACATTGAGGTGAGATTTTCTGTGGTTGCCTGGCTGATTTCCACATGTTCATGATTAGAGAGAAGCAACCAGAAAGAGGGGCTTCCTAATCAACAGGGAGTTGATTAATGCTGAAGGAGCTGAGGGTACTATATTCACTATAACTCCCCTGCTGAAAAAAAATCACTATTCCTAACCAGAACCCAAAGCTTGGAGAAATTAGCCAGGCTCAGACATCACAATTACATTGTCTTTGGCTTTTGCCATCTGCAGATACACAAAGCAAAGCAACTCAGCAGTCTGGGAAACACAGTCTGAGAATTTATGCACACAACAGGCTGGAGGACACTCCCAGGAGGAAGAAGAACCTCTGAGCTGAGACCAACATCTAGATGCCAGCTTGGCTTTTGAATACACAACACATTAGTCATGAAAGGAAGGATGGCAGTGACTGTTCTACTGGAGGAATCTGGACTACTCATCCTTAATTGTAGCTCTCCTTAAATAATTAATCTTAACAGCTCCTCAGTCTCTCCCCCTCACAGATATGGGGTGTGATTTTTGCCAGACAGATGAAAAACTTTTACTGTAGCTCTTCTAAAACTTAGCTCACAAAATAGTCCCATGAAATCTGAAATAATTAGAACATGAAATTGTTTGTCTTCATATAAGGAAAATTCACAAGAAAATTCTAAAAATAAACCACTGTTGGATACAAGGAGCAATGCTTGGTTTCCCTCTATTTAACCAGGAAGATAATGATCCTTTTCCCCCATCTGTAACACTTCAAAAAGACAAATGGGAGGCCCAAGTGCCCCCAAACACTTCTACATTCTGAATTTCTCACTCAGCAAAGAAAGCCCTTGCCATGACACTCCTCCAGCAGTGGCTGATCTAAAATTAACCCAGGCACTACTAGAAGGCATAAAATAAATAAATAAACAACGATGGCTGTAAACACCGGCTGAAAGGCACCCAGTGAACTGCACCTGTCCCTGCATGGCTCTGCCCTGCTGCTGCCTGGTCACCATTTCAAACATCTCCCCCTCTCCCTGGGCTCACAACACAAGAAATTCAGACACAGCCACAAAAAGCAAACAAAGAAAACTGACCTCTTCTCCACTCTTAAATCAGTCATTCCAAATATTAATTAGAGAATGCAAACAAACTGTTTCAGGCACGGTTTAAACATAATCCCATTATCCTCAAAACCCAAGCTTTTGTCCCTACACAGTGTTCCTGCAGCCACTGAGGATATTTAGGTTGTTAACATTGTGTTATTCACACAGATGTGCTGTACCTTTAATTAATTAAAATAAATTTGCCATTTCTAATGAATTGCACTACTGCAATAATTCATGGAAAAGTTCTGAGCAGCAGGAGAAACAAAGCCTGGGGAAATGGAGTGTGTAGGGAGGCCCCAGGTTAATACAACAGCAGTGACCCCCAGAGATGGAACTGTGATGTCCAGGCAAAGAAGGGGGGAAAAATAAAATAAGTAGAGATTTAATCCTTGCAGTTAAAAAACACAAGGTAAATATACAGGAGCCTTTCCAGCCACAGACAAGTGGGGCAGTGAAAGCTTCTCAGGAGGATGCAGTGACAACTGTCAGACAGAAAAGCTGATCCTGTCTCATGTGAGAAGATAAAGAGGGTTTTCTCTTACACTGCTGCTTCTGGTACTTTGGCTAAAGCTGCTTCTTTATGACTTCATTTTCCTGATGGGCAGAGACTTCTTAAGCCTTGGTTAATACAAAACAACAGAGCTCCAACTCTAACAAAGGCTACAATTGAATTTCTATAATTAAACCTGACGTTTAGCCAAAAACTTAAGGCTGCAAAAGACAGGAAAAAAACCAAACTTGGTTTATATTCCAAGCTCCATATCCAACCTTTTAATAGACTCTGCAGAAAACCCCAAGCAGTCTCACACAACTACACGTTTTCCACCTATTTTAGACAGGCTAAATCTAGTTTGTGGTTCTCCAACACAGCTCTTCTACATTAAAAAAGGGAACAGACAGACAGACTTTAGTGACAGACTAAAGTCTGAGCTCTGCAAGCTGACTCACACTGGCTGACAGCATTTCCCCACTCCCGTGGATGTTGGTGGGTGAAAGGCACCACTGTCCCCTTGTTCCTGGGGACACAAGGAGCCTTTGGACGAGGACACGGCCACCCCACACACCGGTGGTGGCTGCTCGCCGCCTTCCCAAAATAGCCCCGGGAATCGCTCCCAACAGCTGCTAACGAGGGACCGGGAACACGGTGCCAGCCAAGAATCAGAGCCCTTCCAGACATGGCCCCGGGGACTTTTGAAGAATCTGGGATGGACAGCAGGGCTGGAGGAGGCATCTGAGTCATTCCATGAGGAAATTTGTTTATGGGCACAGCGCTCACCCAGGGAGAGCCAGTGCCCCAAAGGGAGCAGCAGGGCACACCAGGAACTCAAGGGGATAGTTTTTTGTCCACATTTATGGGTAAACACACAAGAAAATGTTTATTTTCTTTCTTATGCACCTTCCTAATTTTGCTTAACCACTTAGAAAAATACTATTTCAAGGAGTGTTGACGAAAAGAGGTAACCCGTTTGAAATAACACTGCACGGCTCTCTGTGCCCCGAACTGCCTGGAGCTTCTGTGGCTACATCGATACGGACACATCTGCACCTGACCGAGTGAAACTCGGGGTGACTCCTTAATTATTATTAAAAATATTATTATTTCAAGGCTCGTATCGAGGGTGCTGCTGTGTCCGCCCCCAGCCCGGGATGGGCCCGGCGGCCCCCGGAGCCTTCCCCACCCACACCCTGAGCCCCCCGAGCCCCGGGACAGCGGGGAAGGGGCACAACCCGGCCCCCATGCCCGGCCCCGAGGCACAGCGACCCGCAGCAGGGCAGGGAGAGCCCGCCCCGCTCCCCTCAGCGCCGCCGGTACCTCTCGGAGTCGCGCCCGTCGAAGAAGACGAAGTCGCCGCTCTGCACGCACTTGGCGCAGGTGAGGCGGCGGCGCGTAGTGTTGCAGAGCGGGCATCGCTCCACCGCCACGTAGAGACCCTCGGCGTCCTCCTCGGCGCCCCGCAGAGCCCCGGGCCCGGCCGCGCTGCCCCCGCCCGGCCCCGCGGGCTGCGGCCGGCGGCCGCTGGGAGCCGCCATGTTGGGGCCGCGGGTCACGTGGGACGCTGTTGCCGGGCAGGGCATTGTGGGAAGGGGCGCTGAGGCGGCGGGTGGGAGCGGGGGAGGGCGCGGGACGGGCCGCGCTGCGCTCCGCCGGGAAAATCCCGATTTTTGCTAGAAACTGCGCCCTTTGCCTTCTGCAGGAGGAAAGGGAGCGCCGCTGGGATCAGCCCAGAGCGATGGGGGTGTTGTATTCCGGTTCGTGGGGCCTCGCAGCGGGTAGCCGTAGCGTAAGCAGGCAGTAACGCTGCTGTGGGGAGTGCGGCTCGAAGCACGGCTGTGTATTTACGGGAACTTCAAAATCGCTTTGTCCAAGCAGCAAATACCGATGCACATCCTGAAAACCGACGCAGAGGGAGGTCGCCTCAACCCAGCCTCCATGGTGGAGCGACGATGGGGAGTTAAATACACAGGATGAAGGAGGGTTGAGGACAAGGGACCTTAAAAATCATCCAGTTCCAAGCTCCTGACCTCGAAAGGAACCCCTTCCACCATCCAGGGCTGCTCCAAGCCCTGTCCAGCCTGGCCTTGGGCACTGCAGGGATCCAGGGGCAGCCACAGCTGCTCTGGGCACCCTGTGCCAGGGCCTCAACACCCCCTTTCTGAGCAAAGAAGTTTTTCCAGCTAACTAATATTTCCTAATAGGAACCTACTCTCAGTTTGAAGTAATTTCCTCTTCTGTCTGTAGGCAATTAGAGGAGACAGAGTTCACAGAAGACAGAATAACTTAAGAAATATCCCCATCTGCCCCTTCCCAAAAGAAACACAACTGCAACAACACATTGCCCTACCTTTTTTTTTTTTTTTTAAGAGCAATTCCCAGCCTATATTTCCTCCCTTCCCAGTGTTATCAAACACTAAGCAGGAACAGCACTGTGGAGGTAGAACCAAGATACCAAGGTTGTTGTTTTTAAGACAAGAGTTACCATAGCAAACATTAACTTAATCATTAGCTCAGTGAAAAGGCACAGAGCCCATTTCTTATCTCTAAGGCTTCATCTGTACTTCTAAAGAACACTAATTTTACCACTGAAATCATGTGGCAAGCTCTTAAGAAAAATGTGATTTCTTGAAGAGGGCTCATCTTAGATAAACTTCCCCCCCCCAACACCTCAATAAAACCAGGGTGTTTTCACTTATAAAAGATTATTCTAACTGAAGCTCATCAGCTGCTACTGCAGCTACAGGGCAAATAAAAGTCCAGCCCATGGCGGTGGAAAGTCTCCAACGTTAGAAAGCAAACAGCAAAGTAAGCCCGTGTTTAAAATAGGCTTGAGTGTGGAAATCCACAGTTTGACAGAGAAACTGATAACAGCTAAGACCAGCTTATCATGAGGAAGTGCACAAAGTTTTTCAAAGTTTACAGGGAGATAGATATAAAACCACTTGTGAGAGACACATAACAGATGCAGAAGATGAAGCCACACCCTCGCCGAATCAGAAATAAACTTTTGCGGCAGCAAAACTCAGCCCAGCAAGACCCTGTTCTGAGTTGAGTCGAGTATTTCCAGCAAGGACCGAGGAGGATTTTGGCCTGGGTTACACTTAAGTCATCTAAGAGCAACCTCTAGTGGTGTTTGCAGACAGGTACCAACACCTTCAGGAGGGAAGGACATACAGAACTGTTCTGGCTTGCTTCCAGGGGCTTTCCAGAGCAGCCATGGGACAGGCTTTGCACTGTTCCTGCACCATGCTGAGCAGGACACCTTCTGAAAAGAAAGGCTTGAGTTCAAACCAAGTACAGGAAACCTCATAGCTTTGGCTCCAAAATTACCAAATTTCTGCCATTGGCTGAACTCTGGTCACATAACACAGATAATTAAGTCATGAGCATCCAAGACTTTTTGAATTTTCCTCAAATTCAATTTTAACAGAGTTCCAAACCAACATGTTTTTGTCTGCACCAAACTCCCATCATCTGAGGGAGTCATACAAGTAGGTACCATTTGGTTAAAATCTAACTCGTCCCATGTCAAATTAGATCATTTAATTGGTTACACCCCTCCACCCACAGATTTCTTGGTATATCCCAGTCAGGATCTGGAACATCATCTCTGTGAAAGAAAATCCTGCACCCTCACACACAAGAGTTTATCCAGCCAGTGGGATCAGAGTGATTCCAGCACTTGTGTTCTAAACACCAAAATCAACTCATACAGGATTTTGTAAACCATGCTACAGACAATAATATATGTTGAGCTTAAACATGAACCTACAACACTGCAGGAGCAATTCAGGATGCATAGAGCTGAAGATTCTGATTAAGCCAGAATTTGAAGTGCAGTGTGGATTCACCTGTTCAATAGGGAAGGAGAACACATGGCTCCTGTGACAAAATGTTTTTAAGTGCCACCTTAACACACATTCTATTAAAAGTGCATTCATTTATCAAGTGTTTTAACTTGACAGAAATTGTCAGAACTCAGGTGGATTACAGACAATCTGAAAGAAAAGAACATTTCACAAGCTATAGAAAGGCATCAGCATACGTGGCATTCAGAAATGAATAATTTGCTTAATAATCCACAAATGGGTCTAGGAATGCCCTTGGTTCTGCTCCATGCACAGCAACACAAGCCCAGGTGTTATTCTGGATTGTTCTGGGAGCTGTGTCACGATGGTTTCTTGAAACCTCTTAAAATGGGGTAGATGTTCTCAAACGCCTCATAGATTTCAGAACGGTCTTTTGCGCCTAAATGGACATTTAAGAAAAAAAAAAAAGTCATGAATTAACAGAGTGCTGAACTTAAACTGAATGCAATTTAAACCCAGTAAGATTACAAACCATGAAGAAACCCAGGAGATTTAAAGCACCTAAATATTAAAGACTGTATTTCTATCTGCCACCTCAAAGAGCAATTCCTAGCTTGCTTAGCTTTAAGACTAAGACTGTGGAACCAAACCAGCAATTTTCTGCTCTTGACAGGTGCAAAATATTGGCTTTGAAGAAGGGGAAAAAAAGCAACTGAGCACCATCATGGTGTTATCTGCTTAGGATTAACAGCTCTGCCTGTTCATGAGGTGAGTGGAAGGTAGAAACAAGAATTGAAAAGCTTTTATTTCATACTGGGAGTTGTTTCCCAGTTTGAGAACTCTCCTTCTCCAGCTCTGAGAAGCAATTTTAATTTTAAGCTGTGTGTTAGGGCACCTTTCAATTTCAAATCCTTTTCTGTGGGACTGTAAACAAATCTTTGATACCAAGTTTTGCACACAAACTGCATTGCAGTAGGCAGGAACACTCCCTGCCAGCAAGACTACTCATGCTGGTCCAACAAACATCAGCCAGAAGAAAACTGCATTTAAGTGAACTAAAAGTGGAATTAAGCCCTGCTTAAGTTGAATGTATAAGCCTTTACTCATGTCCTCACTTGGACACGAATAATTCATCTGCCTTACCACAACTTTTACTTTCAAAACTAAAGTTACTTTCTTGATTAGGAAGAAAAACCCTCCTCACATCTCAGCAAATTCAGATTTGTCATTACAGCTGGGCCCAGGACTCACAGCAAAGGACTGAGTGTGCAGCAAGGCCATTACAATTAGTGCACCCCAAAAAATGCAAGCATCAGTGGAATGGAACTGACCAGTAGGATTTTACTGACCAGTATAATTTTATTGGACCTAAGAAAATTGTGGACATTGGAGGGAGAGGCATTTGAGCTTTGTCCTGAGTGCCCCATCCTTCAGTTGGCTGAGCTCATTCCTGATTTATGGTTGTGACAATCTCTGGCTAAGGCAGGCCCTTGTCTTCCTCCCCATGTCCCAAAGCTGTGTTGTGAACATGAATACCACATTCAGAGTTTCTGGGAACAAGCACTATTCACCTTTCAGTACATCTGAATAGAAGCATTTTCATGAGCTTCATCAAAAGGATGTGCCAGGAGCTCAGGAATTCACCTTTTTTGAAAAAGTCACCTGGGATCTGAGGTACAGGTATCTGCTGAGCACACTGACTCAGCAAGGCTTTTGCCTCACAATTTTTTTGCCAAACAGTCTGGAACAAGCTCTAAGATCTCCACCCTTTCCTCTGATAATCCCTACTAAATGTTGTCAGTGAAGTGTAAGTGTTTTAAGAAGTTTGTTTCCTGTCCAAGCAATTTTAAATTGCTTATTGTGAGGTTCCTATTTAAGTGCCTGAGTAGTTGCTGGCATGGCAGCATCCTGTTGGCATCCTCTGCATTGGCACGTGGCATCAGGCTTTGAATAAAAAAAATACTTAACATGGAAATCTGAGACTCTGTATATGAAACAATACAAGATTCTAGTGCAACAATACTGATGTTATCTGCAGAAAACACAGCTAAAGCTGCAGCAGCCATTAAAAATACCCCTGAGTGGCTTTACTGTGGCAAGATACTGCTTTTTAGTTAATGTTTAATTTAAATGCTCTCAGAAAGTGAAGCAGTGGGTAGAGACACAGAGAGGCAGCACTTACCAGTCAGTACAACTTTCCCAGACACAAAGATAAGCAGCACTATCCTTGGCTTGACCATCCTATAAACCAGGCCAGGGAATAGTTCAGGTTCATAGCTGTTCAAAGCAAGCAGGTGAGATTAGTAAAATGCAAATGCTGTTTCAGTGTTGTATGAATAAAGTGCTCTTTAATTACAGTAGCAAGAGGGTAATTAACCACACTGATTTTATCCAGCTGCCCTGAGTAAGCCAGGTCAGGTTTTGGACATCTTGAAGAGAAGCCTGTTAAACCCAGCTGGAGCTGGTGGAGGATCTTCATGCTGACTTTTAAAGACTTGTGAGCCACTTCTGATTTGTCATAGCCTTGGAACCTTTACTGTAATCCTCAAACAGTCCTCAAATCATGGAATGGCCTGGCTTGGAAAGGCCTGGCTTAAAAATCACCTCATTCCACCTCCTGCCATGGGAGTAGCGCTTCCACTATCCCAGGTTGCTCCAAGCCACATCCAGCCTGACCTGGAACATTTCCAGGGATCCAGGGGCAGCCACAGCTCCTGTGGGCACCCTGTGCCAGGGCCTCTCCACCCTCACAGTAAATCCTTCCTAGTCTGCAAAGAGCCCTTATCAGGAAGCATCCTGTGCAACTAAGACAAGATAACAGCCAATGTAAATATTTAATATATACCTAATTCCTAAATGAAATGCAAACTATGCAGTGCTAATAAAAGACATGAAATTTGGCTTTGTCAGTGCTGAAATCATCCTTTCCTGATGGCAATATCTAGTTTTGAACAAGCTGATCTCACAGGTACAACATGCCCTCAACTCAGCTACAGCTTTACTTTCAATTCTTGGCTAAAGAACAGTAAAGCAGAACCAAAACAATATCCCAGAAAAACACAGTATACCTGCAATTCTGTATTTTGTAACTGCAGTTTGGCTTCATGCCTGAAGGTTGGAAACCTTATCCCTGCAGACAAGAATTTGCTTTGCTGGTAGTTAAGATGTAGTTAATACCTTGGTATTAAAACCCACAATGGAGCTGATGCCTCAGGTTTTAGATTTTATATTTTTCAGGTTCTGTGCTGCTTCAGTGTGTGGTGTGGGCTTCATATTAGGGGATGGTGAGCTCTCTGCACAGAGCAGGGAGACAAAACAATTCCTGCTCCAGCTGGGCACCAAGGACAGATGATCCAAATCTCAGCCCAGGAGCACAAACAGCGTGGGCTGGAGAGAGAAAAACAAGCAGGGTGGGGCTGGATGGGCTGGAGCTGGAATTGGACAATTAATTCCAATATGCAAATGGAGCAGAATTTATAGAAGTGAGAGACCCTGTGACTGGTCATGCATTCTGTGGCCATCTTGGGTGTAGCCCTGGCTGGGCTCTTGTGCTGCCCAAGGTGCATCCATTGAGGCCTCCCAATAAATCCCTACTTTATTCTTTAACCGTGCCCAGTCTCTGTTCTAGGACAGCCTCCACAAGGCATCAGAGCAAAGGCATAGACCAGGCTCAAGCAGCCTCAGACCCTGCTGCCAGGTGCACAGGGCTGTACCTGATCTCCTCCTACCTGCTGAACTGCTGGTGGGTGAGAACCAAGCCTTCCAGGCGGATGGGGAACCTCACATCACAGCTCCCCACCATATTCTGGATCTTGAAGTCCAAGAACTTGGCAGGGAAGCCGAGCTTCTGCACCACCCGCGCGTATTTCCTGGCTGCCAGCCGTGACTGCTCTTCACTGAGGGAAGAAACCTTTATTGTAATCTCCAAACAGCCCTCAAATCACAGAATCCCAGAGTGGCTGGGGCTGGAAGAGATCTTAAAGCCCATCTTGTTCCACCCCCTGCCATGGGCAGGGACACCTTCCACTATTCCAGGGTGCTCCAAGCCCCGTCCAGCCTGGCCTGGAACACTTTGAGGGATGGGGCTTTTCACTGAAGGACAAGCAAAGGGGAAAAAACAACTTTTATTTGTGCTTTCCTCTGCTCTTGAGATGGAATTCAGTTTATAGCCACCACTGTGCTAATCTGCCCTCCAGAATAAGAGATCCTGCTGCTCAAAATAGCAAGGCTCCATCCCCAGAACTGCTGCAGGGAGCTAAAAGGAGTAAGGCACTTGTTCATTCACCTTCCTGTGGTCTGGTTGAACCCACTGGAGATGTTTCATCACTCAGCAGTTCCCCTTTTGAGAGGTTTCTCAGTTCCTCAAAACAGCTCAGTGCTCATCCAGGAGTGAGACTGCAGGCACCAGTACAATCACCTACCTGGGGTGGTGGTAGGGGCTGGGAAGAGGTCTCTTAAGCATGAATTAATTCTAATTGACTCTTTTTGGGATATAAAAGCCAAAGCAGTCTCTGCTGAACTTCAGGGGGAAAAAGCTTCAGAGTACAGGAATAAACTTTTGCTTTCCCTGATTCCCATTTCCTCTAGAGGCAGATGTGTTGACTGGTGAACACAGACACTGAAGAGAGACTTGACAGACACACGTTATGTCCTAAACACTTTAAAAATCAGTGAGAAATGCAAATAATCCCTTAATTTCTGGGAATTTTAGCAGCTTTTCTACTGATGTCTGCTCAGCTCAATCTAAATTCAGGGACAGAAGTACACAGTTCAGAAATTTCTAAGGTGCCATCACGAAGAAAGCAAGATTTGCAATATCAGTGCTTCACTTTTCTTACAATTAGTCCTTTTCTAGATGTTTTAAGCAAGACTTTTCAGACATTCTCTATCAGAATATATGCATAGCTGCAAGGCCCAGACCTTTAGAGGGAAGGGAAAAAAACCAGAAAAATACCTTTTTGCTCCTGTGCAGACCATTTTTCCTGAACTGAAGATGAGGGCTGTTGTTCGTGGTTCCCTGATTCTCATGATCACAGCAGCAAACCTCTACAAATCCAAAAGAAAACCTGACAGAAATTAAGCTGTATTTCTGTTCAGTCTTGCAACAATTAACACTTTCAAAGGTTGTCACAACACATATTTGCTTTTTAAGTGGTTTTTTCCCCACCCTGAAGTTATTTCCCACTCACCTAGGAGCAGGAGAGTTAAGACCACAGTGATCCATTAGCACTGGGAAGGGGAAGTGAGGGTAAAGCTTTGAGTCCAAGATTTACCTTTGGGTTATACTCTGCATTTCTGGCATGCAGAGCTATGTTCTTCAGATCCAGTTTACAAGCCAAGTTTACAGTTGACACAATATTCCTGAGGAATGAGGGAGGAATTCTCTCATTGCAAAATCCAGCCACTGCAGAGGCACCCCCCAGCAGTACAAGCCATATTCCAATTAATAATTGCCATCAACTGATTTCCTGTCTGTCTCTTCCCCACTCAAGCATTAAGCTACTTCTGGCAAAACTTAAGTAATTCAATCCAAAACTGCACTTTGAGATAGAACAAAGTGTGAAATTTTTAGTCTCTGAATTATAAGTTTGTGTGTCTTCCAAAAACTGCATCATTTGAAGCCTTTCACAGCTTTGGGTTGAAACTATTTAGGGTTACTACAGCACCTAAGGTAGGCAGGGGTGGGTTATTTTCTACAGGTATAAACTATTCCAGAGTTGCTCTATCCTAGACAGGACAGCATCTTTTAATGAGCCCAGAGGTTCTCACACTCAGCTCTGTTTCTCCTTTTGAAAAAGCAGAGTGACATCTTTAAACCCCTGGAGTCTGCTGTCATCCTTCACATTGTCCTTCCTGGAGGAAATCTTCCTTCTCAAATATCTTCATATTTTTATCTGATATTGTCAGTTCATTTTCTCCACCTCTCCATTTCAAGAGGAGAAAAAAACTACTACTACAAAAAAACTACTCCTGTAGTTTTTTTGCTTATTTAAGACCAAGCCATGCTTGCTGCATTCTCCAAGTAAAAAGTCAGAGCAACACCTTGCAGTTTAAGCCAAACTCTGGCTATGGTGTGTGTGCTACATAAATAACACATAACTTACTGCAGCTGGGGAACTATTCCAGAACTTTCTGAAGCAGATGTTGCCGGGGTGATCGGAGTTATCGGAGTCAGGGGAGGACACACGCCAGGTGCTTCAGGAGATGGCTGAGCTGCACCTGGATGTGACAAGCTGCTCTCATCCATGAAAACACCACTGTCCTCCTTACTTGGTAGTGACCCATCAAGCTGTTCTTGGGTTTCATGACCATCCTCAGAGAAGTTTTGTTCATTGTTGTCTTCGGTGACATCTGGGAGAAAGCTGAGGTCCACGGAGGAGAAGTCTGTGTGAAGCTCCTTGGACTGACTTAACTGGGAAGATGCTTGAATTGGAAGTTCTAAATCATAAGGGCTCATAGGAGTGAACAGATGAGGACTAGTGGAGAAGTCATCCTTGAATTAAGAAAAAGTGCCATTAAGAGTCTTGTGTTAAAACAGTTACTGTAACAGGGAGAGTAAATTAAGATTAATCTTCCTTCAATGAGGAATTTTCAATAATTTTCCCCCAATATACATTTTAGCAAAGACTAGTTTTAAGGTTGAAAGTGTGTCCTTTGCTTGTCTGTGTGTGTATAAAAATCCAGGTAGTTTGTATAATGCATTTTCACCACAGTCCATGGGCGCTCTAGAGAGCTCCTGGGATTGCACAAATTGGAAAATGCAGGTAACAACAGTGGCACTTCACCCTTCACAGCCACTGTCACACCACAACCACATTATCACACTCGTGAGTTTTTCCAAGGAAGACAGACAGCATTTTCTGGCTGACTTGATCTCCCATTCTGTATATTATTCCATTTCCTCTCCCTGCTAGCAGGGGACAGTGTCAGCTTTGCTTTGTGCAACAGAGGGCAGCAGCTCACAGAACCAGCAGCAATTAATTCCTCAGCTCCTGGAGGCCACCAGCCTGAGTGAAGCTATAGAAGAGAAGATGGCACTAAAAAAAGCCTCACCACAGTCAGCAGAACCAAACACACAACACACCTGCAAGTAAGCTCTTACCTACTGATGTCCTTCTCAATCAACTGTTTATTAAAAGCTGTTTTAAAAGCATCATCATGCCAATGAGGAAAGAGTTTCAGGAGAGGATTTATTCCCTCTCCATTGCTGCATAAGGCTCTTTCTGAAGGTAGTTTCTGCCAACATCCACAGCAGGTGACAGCTTGGACTAAAGAATCCATACAAGAGGTTTTGTGTTTAATCAGGCATTTTTAAAAAGATTCAAGAGCCAGAAGGACTTGAAGAGTCCAAGCACAAATCAGAACAGGGAATGGAGCATGAGACTGAGGCCCTGGAGTTGGCAGCAAGTGTCTGACCTCCAGCAGGAGCAGGATTTCCAGATCAGTGCTTCCCAGCCCTGAGCTAGTGCTGCTCTCTTCTAGTCAGCTCACTTGGCAACCCAGCCATGCACATGGGGACATCTCTGCTCCTACTTTGCAGTATATCTGCCTGCAGACACTTGGAAAACTCTGACAAAGTGACAAATCCTCCCAGAGAACCCTCAGTAGCCTGAATACAGATGCAATCAGGAAAGCATTGCCAACACCCACAATTAAAACTGCTTCTAAAACTGACGTCTAAATGCAGAGTCCCACAGAAGATCTAGTGGGGCAGAGTGCTGTTGAATAAATCTACATACTCCTTTTCCCTTTAGAAAAAAGGTCAAATATGTAATTAACTGTTACAAATAAAATATATGGAATCACAAAAATACATCTATTTTAAATAGGCACCAGCAAGGGAAGGAAGTCATAGTCTCAGCAAGAATTCCCGTGGACTAAGGATTAGCTGTAGAGGAGCTCATTAGGAAGGCTTTGTAGGAACCACAACGTAGAGAAAATGATACAAAAGCTCCCTGTGAGACTACTCACATCATACTAATGGGCATCAAGGAATGAACATAACAGTAAAAAAACCACCCACAAACAAACAACCAAAGCCAGTTTGTGACATATCTTAAAGAAGCTGATGGAGAAACGAGTGGGTCATGAGGCTGGAAGTATCACACAGTTGTGAAGTTTTCAAAAAGTGGAGTAAATTGCATAGAGCAGGTAGAAACAGAAAGCAAATTTTCCTTTCTTGTCAGCTTTGCACCTAAAAGGTCTGAGGAAAAGCCCTGACAGGGTTAAGTGCTGGGGAATATTTCCTTCTTGTCAGACAGATGCTCAGAGGCTGCAAGAGGGGCACAAGACCATGTTTGCATTGGGCTGGCTGCCAAGGGTTATTGCTATAGACTCTGGGTTAATTAACTTCACCAAGGCCCCACCAACTGCATAGCTTTGGCCATCTCCCAGCAGCTCCAGGGAGGAGATTTCACTCTCAGATCCTGTCTGAGATCCCTCAGTTTGGGGCAGCTCGAGGGGAAACAGCCTTTTTCACTTCCACTGCAGAAATCCCTGCAACTCAGGTAGACACAAATCAAACCCAGCTGCCTTAAGCAAAATACTTGGATTGTTTTTTTTATTTCCTCCCTGCAGTGATATCACACACCTGCTATTATCAAGGCTACCAGCAAATGTGAAACATAAAAAGCTCACTAGCACTTATAAAAGCTATATTATACATTACCACATTATAGATTTTGTGAAGGCACATTCAGAGGGCTTTACCCACTGCCACAGGATGGTCTCTGGATTTAAACAGCTCATGCTAAGCCTGTTTTCTGAGCTAAAAAGAGGTTTACAACAGGATGTAAGGAAGTTTTGTTCCTTGAGTAACAAAGAAAACTCAGCTGTGGAGTCCAGCCCACTCCCAGTTGTTCCTACAACCACCTGAGATCAGGGTGAGTCTAACTAAACCAACACACTTTGCTTTTTCTTTGAATAACACTATTTTACAGCAGCTTCTCCTGTTGAAAATTAGGAATTTAAGCATTTGCACAAGGCTCTTTAAACAAATCAACGTTTTTATTCAAGTGTTTCTTTGGAATGCTTCCTCAACCCTCTGAGGAGTGCATCGTACTGGGCTGGCTAAGGGAGGAGAAAAGGGAATGATGAGACTTCCACGTGGTTTACAGTGGGTAGAGAACAACCATTCCAAATACCGAAATAATGGATTTTGGCAGACATTTAGTAACCAGAAGGAGGAGATGCAAGCCTGCTGCCCTCTCAGTACCCACCCACGCCAACACCTGGGCTGACCCTCGCAGGCAGCATCCCACCCAAGAGTTTATTTAAACGCGGCCGCATCATCCCTCTTAGCAGGGAGGGCAAGCGACCTCCCGCTCCAGAAAGCTCCTGCATGCTCCCGGCAGCTCTGGGACAGCAGGAATCCCCCGGGACAGGGAGGAACCCCCCGGGACTGTGGAATTTCGGGCTCCCCAGGCAGGATTGCCGTAATGACCCAGTTGAGGCGCAGCTGTGGGGCTGCTTTCAGCGCAGCGTTGGTGGTATAGTGGTGAGCATAGCTGCCTTCCAAGCAGTTGACCCGGGTTCGATTCCCGGCCAACGCAGTTCGTTTTTATTTAGCTTTATTTTGTTTTTTCCCCTCACTTGATTTTTTTTCTTTCCTCCCTTACCTGCCCACTGCAGCTCTCCAGGTACCGCTCCAGCGGCGATACGCCCTCCATGGGCACAGCCACCGACACAAAGCCCCCAGCCCTGCTCCGGTCCTGCTCTTATCCCCCAGGGAACAGCACCAGGACCACGTGTGGCTTGTCAGGGAGCAGAGCCCATCACAGCTGGGAGCTTCACCCTCATCAAGCAGCCTTGGAGCCTCTGCTCTGCCTGCACGGCTGTCTGAGAGGGTTTGTCCCGTCCTGTAGAATTAGAGAAATCAGGGTGCTCTTCTCGTGTGCTTTACAGGAGCCTAAAAACAACCTGTGCCTCTGAGCCTGCTTTCCTCTGCAGGGTTGAAAAGAAATAAGTTGGACCTCGTAGTTAGCAGTAGTAAATGTAGTTTAGACCTTCCCAGATGATGCTTTTTAACAAGTGTCATGTGCCCCTTAATGTCTCCCACCTGCCTCATTGAGTGCAATGAGGCACATCTGGTCCTTCGAGAGGAGCCTCCCCACAGCCAAAAGTGTAAACTTCAAACTGAAGGCATTGTCATGAATTGGTTTATTCTCAGTTGTGTAAACACTCCTTTGGGGGGGACAGGGAGAAGCCTTTACTCTTTACATTCACTGTCCTCCCTGTGCAGGCATTTCCCCTCTGGAGCGTACTTCTGCCCACTGTGAGTGATGATTTAGGGCCATTCCCTTTTCCCATGTCCTGGTGTGAGGCAGCACGTTCCCAGGAAGGAGCTCATGGCTGCTGGATGCTGTGGGAGGCTCACACTGCTGACACAGTTTGGCTTGGGTGCCACTTGAGTCGATGCCAGCAGTTGCTGTGTGACTTGTTCCTTCTCTCCTGTCCTGTTGCTGTGTGGGGATGGATGGATGGATGGATGGATGGATGGATGGATGGATGGATGGATGGATGGATGGATGGATGGATGGATGGATGGATGGATGGGAACACATCCCTGTACCTGCCTGGGCTGGTGGATGTTGTGATCACTGCACCTGTTGCTCTGCCAGACAGGACTTTGCAGTGAGATTTGCTTACAAACAGCAAGCTGAGCTGAAGAAACCCTTTGGAAGATGTCAGAGCTCAGACATGCAGCAGGTCCTTGGGAGGTGCTGCCAGGCTCTTCTCACTGCCCCAGAGGTGCAAAGGCTTAAATTAATGCCCTTTATCCAAGCAGCAGAGCATACATGAGCATCCTTCCCTCCTCAGCCAGCCTGCTGGGCTTGTTTGTGGTATTTCTGGGACTCACAAGTGAGTAATAAAAGGTGCCAAATCCTCCCAGATCCAGAAAAATCCAGCCTCAAGCAGGTTGGTTTACATCACACAGCCTGCCATGGAGGCAAATCAGGCAGCAAAACACGGAGAGCACTCAGTTTGTACTTTGAATTAGGGAGGCTGGTGGAGCTAGCTCAGGATGGTTAACTCTGAAATGTCCTATTTAGTGCTGGCAGGTGATTGGGGTGCTTGCAGACAGCTCCATGGTCTCAGCTGCCTTTGTGGGCACAACAGGGTGAGGCACTGAGGGCTGGGAGGCTCTGCAGTGCCAGCCCAGCCCTCCCAGCTGGTCCCTGAGAGCCCTGTGGGCCTGCCCTGCCCACAGAAATCATTGAATTGAGCACAGGGATTGTGCTGAGCGTTACCTTTGCAGCGGCATCTCAGGGGGCCAGGAGGCTGCTGCTCCCCCAGAGTGTGACACTATTGCTGTGCTTGAGTTGGGAAGCTGGGGGTGCTCCTGGGGCTGCCCTGGTGTGGCCCTGCCTGTAGCATTGCAGCTGCAGTGCTGTGAATTTCCTCAGCTAATTAATGCTTTATTGCAGAACCTCCTAGAGAGGAGATGTGTTCATCCTGAAGCCCCTGGGAATTGATTTGTCTGCATTTTGTGAACCTGAGATACAGAAGGTCAAATAATGGTGTTCAAGTGAGTGAGGCTACATCAGAGAGGAACATAAAATACAAATCTCTTGATACTGGTGTTGTTTCTCACCTTGAATAAGGACAAACGGCAGGGGCACAAGGAACTGTTGAGATTTTGGGTGAGTCATGGAGTTTGGTGTCTCAGGTTAAATGGGTGAAAGATTGTTTACCCATTTGAAGAAGGGAAGGTGTTTAGAAAGCTGAGACAGCATCTGAGGATCCAAGAGTCACACTGTGTGTGCAGTTCAAGCTTTCAGGGGTGCTTTGCTGTAGGGAAGGGACTTCTGGCATTGCCCAAAGGAGGGCAGGTATGGCTGTGCCTCAGGAGGGCTCTGTGCTCACAGCCTCCTCTTCCAGGCTGGGAAACTGCACTGGGGGAGGCTCCAGGAGGGGGGTGTGCAGTGCTGGGAGCCCCAGTGAGTGAAGGCCCAGGTGGTGGGAGGTCCAGAGAGCAGTATTCCAGTGAGCTGAATCCCTGGGCTACTCCCAACTTCTGTGTCTCCCCTTCTTAGTCATCAGAGGCTTCATTCCCTCTCTGCTCCTTGCTTCTTCAGCAGGAGACTGACCCCTGCCATGGGTAGGACAGATGTTAATGCAAAATGTACCACTCAGAACTCATGAGACCTACCTGCTTAATTTCAAATCATCCAAATAAAATAATGTTAGAAAAGGGAACTATTTTTCCCATGTCAGTTTTAAAAAACATTATTTCTCTCTCAAACTGCCTGGGGTTCCACCTATCCCTTTTTTCCTCTCTTTCTCCCCCCCTTTTAAAATCCTTTGGAAGCAGCAGCCATCCCGATCCGGCCGGGTGAGTCACGGCAGGAGGGCAGGACCGCTGGAGGAGCCCTTCCCCATTTTGGGGACCGGCTGATGAATCACTGCACTGCAGAGTTACTGTCATGATGAATTGTCATGAACCTTAATTAGCAAATTGGTTAATTTTACTTAGAAAGTTGATGATTAGCTCGACAATAAGTGCTTTGTGTGTCCTTTGTAAGAGTCATTCAATATTGCTCTTCCTTGGATAACTAATTGGGGAAGGCTGTTCCACAGAGCTCCTGCTAGCTCACCTCGAGCAGCCTCTTCAACATTTCTGTAGCAGGCACTGCTGCATCACCTGCGTGCTGGAATCTCATTAGGGGATGGGACTAATCACAGGAGACTTCCAAAAACCTGGAAGGGACAAGGAGCGAGTCATTAAGGAACCTCTACCTGTTTAATTCATTAGTGCTCTGCACAGCTGCATTCTATTCTAGCATGGCCTAAATGCCTTGCTGCTTGCTTTGAAGTTGGTTAATCTGGTTGGCTTTATCTTATCTTTTTTAGGAGCCAGTTTCAGAATTAAAAGCTTGTGACTGACTGTTCTGCTTTCTGCTCTCCTGAGTTTTATGCTAAACCTTTATAGCCGTAATTGTCTCAGAAGAGTGGAGCTTGCCTCAGGTGTAGCTTCCATCTCCTGGTGCCCTCTCTGCCTGCAGCATTAAAGCTCTACCTTTGGAGCAAGTAGAAGAACAACTGAGAGCTGGACCATTTTCCAAGGGGAAAAAAATAAATATATTATGTACAAGACATCTTCAAATTTAGCACTTTGTAATTAGTCCAGGAGCCAGCACTCTGTCAACAGCAGGATCCAAGTCTTGTTGTGGAGGTTGTTCCTTCTGTGTGGTTTAGCCTTATTTTGGTCCCTGTGCCTTGATTCCCATCATGGCAGGGACGGAAATAGAGTGAGGTGCTGAGGAAGAACCTGGAGAGAGTCAGGGAGGGGAGCAGGGGAGCTGCAGTCAAGTCAGTGGGAGCAAAGGATCTGCATGGAGCTGGAAAAGCTCTTGAGAAATGCCTGCAGCCCAAAAGGCAACTCAGAGAGAGATGCTGGAGTGCCTTTGGCCTGACAAGTGTGACCATCACCCTCATACTTATCCCATAATACTCCATTCCAGACCTGATCAGGGCCTGGCAGTATCAGCAGATACTGGATTTATTACTGGGGAAGGAAAGAAGTTGCCATGACTACTCACTGAGTAATAGAGAGTAATTTGGCTTTTAATTGTGAATTATTTATCATCATCATCAGGTTGTGCTGGTGTAAACATGAACAGAATCAGGTCCATTAGAGTTGATATCTGGGTCTGACTTTACCTGTGTAAATCAGGAGTAACCCTCTGGCAGCAGTGAGGTTACAATGGCTGGGAGTTGAGCCAGACTCCGGTCTCATTTCCCAGGTTTGCTGGGTGGTGGGAAGGGCTGGAACTCCCCATTTGCCCCCTGGTGCTGTGTGCCCCTCCCTGGATCAGGTGATACAGCCCCAGTCACACAAAGGTAGGGCTGCCTCTTTGCCCTGCTCAAACTGGGGCTCCCTTGCTCCCTGAGAAGGGCAGAAATGGGGGAATTTGATACTTTTTGCAAACATTAGGGGACTCTGAGCATTTGTGTGCTGCGCCTGCTGTGCTCACTGGTGGAGACCAGGATGTGTTGGCTTTTGGATCAGGGAAGAAAATCACTTCTGTCAGATGGGAAAGGGGTAAACTGGCTAGAAAAGAGCTATTTTTTTTCTGGCTTCTACAGCTCTATTATGTGCAATGGAGACACTAATTGCCCCCATGTCAGAGAAGTGCTGAGAACCAGACCCAGAGAGGATTGCCAAATTTTCCACTGAATGCCAGAGGAAGAAGCACTGTAAGTAGAAGTCATCTGTCTCAACTGAAAGGCTGAATAGTGACTTGAAAACTCTACAGTTAACTTCATTTAATTTTCCTATCTGAGTCAGGCAGCAAACTGATTAAAGGAAGGAATTCTCTATGTTGTTTGCATAGAAATCCACTCATCCTGGCCCACTCTCATGTGGGGCAGGGCACAGCAGTCTATTTTTATTTTTCATCCTGTGTTGTATTTAAAATGTGGCCAGAAAAGGGGGGAATGGGATGAGGAGGGTTTTAAACATTGGCTGCCACCTTAATTGCAGCCTAGCAATGAATGGCTGCAGGCTTTCTTGGACAGCTCCTCTGTGAATGTCACACACAAATCCAGCTGACACCTGGGGTCAGAAGTATTCTTCTGTGCTTTTTGTTAAGTCATCTTTCCCACTTTTGTGCCAAAGGGTCTGGCTAAATTGAATTGCATTTAAATGAGGTGAGTGTGTGATGGATCATCTGAGTGCTGCTGTTTCCCTCCAAGTTTTGTGACAAATCTCTCTAATGCAAACACTGTGTCTCATACCTTGAACTCTTTGCTGCAATTAAATACTGATCCTTTAAGCCTTATCTGGAAAAACAATATAGTAATAGCAGTCCTGTGTGTTTGCACAGAAAAGGAGAGGTGATGCTGGCAGAGCTCTGCTAATTCACTTTGCAGGGGTCACAGTCACATTGGAGACACCAGCAGTGACATTAGCATGTCCAGACCTTCAGTGCAAGCTCTCCAGGAATTAGAGCATGTGCTGTGATGCCTTCACTGCTGTGTCAGCTGAGCTGTGACACCACCACAGCTCTTAGCAGCTTATTGTACAACTAAATGCAAATACAAGGAGTCAAAGAAGGCTGCTGACCAATCACTGAATTCCCCCTAAAACTGAGTTTTGGCTGAGTGATCAGCAAGATAGCACGACTGACACTGGAATGAGTCTGCAGGGCACGCAGCTCGGTGATTAGTCAGTTCTCATTACCTCTTCCTCCAATTAACGTCAGCAAATCAGTGCTCCTGAATCAACGAGGACCTCAGGAGAAACAGAGCTTCCCCAAAACGCTGCCAGATGTCAGCAGAAGCTCCAATCCCCCTGCCTTGATGATGCTGTACTTTTAACACACATAATTAACTGCTAACACCGTCCTGTTTCTGTCGCTCCAGCCCTTCGCCCGTGCTCTGCTGATGAATGCTGTTGGTGTAGCTGTGATGGAGGAGTCTGTGCCCAGCTCTGCTGCCTCATGCTCCTGCACTTCATCTCATTTCCATGCTCATGCCAGCCAAGCAGGAGCCCAGCCTGAGATCCCTTTTGTTACAGCTTCA
The DNA here is from genome assembly GCF_963513975.1 of Fringilla coelebs. Classification (NCBI taxonomy): domain Eukaryota; kingdom Metazoa; phylum Chordata; class Aves; order Passeriformes; family Fringillidae; genus Fringilla; species Fringilla coelebs. The sequence continues at coordinate 3,769,342 of NC_140034.1, forward strand.
TCACTCCATTTGGCTCTTCCTCCCTCCTCCTTGCTGTCTTTGCAGTTTCCTTCCAACAGCATTTGGCTTTTCTGGTCAGCCTCTGGATGTGGGAGATGAGTTCATTTCCCCCATACTTTCCAGGATGCTATAGGGAATATTTTTATATATTTTTGGTATCTGCAGCTGTGGAGGAAGCTCACTTGTCACAGTGCCCTTCATTACAAAAGTATTATTTTTTTCCTCTTTTTTTTTTCCCCGTGACTTGTCAGGAATAATTAAATGCTGTGATTGCTTTGGCCTCCCTTCAATGGGCATTTACCCAACTCATAAATACAAGAGTAGCTCCCCTGAAATCTGTTTCCACTCAGGTAGAGTTGTGAAGGTTTGCTCAGTGATGCTCTGAGGAAAACAAGGAACCCAGATGGGCTTGAGTTTGGGAGTTGGTTGTTCTCTAAAACCCAGATAGTGTTGCTCAGATCAATTAAGATTTGCTTATTAACATGAAAAATACATTCATCCACAGGTATTTTCACAGTTCCCTTTGCTCCCAAATTGGCATGGGCAGTGCTGCTGTCCAAAATAAATGAAGTGTGTGAAGACAGACAGTTTAAAGGCATTGAGGAATTTCAAACCTTTTACATCTCACTCAGCTTTCACCTAATTTGTTAATGGGTATGTTTTTCCCTGTGGGAAAATAAAGCTTTTCTCTCTGACATTTTATAAAGGAGCTAAAAACCCTTCTTTTGTCCCTTTGGGTAAAATCAGTTGAATTGGCTTTTCTGGTGCCTTTCTGTTTTCCCTAGAGAATCTGAGTTGGTTCTTAACCCTTTCTGTGCCCCAGGCCTTATGAACAGTATGACAGAAACCCTTAGATACCCTAGAAGTCTAGGCACAATGTGGGCAGCTGTGGGTTCACTAGGGAGAGGTTTATTACTATGTAAAAAAAAAAATTAGATATATAGGTGAAGAGAAGGATATTTGCTTATTTTAGGTGTGAACTAAAATGCAGAGGGATGCAGAGTGAGTTTGCAACATTGGGAATTTCTGGATCTCCTGGGGCACCTGAGAACAGGATGTGTCCTCAGACCTAAGGGTTTGTGAACATTTCCAAGTCTCCAGCCACCCTTGGGACACAGGTGTGTGTCACCACCAGGGATGGCAAACTGGGGACCTTGGTGTGACACTCATTGCTCCAGGCAGGTGGATGCATCCCCTGTGAAACCTCAGACAAAACACTTCCATTTTAACCTACTCTGTGGTGGCAAGAGCAGCTGGGATGGCTCCTGTGCTCTTTGATCTCTCCAGACAGGCTAGCAGGGTGTTTGCTGCACATTTCCTTAGAAGTTTGTCACAGCCTGACACACGCTGTTCCCGCGATGCCTCGCGCAGCTCGATCAATGTCCTTCCCTGGCTGCAGAGAAGAACGTGCTGAGCCAGCCTTGCAAGCTGCTCCAGCCCTGGGACACCTGATCCTCAGGCTGAAGGAGCCCTCAGAGCATGAGGTCTGTCTGACTCTGCATTTCTTTTTTTTCCTCCCCTGTCACTGTCATATATTCTGAAAAATCCCTTTGCCAGGATTTCTTCTCCTGGGAAGCTGAGAAGCCTCAGAGAAAAAGGAAAACAATATTATCTCATTTTTCTCTCCTGTGTTTTGCTGCTTTGGAATGTGGCTGGAAATTGTTTATCCAACATATGAATTGTTTTTATTTAATGACCAATCACAGTCCAGCTGTGTCAGGACTCTGGAGAGGGTCATGAGTTTTTAATTAGGATCTTGTTAAGCCTTCTGTAAGTGTCCTTTCTGTATTCTTTAGTGTAGTTTTAGTATAGCCTGCTTTAATATAAGTACATAAAATAATAAATGAGCCTTCTGAGAACATGGAGTCAGATTCTCAATTCCTCCTTCCTCCTGAGGACCTTGAAAATACCACTCTCCCCATTTCTCACTTCATATTCTGTTTGCTGTCCATCCTGCCACGTTTCAGGGGCTGAGGAGGGACACTTTGTGTTGGTGTTGCAAAGGTTTTTCTTTGCAAAGGAAAACACCTTCATTCCATAGGTATTGATGAAGAAGAGCATTAATTTAAACCTGCCCTAGATTAATGTAGAACAGCATAAATAACAAGCAGGTGCTGTGAATGATGAATGGGAGAAAAGGATTTGGACTGTCACTGCTCCACCACACAGGGAGTGTTTTACAGGAGACAAGGTGTTTTCTGTGACATTTCTGCATTTGCTTTACTCAATAACCATTAACTGTCCACTCTTAAAAAATCATCTTCTGTTAGAATGCCACCAGGAAAGAAGAGGACAATTTGGAACTTGCTTTGAAATAGCATTCTCATGAGAGTTCAAAGCTTGGTTATTATTGTGCTGCTTGGAAAGCTGCTTTTCTGTCCAGCTTCCCTGTGATCCCTTTAGCTCTATCTGATACCAAAGGCTTGAGATCTCCAGATTAGAAATTAAATTCCACCTCTCTGGCCCAGACCTGATGACCTGCTACAGTCACAGCAAATAGGTTTTCCTTTACAGTGAGTACTTCCAGTTAAAGCTGTTGCTTTTTGGTCAAAATTAAACTTTTTTTGGGGAAAAAAAAAAGATAATTAAAGCCATGCACGTGTAGGAATAATAATTGACTTGAAATTGAGTAGGAATTATTCAGAATGATGGCAGGCCCTGATCTTGCAGGGGTTTAGGTGCTTGTTTTGTTCTGCTGGCATGTGTGAGTACACAGGATGGTTGGGAGGGCTCTGTCCTGGGGGATTTAGGGGAGGCTCTGGCACAGGCAGGAGCTGTGCAGTTGGGACAGCTGGGTGGGATGCAGCAATTCCTGCTGCTGAGCTGGGTGTAAACCACAGCATCCCAGGGGTGGACAGGTCTGGTTTGGGTGTCTGGTGCAGGAACAGCAGCCTGGGGAGGGCAGGGAGGGATTTTCCCATTGAGATTTCTGCTTTATTTTGCAAATGTAAAAACTGGGAGTGACTGGTGTCAGGCCTGTGCTGGGAGGTGGGGACTGAAGGGCCTCAAGGGAAACTGGCAGAAATCATGATTTCAGTGTGATCAGTGATGTCAGACACTGAGATGGGCACTCAGCTGTCTGTGTGTCTCTAATTGTGCTGCTCATATTTTGAATGTGATAAAATTGAACAGTACAGTTTTTAAACCAAATTTTGGGCTTTTCAGTACTCTGTTACAGTGATGAAATCCAGAAATGGAAGGTGACTGTAGTTTTTAAATAAATATTTTTTTCCAGTGAGCTCTGAAACAGTTTTGAACAATTCACTTAATTAGCTGGATTTCCAGCAGTACAAAATGTGACCATCTCAATTTAATTAACAGCATATCTTCATTGTGGTTGCGTGGGGATTTTGTGGAGACTGTAGTAGCCTGATGGATTTTCATCCTGCTCACATACAATGTCATGGTTTAGATTGTTGGTTTTTTATTATGAGCTTTTACTCTTCTTGCAAGAATTTCCACTGTCATTTCTGCTGACAGATGCTGCTTAGGACAGATTTATTTTTTTTCCCTTACAGATGAATTGGATCAAACATCTTTTTCCATATAGCTCAAGTTTCCACAATGGAGTTACTCCTAGTTGACTACTCTGAGAAGAAAATTGTAGTCATTTTTGTGACCTTCTTTAGCAGCAATTGAAATGTTTTTTAGCACGTGTGCATATAATCTATTCATTTCCACTTCCTATCAATTGCAGGGATTCATGATTATAAATAGTATAAAAATTTTTAATGCAAATAAAGAGAGGGAGAGAGAGAAAATCCAGCATTTGGTCTTTTTTCTTTTCCCCTAGCTGGATTCAGTGAGGTGTTGAAACACGCAGGGCGTTTGTTTCAGGCTTTGATAAGAATCTCTCACATTCTTATATAAAATGCTAAGTTAACAATAATCAGCCCCCATGACTTGCAGCCCTGCTCAGTGCATAGCTTGCCTTTCTCTTGGGCTTCCTCTGAGCCCAGAGATCTGAGGGCTTTTTCCCTGTGATCTGGGAAAGCAAAATTCCGGACTAAACTAATGACTTGGGGCTCCTGCGGAATTTTAAAGCCTTTTCTCTTTGCCCATGAGTGGCTGCCTAATGTGAGTGGGATTTCAGTGGCTTTTTTAAAATTTGCATTATTTCCTCCCTGCAGTCAGGACATTCAGCACCATTTGCCTGCCTGGTACAGGACTGGCTCTCTGGTGAGGTTTTCCACCAGGTTTCCCAATCCACACAACTGAGATAGTTTATGTTTTGGGTATTGGTATCTGACACAGGATTTTAAAGCATTTTCAGGTCCTTAGTGCTGTGATGTTGAGGCAAATCTGTAAGATGTGAAGGACCAGAGACTTCTGAGCTGGTTGGAAGTGGAATGTTCTCAGCTGAAATCCTTCAAAGCAAGCAGTGACCATCCAGCAAGGAAATCAACTCTGAATCCTGGAAGGAAGAAGAGGAGAAAGTTCTGAATCATAGAATCAGAGCATATCCTGAGTCAGAAGGGACACACAAGGATCATGAGTCTGACTGCTGGCCCTGCACAGACCCCCCAACAATCCCACCCTGGGCATCCCTGGCAGCTCTGTCCAAACACTCCTGGAGCTCTGGCAGCCTCAGGGCTGTGCCAGCACCCTCTGGGAGAAGAACCTTTCCCTGATCTCCAACCTAAACCTCTGTTGGCACAGCTCCAGCCGTTTCCTCAGGTCCTGTCACTGTCACAGAGAGCAGAGATCACTGCCTTGTGTAGCTGTAGCAGCTGGATTTGCACTCTCTGCTCTTCCATTGCAGCTCCACTCCTGGCAGGAGGGGCAGCTCTGTCCCTCCAATGCCCTTCCCAGGCTCGTGCCCCCAATCTTTTTCTGTTGGCAGGACCCTCACTCACCGTGAGGCAGCAAATCCTATTCCTGGGAGGCCGTGGTTTGCTTCTGATGCCAGCTGGAAAACTCTACTGTGGACAAAAGCAATTAAACATCTGCAGAATCTGCTGCTGCTGAGCCCTGCCACCAGTCCTGGAATGGTTAATATTAGGAAGATTTGGCCTTAAATTTTCACCTTGGAAGCGCAGGGTGGGGGATGCTGCCTTTGGCTGGATCATGTGCTGCTCTCAGCAGCCGAGTGACCGGCCGGGATTGCTGAGCCAGGGAAGCCCCGGGATGAAGCAGCAAAACGCTGCCTGGCCAGCCGATGGCCGGCCGCACATTCCGTGTCCGGCCGCCTCCCGGGCCCGCTCCACCTCCCAGGCAAAGGCACAGCTTCCCTCAGGCAGCATCCACCTCGTGCCGCTGCCTTTGTCTGCTCCGGAGAGTTTGGGAATGCGGCGGGATTGCAGCTGAGTGCCACGCATGGCTGGCCAGGAGGGGAATGCTGAGCTCTCCCCGCGAATCCTCCTTTGATAGCGAGCGCTGCGGAGCGGGTGATTTCTCAAAGATGCTGTGGGACAAATAAACAAATGGCTCGCTCTGAGCAACAGGGCCTGGAAGTCAAAGCAGGCTCCTCATTGCCAGAGGTCAGGAGAAATGATGGGAGGGTGCAAAGCCCTGGGGGGATGCCAGCATCCCTGCTGGGCTGCAACCCGACCCTGGGGATACCTGAGCAGCACCAGAACTTCCCCGCAGCCGCCGCTGGCTCAGCCGTGCTGCTGAGCCGAAAACTCTGCATTTTCTTGTGCTTTCCCCAATGTGTTTGGGATTCTGGGAAGCTGAGGGTTAATGTCAGTCTCACAGCAGTGGAGCTGGACGGGTGCCCACGGTGGCTTTTTGGGCAGTTTCGCTGTCCCCGAGGAACTGAGAGAGCAACAGTTTCCATCCCCGTGGGTACCCACAGAGCCGTGGTCAGCCGCTGAGCTCCGGCAGGAGAAAGCAATCTGCCCTGGGAGCACTTTGGGAAGGATCCACGTCAAAAGGAAGAAGAACTTGGGGCTCTCATAAGTCAGAGCTGAAAAAATCCAGTTAATCTCCCTCCCTGCAGACTCCACAGCTTGCTGGGATGTCGCTGAGTAAGCCCCTGGTATGTCTGTGCTGCAGGCAGGGCTGCCGGGCAGTTTTAAGACATTTAAGGGAAATTGAAGGACAAGCTCTATTCCTGGTCATGAGGAGGTGTCTGGTCTCTTTCATGTCCTGGAGGAGGCTTTGGGGCGTGCTCTGCTTGCCTTGGGCCCCGGGGATCCTGCACCTGTGCCAGCTCCGGGAAAGGGCGTGGAGAGGGAATGGTGGGAGCTGGCTGGAACTGGGGGCTGGATGGGCGATCCCTGCGCCCGGTGAGCCCGGGCAGTGGGATCCCTGCACCGGGCAGGTCCGCGGAGAATGGCCCCGCATACGGGTGGGGAGATCCCCGGGGAGACCTGCGTGCGGGAGGCGATTCCCAGGCTCGGGTGGGGTTTGCGTGGATGTGTTCCCTGCGTGAGGAGAACCTGCATGGGAGGATCCCTGTCCGTGGGTGGGGTATGGTGGGGAGATCCCTGGGCATCCCCCTCGATGTTGGTGATCCCTGGGGATCCCTGCCTGGTGAAAGTCTAGGTAGGCGATCCTCAGGAACAGGTGAGGGACTGCAGCATGGGGCAGCTTGGGGATGGTGGGATCCCCGCGTGGGTGGGTGATCCCTGGGGATCTCCGCGTGGGGATAACGTGGGTGGGTGATCCCCCGGGATCTCCGTGGTGATAACGTGGGTGGGTGATCCCCCTGGATCCCCGCGTGGGGGGAGCTCGGTGGGCGAACCTCAGGACGAGGTGAGGGATCCCCACGTGGGGAGCTCGCGGGGCGCTCCCCCAGCGCACGGCGGGCTGCGGGTGATGCACCCACACACGTGGCAAAGCCGGGCGGGCGCTCCCCGCTCCCGGGGCTCCCCCGCGGCAGGGCTGTGGGTGCCGGGCAGGGCCGGGCGGTGCCGGGGGCCCCCGGCCGGGGCGGTGCCGGTGCCTTTAACGCGCGGGGGGGCGGCCGCAGGCGCGGCGGACGTGCGGGGCCGCCTCCTCCCCTTCCTGCCGCCCGCGCCGCGCAGCACCGGCCGCTCCCGCTCCGTCCCCGCAGCCCGGCCCGGCACGGCACGGCCCGGCCCGACCCTGCCCGCCGCCGTCTCGGTGAGTGCCGCCCGGGGAGCGCCGCGGGCCGCAGCGGGGCCGGGCCCTCCCGGCGAGGGACGGCGGGCCCAGGCCGCGGCGGGCCCGGGGCTGCGGCCCGGCCTGGGGGGGTGGTCCGGGCGCGGCCCCACGGCGGGGAGAGGCCGCTGCCGTGGGGTCGGCGGGGTTCGGGGGGCTCCGGTGGGGCTTCGGTGCTTCCCGAGCGCATCTCCCCGGAGCCGGGTGAAGCGGGGCAGGCACGCCGTGCCCGCGGTGCTCCCGGAGCCCGCTGCGTTAAACCGCCCGCCGAGGGGCGGCTGGGCGACAATTGCCGCCCGCAGTGGGGTTTGGAGCGTTCCCCGTGGCTGCCGGAGCCCCGGGTGAGGTTTGGCGAGAGGCGGCTGCTGCTGCAGCGCCCGGGTGGCCGTAGGAGCTTTAATGAGCATTGCGCTTCATTACCGCGATCCGGGCCGCCTCCGGTGCCCGTGCGGGTGTCGGATGCTCGCAGATGCTGCTGCCCACCCTCGCAGGTGATGCTGTCGGCGGTGTTTCATTCCGGAGGTTGCCCGTGTCCTTCGGTCCAGCCCCGGTACGGGTTGTGTGCGGCTCTGTTAACCCTGGGGGTGTTGATGCCCCCATCACCGCTCCTCTGCTCACGGCTGACTTCCTTCTTCCACCCTGCAAGTTATGGAGAAGGAAAGAGGAGTTAAGGTGGCAAAGCTGCACCTTTTGTACCCGGCTGCCTTCAGCTGATGAAGTATTTTAATTGAGTAGGTGGTTATTAAGAATATCGTAGCTTAGTGTCTTTTCTGCATTAGACAGTGACAAGTTCTGCTCTCCAGTGATGTGCATCCACCCGTGTGCTTTAGGTTTGTCATTTTATGACCTTTTTTTCCCTCACACCCCCACTAAGGCAGTGCTGTGTATTTTGAGGTTGCTGTTAGAAAGCCTCAAAGATAATTTCTCACTTTGTGGAAGAGGAGCTGAGCTGATACCCTGCTGTAGCTCTTTTCTGTTTAAAATTCTCCCTTTTTTACCCCATGTTCCTTTAGTGTTTCCATTGCTGCCTCTGTCCACCAACACAAATGGCATTTAGTTGATACAACTATTCCATTTAGCATCTCTTTACCTATGACAAGGCAAAAATCTCTCGCTGGGCAGTCCAAACTGGTTGCTGCAAAAGTTGAGAAGGGATTCAGTTCCTGTGTTCCACCTCCTTTCAGATGTTTTTCCGTGCCTCTTCTCTCTGTGGATCACTATCATCCTCCTGTTTGGCTTGGGCTGGAAGCATTTCTCTGCCTCGTGGACCTCTTGCCTGTAACTGTGCTGTAATTTCTGCCCTCCAACAGGCCATGCAACTCGCTTTACCACATATTTTTTCTCTTGCCTCATATGCTGATGCTGCTTTCTGGATACTGTGATTAAAATAACTTTTGTGTGTAACTGCAGCAGTGAAAGGTTGGGGATTGGAAAGAAACACTAATTCTCTGGTAGAGTTATTACCAAATATCTTTTTTGGTAGTTTTTTTCCTACCACCTCCCTTTTCTAGCTGCTCTCAAGAAGATGCTTTCTGCTCTCAGAAATAGCAGCGATAGGATCTGAAGGACACAGTGAGATTGTGAATTTATCCTTTATCCCCTGTCACAGACCTGATGACTACTTTGTTTCTGACACCCCTTGAAGAAAAGGGAAGGACTTAGTCAAGCCTGTGTAAAGCTGTGGTGTTGCTTGGTTAGCTCTGTTACAACTTTCATTTGCGTCATCTGCTCTTGCTGTTGGAGATTTGGTGGTTATGGCTCGAAAATGTCTAATCATTCTTGACCCTGGGTGCTGGCTAAAAAAATCCCTTAGGAACTGGAATTGCCTGTGAATTTCAGAGGTGATGGCCAGGTCTGTGTTTAAGCGACACTCAAGACCCTAAAGTGTGAGGACACAGGGGACAGGACGTGTGTTTTATTTTAAGCATCGAACTTGGTTGCTCCTAATCCCTTCCCGTGCTGCTGCCAAGGCACCCACCTCTCACCATTGACTTTGTGAGCCTTCAGCTCCCAAGTTTAGTTCCCCGGTCATAGCCCAGTGATGTGCCTGAGTGAATAGTGTGAATGCCCCCTGTGCTGTCCCGTAGGGATGGGGAGGAAGCAGAAGGCAGAGTGGCAGGAGGAGGAGGTAATTCTTCATCCCACTCTTCATCCCACTCCAAAAGCTGTGGCAGCAACCCAAATCAAGTTTAGTTTCCCTGTTTTTAGCACCCATCCGTGCTGTGGATGCCTTTCATAGCATTCCAAGGTGAAACTCGATCAGTTTATTCTTTTTCCAGCTCTGCAGGAGAGCTGTTGGAGAACCTCCTTGAAGTCTCCAGCAGTTGCTGAATTTCCATCCTCACGGTGCTTATGGCCTGTTTGTGTAATTTGTTTTTGGTTCCAGTGTTTCCATTTGGTTTAAATGATTGTTTTCCCTCCCTGATGTAATTAGAGCAGTTGGATCCCCTCTTGACCCCTTGTTTTCATAGGTTAAACAAGTCGAAGTCTTTAAGTCTCCCTGAGTTGTTGTCTTATCGATATTCTCAGGATTTCCTTGTCAGTGACAACCTTTTGCCTTTACCCATCAGAACCTTCTTAATATAAAGGGAATTTTATGCATCTGTGTTTAGCACTTCCTGCTCTGCATTGGCAAAGCAACAGGATTGGGCTATTTTTAAAAGAAGGAATATTTTGGAGGGGGCTGTTTGCTGCACTAAGCTCACAAACTTTTTGACATTCCTCGGGTGATTGTTTCAGGCTAATGAGACAGGGAGTTGCTGGGCTAAATCTGTCCCAGACAAATCACTTCTTGTTAATGACTGTGCATAAACTATGGAGATGATAAATTGGAGAATTACCAGCCCATGACTCCTAGGAATCTGCTTCTCCTCTCATGTTATACAAGATGTCCAAGCAAATAAAACACATGGAGACTTTTTTAAAAAAAGAAGTATTTATTTATGTTTTTAGAAATGTAAAAGCTTCTTCCTGTTCGCATGCCTGAACTACAGCTGGTGGCAGGAGAGAGGGTACTTGGGAGCTTTGAAAACTTCCTATTTCTTGCCAGAATGGAGCCTTTAAAGTATTTTCTTATAATGTGGACTCTTTGGCACTTTTTCCAGGCTGATGCCTGTGGTCTGCACTTTGGGAACGCATCTGTGCCTGCTGGCGTGGGCACTGCCTTAGAGACTGATTCCTGCTTTTTTTTTTGCCCCCATTTCCAGTGATTTCAGAGCAGGAGCAGCAGCCCTTTCATGGATAAGCACCATGCAGTGATCTGGACTCTGCTGCTTCCAGCTGAGGAATTGTTTTTTACCTGGTGGAGGGAAGAAGCAGAGTGGATCCAGGTGCTGCTCTGAGATAGTGCACAGCCATCTGTAATTCCTGCCATTCCTCTGCAAGATTTTTTTTTTTCCTCTCTCTGTGAGAGCTAAGTAGCACCTAGGCTGGGTTCCCTGTGTTTGAACTCATCCTCTCCTGGTCACTGCCATGCCTGTGTACAGGACTGCTGCATCTAATTAGATTATATTAGAATGAATAAGTGAATCTCAATAAATGAGCTTACAGGGGCACTGTTGGGTCAGCTCAGTCCCTAAATATAGGTCCTGGGCAGAGGGCAGGCTTGGTGCAGGATCTCTCCATGAAGCAAAATTAAACAGATCTCCTGGGAGTGCATAAATTCTTCTGCCTTGGCCATCTTGTCAGCCTGGATGCTCCAGTGTCCTGGTACAAGAAATACCAAAGTCCACCCAAATATGAAGATTCTTTAATTGAAGCTTGGGTGTGGAGTTGGAAGGGGAAGTCATGGCAGTGGAAACTCTAATAATCTGAAGTGCTAAAGAATGCAAATCTCATGATCCTTTTTAATGCTTCCAATTTAACTAGAGGTGAGGAGGTTTTTTTTTTTAAAGTCTCTTAGATACTGTTGAAAACAGGGAAAAAGAGGAATGTTATCCATTACATGAAAACTCTGGAAACAATCTCTAACTGCACTAGCACAGATAAAGAACATTATCTCCTTGCCACTGTGTGGTGCAGAGAAGTAGTTTCAAGCTTTGTGGCTTCAAGTAGTTTCAAGCTTTTTGGGTGCTTCAAGCCTCGAGTTTTGCTGTGGAATGAGTGTGGGGTGGGAGGGAAAGGTGCTGTAAGGTTTGGGGTAATCAGAGTTATTTCTTTTCAGCTCTCTTTTCTGCAATGCTCTGTTTTTGTTTGTGCTTACCACAATCCACAACTCTAAGCTGCTGTTACTGAAGAGAAGTAAAAGTAGTTTCTTCCCCTTTTCTTCCCATGAAAATTTAGAGGAATAGCACTTTTTTCTGTTTCAGATGAAAGCTCATCTTTGCTCGTGCATCACTGGGGCTGCCTTGTAACTTGGGGAAAATGTCTGTAAATCAGTCATGTGGACAAGCTACTCCTTTTGTTACACTGGTAATCCCTATTATAAATAGTGTTGTCCTCTGTTTACAGCTCTTTGCTCTCAGGTGTGCAGGGTTTTCAGTGGTAGTGAAACACAGGGAACAGCTTTTCTTGCAGGGTTTTTTCTCTTTTTCCATTGGATAGTCTTCCTTCTGGCTGATCCCTCTGCCTGGCTTCCTTGTCTGGATCTGCTCACAGCCAAGCAATCCTGCAAATCACTGCCCTGCTGGTGCTGCTGCATCACAGCTCCCCTGTTGCAGGAATCATCTTTAAGCCCTTTGATGCTGTGAAGTTGAGGAAATAGAGCAAAACTCCTGTTTTCCTTCAAGTTGCAGTTGAATGACTAATGGAGGAGCATCAAGGAAAGCTCTTTGTCTCTCAGAAGAGGTGTGCTGATGTTATCCAGCAAAAACAAAGTTCTGATTTTGGGATTACACCTATTGATTAAATAGGTGTCCTCCTCAGCCTGCCTGTCTGGTGTCCACCTTGCCGAGCATGTGTTGAATGACCCAGGGAAAATCAAGCTGGAGTTCAGAATTACGTGGGTGTCAGAGGCTCTTAAAGCCTGGTATATTTATGCCCGTGATTCATGGTGCTTCCAAAAACAATCCAGCTCTCATCCTGCAGAGGGGAAGTACCTCAGTCCAGCATTATCAACTTTTGCTTAGCTGCCAGAGCAATATAAACTCAACCCGAGTTATTTTGGGCTCCTTATTCTTTTGCTTCCAAATCCCACCCTGCAAGTTCTGTGTAGAAGAAATGCTGGCTTAATTCTGTTTTACACTCTTCTGCATGGCCTGAAAATGGTAAGCAGGGTATTTTATTTCAGGATTGTGACAAATTTTAGTACATCTCATTCCTTTCTGTGGTGTGAAAAGGTGTTTTTTGTCCGCCTGCTACCACACAGGAAGGAAGTTGTTGAGTCTGGGAGATAAAAGTTTTATCTCCTCCCCTGCAAGGGACAAGCTGCCCACTCTTAGGTTGGGACTGCTCTGCTCTGCCCTGCTTGTAGTAGGGCAGAGAGGAAAATTTTCATGGGAAAATGTGAGTGGACTCAAAATGTGTTTGTAAGTGCGTAGCTGTCAAGGAAGATGATGACTAAGCTATTGCACAAGGTGCAGCTCTTCAGGGAGCTCACCAGGGTTGGACTGGATCATGACTGACTCATAAGAGAGCCTATAATATCAGTCTGCTCCTAATTTCATTATTACTGGTTTGATCTGACCACTGGCCATGACTACTTTTCTTTCCCAGTCAATTTGCTGTAGGGTTTTAAGTTGGAAAGTCTGCACTTGATGACAACAAATTAAAAAGTCCAATTTATTGGAGGAAGTGAATGGTTCCCAGGCCTCGGGTGGGAAGTGCTGCGTGGCAGGAGTGTTTAAGCTGATGTGTCTGGCATTTAGCTCACATGGGTGTTTCTCCATCTGGCACCTGCCCTGTGCTGCTGCCAGGCTCTGGCATGGCACTTACCTGCCCATTGTACAGAAGGGAAAGCACAGGTGAAGCACCTGCAGGTGAAGATGCCATGAGGTCACCAGCAGAGCAGCCTTTGTCCTGGTCCCATCTGTGACCTGAACCCTTGGCAGTCAGCTGGTGGGTGAGCTGCGTTGTCAGATAGTGACAGGACAAGGGGGAATGGATTTAAACAAAGAGAGGAGAGATTTAGATTAGGTGTTAGGAAGGAATTGTTCCCTGTGCAGGTGTGGGGCCCTGGCACAGGTTGCCCAGAGCAGCTGTGACTGCCTCTGGATCCCTGGAAGTGTACAAGGCCAGGTTGGACAGGGCTTGGAGCAGCCTGGGATAGTTGCTCCATGGCAGGGGGTTGGAATGGGATAATCTTTAAGGTCCCTTCCAACCCAAACCATTCTGTGATGGGACATGGAACTGCTTTCCTGCAGCAACCAGGACTGTTCCCGTGTGCCCCTTCCTTTCACGGTCCCTTCTCTGGTGTGGGTGGGAGGCCAGGGGTAGGGTTAGTGATGTTCTTCTTGCCTCCCAAACTAGTTTGAAAGGTTCCCTTGGTGTTTAGTGCTGCTTTGCCCTCTAAGCCATCACTTAATGTTGCAAATGGACATCCCAGCTTGGCTTTCACCTAGGCATTGCCTTAAATTCTGTCTGAAGACCTAAAAACAGGTACATGAAACCAGCTGCAGCATCTCTGCTGCTCCTCTTGCTTCAGCTCCAGGTATACCTGAGAGCATCACCATGGCTACAGCAGCTCATAGCCACTGGAGCTTTTACAGGGCATTTTCAGATCTGGGAAGGGATTGGGGTTTAGGGTGCTGTGCCAGGAAGGGCCCTTTCCCCCAGGACTAGGTGGGAACTCCTTTGCCTCCTTTAGCTTGCTGTTCTCCAGGGAGACTCTGTGTCCTGTTCTTGGAGCAGGCAGTGTCTGCACTTCTCAGGGGGTGTGGTGATGGGAACTGGCAGAAAATGGAGTTTACAGGTCAGTGCTGTATCTCCTGTCACACCTGCTGACCTTTGCTTGGTTCAACACCTGTTGGCAGCATGTGTGGCTCCAGCTGTGATGGAAGGACAAAGGACTGAGCTGCTTTTTCTCTTCATGCTGCCTGGTTTTGTGTTTACAGCAGTGGTGGTGGAGTTCCATTAAGCTTTACTTTTCCAAGCTCATGGAGAATTGTGCTGAGAAGGTTCCTCCCAACCCTGTCCCCAGTGTGGACAATGAACAGCATTGTCCAGAAGAGAGGTGGAGGTGGCATCTCAAAGCCTTGAAAACCACCAGGCTGCCTGGAGGATTTATGGAGGTTTTGTAAGGATTTTATTGGGTTCTCTGGGCTTTCCCATGGCAGCTCAATGGGAGTACTGACAGTTTTTCCTTGTTGCCTTCACCTAAGGTCACTTCCATATCTTCAGCCTGTGCTCCACTACCACTAGGATTGGGTTGCGTGCTAAATTTAGTGAACCTTTTTACAGCTTGGTTTGTGTGTGTAAAGCCAGAGGGGTTTTTAGCAGCTTTTAAGGAGTTAGAGCCTGGTTCAAGATGCCCAACAAGGCCAGGCTTTCTTTGCACAGGTGGCAGCACCCCAGGCCAGGTGTGGGAGGGTTCTTCTCTGCCTCAGTGTACTTCCACACAGGGATTTGCTGGGGTGCAGAGCCCGTGGGAGGGAGGGAGGGCTGTGGAGGCACAATTAGGACTTGCATAACATGGTCTGCAGTCTGAGGCATGTGAGAAGTGCTGGCGAAGGGGTTGGGTTTCAGAAGTTTTAAAGGCTTGTGAAAATTCTTGATCAGATGTTTCCATTACAATCCTGCCTTTTTCAGCCCCCCCCCCACCCTCCACCTCGAAGTTTCTACCTCTTCTCCTATGCTGTTTGTGGGCCAAAAGAAGAATTTTTTAGCTTCAGGTCTGGTGTACCTATTTCTAAGTAGATTTTTTAATCCCTGCTTGGCATCACAGGCTGCTGGAGTAATAGTTTGAGATAGAACTTAAGTTGGTTTAGATCTGTGTGGTTGCAATGAAGTGTTTGTTCAGTTCTTGCACACCAAATGAGGAGCAGATTGTGAGACAGCAAAGCAAAGAGAGTGAGAACCCAGAGAAGCATGAGAGAAATGACCTCAATTACTCTGCATTTCTGTTGCTGAGCATTTTTAGGCCTTTTTAACAACCTGGCATGTTCTTGAGTTCAGATCAGTGCCGAGCACGTTGGGGCGGGTGTGTGTGCTTGTGTTAGGAGGCTGTTTCGGGGACAGAACTCAGGGCTGTTGGGTTCTTGACTTGAACTCAAAAACTCTTCAAATATGCATTTTACTGTTTCCAGTTTCTTTAGGAGAAGTCTTGGTCCTTGTGGTGACAAGTGGAAAGAACCAGGAAAACTTTAGAGATGTGCTTTGAACACACCTTTTGCAGGGTTCTCGTGCAGTGTTGCCCAGCTCTCGCAATTGCACTGTATGTGGGGTTTGCAGTGAACTGGACTGTGGAACTGGGACCAGTAAGGAGAGTTGCAGCATCCCCTGGGCTGATGCTGCTGCTCAGAGGAACATTAGCAACCCTCAGCATCACTCACCTGGGGCATCAAGGTGGTAAAAGAAGGTGGTAAGGTGGTGAGGAAGGTGGTAAAAGAAAGCTCCTTCACTGTGTGGCTCAGGTGTGATTCAAGCGTTAAGCAAGTCTGGGGAGGAGCTGGAGCCTTTTCCCTGCTGCTGGAGGGGAGTCTGGTCCCCTCCTCTGGGTGTTTTAAGAGGTAAGTATTGCCTCAGGGTCTGCTGAAGCACTGCACTGATTCCTGAGAGCATGTGACCTTCCTAAGCTGCCTGCCAGAGCCTAAAGGCTGTGGGTGATGACACTGTGAGGTGACACCAGCTGTGTCTCATTTCTTGCTGTGAGTGCCTGCAGCAGACTGGGCAGTGAAGCACAGAGAGGTTAACAAGGTGAAATGAAGCTTTGTGCTGTTCATGAGCACATCTCCTTGTTGTGGAAGCTGAAGGATGGCATCTCAGTGGAGCTGTGGCCAGTGAAACTCTTGTTGTAGTGCAGGAGGTGTTTTGGACGATGATGAGCTGAGCTCTTACTGCTGCCCTTGATAAATGAGATACGTGCAGTGTCTCAAAGGAGAGCAGAGAAAGGCCTTAACACTTCACCTGCCTCAGCAGGGAATGACCACAGTTCAGCAGCAATTTCTAAAACTTCATGTTGTGCTTTCAAACAGAGTTAGAAGTTCCAGCTCATGATGCAATTTATACTTTGAAATGCACTGCTGTAACTTGTACGGTGCCAGTGCTGCAGGGATTGCTTCTAAAGCCTCTTTTGTTCCTAAACCATTTGGAAACTTTGTTTCTAACAGTATTAACAGCACCGTATTCTACAACATGAGGGATCTGGTTTGGATATAGAAGTGCTGTCTTTATGCTTGCATGATAATGTGCTTTAGGATAAATGTTGAGGGACAGCTTTGCTAGGGAACAGTCAAGCTAATTCATATCTACTGTGGAAGTTTGTTCAGCCTTCAGCTGGTGCAAGTTTCTGCTGGAGCATAAAGTCAAATTATCAGTGCTGTAGGAAGCCCCATCACCAGCAGGACTTTGTGGTCCAAATTCAGTCCTGAGCATACCTCTAAACATTCCCTGTGTTCAGAGGGTTTGTAAGTAGAGTGTGAACAGTGCTTTAATCTGGCAAATGATTTTAAATTTAATGCACAGTTGAAATAAAATCCACCCCTCTTTAGAGGTATCATTCCTAATGTGACTATGGATTAAAACTCATTGATTGCTACCAGCAAAAGAATGAAATAAAACACAGTGCCCCTGCTCCATGCAGAGGCTGCAGATTGACTATTACAGCACCGAGCACCTTGTTGGATTGAGGATTGAGAGTGTTTTCCCAACTTGCAGCCAAAATGCAGCCATGGCCCATTGCTGCCCATTTGTTCCCACGCCAGCATTGTCCTCTGGCTTCAGCCCCTCCCTGCAAGGTGGGAGCAGAGGAAGCTGGGCAGGGTCCTGTTCCTTGGGTGCAGCTCAGGGCAGCAGAGCTGTTCCTGCAGAGGAAGGGAGGGTAGCAAGTAATGCCTGCTCAAGCCTGGCTGTTTGGATTTTCCAGCGTTTTTGTGTCTTTCTGACCCACCACTGTGGTGTAGAGTGTTTAAAAGTAAAAATAGACCTGCTGATGCAGTTCTTAGCAGGCTGTGTGGGCTGAAGAGGAGGCAATTCCTGCCTCGTAGTACTCCCTAAATTCTAGTTTGGTAGTTGTGCATGTTGGTGATAATTTCCTTTATGATGCCTCTGTCAGCTTACAGGAACTTTGACTTCTCTGTGTTTAGTCTCTGTTCCTTCAGTCACCCAACCTAAACTGAAGCTGCCCTTTTAAAATCTTGGTGTTGAGAAACTAACTGCATGCCCCTGACTTCTAAACTCTTGGCACATTTGAGAATTTATTATCACTCTGTGAACTTTGGTTGTTTAACTGGTGGATACTTTCCCCCCCATTCTTTTATTGTACTGTGTGTGGTGACAAAGAAGAAAGAACTTCCCTGTTGATTCCTCTCAGTTTGCAGCTGAAGAATTATCAAGACTCAGTCTGATGACGGGGTACAGCAATCTTGTTTCACTTGCTGCCTTCTGATGCTCTCGTTTAGCTACATCTGTGCCACATTGGCGGTAGTTTTCTCTTTAGAGACAGCTGAAATCACTCAACTGCTTAGACATAATGTGTGCAATAAATAATGTCTTGAGACTCCAGGTAGTTAGAAGAAACCACATGAAAGCATCTAGATCTGATATAATTCACAATCACTGAAGTTTTGATTTCCCTCTGAGCTAACAACTCTCCTCTGCCTTGCAGCCTGTTCCCAGCACAGCTCAATTTCATTTTCCTCTAGGAATTTGGATAGATGAGAGCATCTGTCTGCTGCTGGCTTCTCCTTTTGTCCATTGCTCTTCAACAATAGGATTGTCGAGTCACTGAGAGGTTAACGAAGCTTTTTTTTTTTGTCAGTGGTCCAACCTCTTTGTATGGAACAGCACACTGAACAGAAATAATGGGAAAATCTTGTTGCTGGAATGACTGGGGCTGTCATTTCGTGATACCAGGGTAAAGACCTGCTTAAGCTTCAGGCTTGTGGCTGAGCACAAATCTCTCTGCAAGAACATTAAATATTAGTTTCTCTGTGTCTCCTTGCATCCAGCAGTGTTGGAGCAAGGGGAGGGAATCTGAACTATTACAGTCTCTTCCCATTTAGTATTTAGAATGGTTTTGTTAGGAGCCTTTTGGGGTTTGGCATTGGAAAAAGGGTGAATTGTAGCCCTTAATTATGAAGTGTGGGAACAATTGGAGCTGGACAGACAGGCAGCAGTCCAGCTCCTCTTCCTGAGAGAGCAAAGCTTTTGTGCTGTGCCATCCACTGCATAAATGGCTGTGCCGGGCTGTTGCTGCATTGATTGGTTTTGATCCCTTTTAGGAAGGGGTTTGGAAGCTCTAATTTTGGGTTTATCACAGTAGTCAGGCTCCTGCCCTGTTGCTCTGAGCAATCCTGTTACTGTGGCTGCCCCAAAGAACTTCCTATGGAGGGGGGGAGTGTGGGATTAAAACCCAGCTGTTCAATCCAGTTGAACTGGGACATCAGTGGCTTGGCTGGAAGGATGTGAAGTTGCTGTGCTCCTGCAGGGAATGGAGAGCTTTGAGGGGGAATTGAGCTTGGGATGGTGTGGGATGGGTGGCACATAGGTGAGCTGTGGCTTGCTGGATGCCACCTGGGACACTTTTCTTGCCCTGTCTCTTATCAGCTTGTGGATGAGGGCAGCCAGCAGAGCAGGGTGGCAGTGGGATTTACAGGAGTGTTTGCTGGTGGCAGTGCTCCAAGAAACTCTCACCTTTTCCCTCCAGAGCACCTCTCCAGGCTGGGCTTTCCCTGCAGTTCAGGCAAAGTGCACTTGTTATCACTCAGGCCTTGCTGCTGACCCCAGCCATGCCTCCTTTCCAGGCTCTCATTCCAGCAGACCTCATGCTGAAAAATGGAAAATACAAAACTCCTCTTTGGGACACAATTTCACTTTTTTTCTCCTTTTTAAAATTTTTTTTTATTTTCCCCTCCTGGGAGTTGCTGAGCCACCGTGGCTGGTGTATGCATGGCCCTGCATTCTCCTGTTGGGAATGTTAAAAATACCAGCTACAATTTTCCCTTTCCACATACCAAAATATATTAATGTGCTGCTGCTTTGATTAGTCATTTCCTCTTCTTTTGTTCCTTTCGCAACAGGGTAAAGGACAGCATGTGCACACTTGAGTAAAATCTTGTCTGGTTAAGAAGTCTGAAGCTAAATGGATTCTCTTAGGTTAATACCTGTCTTTGTTGGCAGAAGAATTCTGTTCTTATCCCTTTAATATACATTCAAAAATAAGTCTGGATAAAGTCACTTTTATGGTGTTCAGACTAAGAATATCTTTTGTGTGATTTATTTTTGTAGTGGAAAGAAACTCTAATATGAACAAGATTAATATTCTTAGATGAATTTAATATATTCTTGCTGGAAGACCTTTGGTGATACATTGCTATAGGAAATTTTCCAAATTCATTTATTTTGAGATTTCTTGTCTTCCTCTTGTGCCATCACTTCGGTGCACACACTTCTCCTTCCCAGAGCTCCTGTGAGACCTCATTCAGTGTGGGTGGAAACTTGGTGAAAGCAGCAGTGACACTGTTGGGCTGTGCATGGCTCAATTTGGGATAGTTCTGGCAGCCTCTGCACCCTCGGGGTGTGGGGGTACAAAGGTTTATAAATCCAACTTGCAGGGACCTGCTAAAGTTGCTCTGAGTGACCTGCTTGCCCTTGAAGGCTTATATTGAGGATATTTTTTGCTTCTCTGTTGCTGTAGCTGCCTTAGTGAGAAATTGGGGAGAAAAGCTTTAGTACCAGGTGGTCTGGAGAGCTGCAGAACAAGTGGTAGGTTAAAAACTTCCTTGTGTGTGCGTGGAGGAATTCCAGTGAATAAGCTAAAAAGTTGCCTGGTGAGTATAGTTAAGGGCAAAGTTGAGTAGAAATCCAGAGAATCTAGCAATAAATGAAGACTTCTTCTCAGTTATGTCCAAACTTTAGAAACACAATCCATAAACAAGATGCCATCCTCTTTAGCAATCTGTCGTGGTTTTCCTGTCGCTGCTCTGCCCTGAATTCAGATGGAGAACAGCTTGTTCCTGCCCGGGGAGGGAAAACTCAGCTGCTGGGGATGTGCAGAAAAGGGGTTTTACCTCTCCTGGGATGCACAGGCAGGTAATACACTCGAGTTTTCTCCTTGACTCTTTGCAGCTCTTGTGTAGAAAAACCTGGGTTGTTTTTTTGAATGAGCATTAGATTCCCAGTGCTCGGATGCCATTCATACTTTCACAGAATCTGCTAAGGCAAAAAAAAAAAAAAGCTGGACCAAAGGCCTTTGCTTCTTTTGTTTCTGTCTCCTCTTATTTTACATTTATTTTTTAAAATATTATCAAGAATTCATAATACAGGAATGTACATTTATATAGTTATATTTGCTGTATACACTGGGAAGCGGAAAATGTTTCATTCCAGCTGTTTTCTCTTTGCAGAGTGCTGTGAAGGTATGAGAGGAATTTGAGTTCTGAGAAGCTACTGCTCATACCTGCTTTCTGCTGTTATAGAATCATGGAATGATTTGGGTTTGGATGGGACCTTAAAAACCATCAGATTTCCACCCCATGCCATGGGCAGGGACACCTTCACTAGACCAGGCTGCTCTAAGCCCCATCCAAACTGTATTTGAACACTTCAGGGATGGGGCAGCCACAGCTTCTCAGGGCAGCCTCTGCCAGGGCCTCACCATCCTCACAGCCAACAATCTCCTTCCACACTTGGATGTAAGGAGATGAAAGGGATGTAGCAGCCCTAAATGGCTCAGGAGATGACCTTAATTTTTTTGTTTTGTTTTGTTTTACTTGGAATTTGGGGCTCTGCCTCATTTATGACCAGAGGATGGTCAAGTGCATCATTCCCATGGGTGCTTCAGACCTTGTTTTAATTGAGTTAAAGTAATAGAGCATGCCAGGGTTAGGTGCAGAATGATCACACTTACAGTAATGCAACTTCTTCCTGCGTCAGAAAGGGATTAAGCTGTGTTAGAGTGAGCAAACCCAGCTGGGCTCAGACCTGTATTGTACCTGCCCTGGCTTTTTAGGGGCTGGTAGCTGCTCCCTGAGGCTTTCTGTGGGTCCAAGGTGAAGATTATCTTGTGGATGTCTATTTATACACTAGACCACAATAGCTGTCTTAAGGCCTTTGTTGAGGTGCACGGCACTTTAAAGCTGTGTAAATGGCTTTTGTGTGTGGTAAAGCTGAGCTGCTGTGGGGTGTCACAGCAACCTGGATTGTACAAACCCCTGTGAACTTCCCAGACAGCTAATTAGAATAAAACCAGGTGTGGCCTGGTCCCTCCCTCCTGTCCAGGTGCTGGGCAGAAGCAGATTTCAGGGTGTGGTTGTGTGTGTTTAATGCTTTTGCCTGTCTGACCCAGGAGTCCTGGCTCGAATCTGTACCAGGTTTCTGCTTTTGGATGGGCTCATGTTGCAGGAGATCCCTTGATGCTCAAAAACTACACGACAGATGGAACTGCTGCTCAGACAGGGAACCTAAGCTCAGCTTTGGCCATAAGTCTGCTAGATTTGGCTCTTATTTGTAGTATTATTTTGAGAAAATTCTCTGATCTTTTTTTTTATGCCTTCCTATTTTGAGAAGTATCACTTCCCAGTTCCCTGTGCATGGAAGCAGGCGGTGATTGAAGAGCAAATGTCTGATCTGGTCCCTGCCTGCGTGGAGAGCAGGGAAAGGGGAACTGCTTACCCAAAAGCATGAGCTGGCTGCTTGGGTGTTTAAATGCCTCTCAAATAGTTCATGGTGGTGTGGGCAGAGCATGTCTATACATGAATGTGTGAAGGAAGGAGCTGGGGGAGCCTCAGGGACTCCTTGGAAGTAGCGATGGGAAGATGCAGACTTGCTGAGTAATTCCTGCTGGAAGAAAGAAACCTTTGATTCTTCACAGGCACTTTGGAAAAAGGTAGTGTAAAGATAATTTGTTATCTTCTAACTCTGGGGATAATAGAGGGGGGGGTGTGTGTTAGCTGCCAGTGATTTAAAGGGGAAACTTGTGGTTTCTGGAGTCTGGTGGAGCCAAGGACATTTTTTACTGGTCTTGACGCACACTGGTTTTTATTCCAAGTAACATCCCCTCACAAATACTGCAAGAAATGTTTTGGTTTCCTAAAACTTTGCTGTGCTGAGCAGTATAGACTCCTTTAGGTTGGAAGAGCCCTGTAAGATCAAGTCCAACCATTCCTTCAGCACTGCCAAGGCCGCCACTAACCCATGTCCCCAAGTGCCACATCCACACAGTTTTTAAATCCCTCCAGAGATGGGGACTCTGCCCATGCCCTTGGCAGCTGTGCCAGTGCCTGACCACCCTTTCACTGAAGAAATTTTCTCTAATATCCACACTGAACTTCCTCTGGTACAGCTTGAGGCCATTTCCTCTTGTCCTGTCCCTTGTTCTGTGGGAGCAGAGCCTGAGCCCCCCTGGCTGCCCCCTCCTGTCAGGGAGTGGTGGAGAGTGAGAAGGTCCCCCCCGAACCTCCTTTTCTTCAGGCTGAACTCCCTCAGCTGTCCCTGGTGCTCCAAACCCTGCCCCAGCTCTCTTCTCTTTTCCTGACAAGCTCCAGCTCCTCAACATCTTTATTTTCATGAGGGGCACAAAGCAGCCCCTAGGACTGCAGGTGCTGCAGCAGTGCCCAGCACAGGGGACAATCCCTGCCTACACTATTGCTGATATCAGTGTATTTGTGCCCATATTTTAGTTTGCCCAGTGGGGTTCTGCTGTGCCAGGCTCTGTGCAGTTTGGGATATCAGTGTGAGGAATGCAGAGCCTGGTTTTCCCTGCTCTGTGCCAGAAGCAGGTGTGTGTGCATTTATCCCCTGCTAAACCGAGGTTTCTCACTGCACTTTCACTGGTGCTAATTCCAGTGCTGCGCTTTATCCTCCAGCCCAGGTGGTTTCAGGGCGTCAGCTGCCTCCTGGTGAATCCCTGCCCTGCCTTATCTTGTAGGAACTTGCCCAAACAGCCAGGCTGTGGTGGAAACCTCTTGTGGGAGGTACCTGGGTGCTCCCTGCTGCCGGCACTGGGACAAGATCAAGGACATCTGCTGGTGCTGGTGGCGAGGTGGTGCAGCCGTATTGCGCTCCCGGCTTCCTCTCGGCGCTGCTGCTGCATTTTGTCAGGTGTTGGCTCTGAAGCTGTATCAAAAAAAACCCTCTGAAAGTAAAGGCTTTTGTTGAAGCAAAGCTACTCTTTCTGGAATTTAATAAAGAGCTTGTCTGTGTTAACTAACATCAAGCGACTGAGAGCAGACAGAGCCCAACAGATGGTACAAACAGCGGCATGTTTGGAATGGAAAATATTTACCTAGAGGGTATTTGAAGCACTGAGCTTGTGCTCTGCAAATGGCTTAATTGTATCAGTGAAATAAAGTGGAGAGCGAGATTTATTGACAAGTTTTGCTCTGCTTTTGCTGTCAGCACCTTGGAGGGGGTGTCAAGCACTGTTGAGTTTCCCTTGAACAGGTCTCCTTCCTGGGAAGAGTAGTTTTAACATCTGAATGGCTCAGTTGGTGTTTTTGAGTGTCTGCAGCTTTCTCCTGGGGCTGCACAAATCATGCTGTCAGGGCAAGTATTGAAATGAAAAATCCAGAGCTTGAAATGCTGTTTATTATGCTTCCCCCCCCCCCCCCCCCAGTCTTGGGTTTGGGAGGGTTGGTGTAAACAGAGCATGGAAATAGAGATATAAAACTATATTCTTTAAAAAGAATACAAATATGTAGGTTAAATTTTACCCTAGTAATGTGGATGCCACAATATAAGAAGGTTAGAAAGGTATTGGAGGGCCATGGCAGGGTCTAGAGGGGAAGCCATGAGAGGAGTGACTGAGGTCACCTGGCTTGTTCAGCCTGGAGGGGATGAACTGAGGACAGACTTCATCCTGGCCTGCAGCTTCCTCACAAGGGGAAGTGGAGGGGCAGATGCTGAACTCTTCTTCCTGAGCAGCAACAGGACCTGAGGGAACGGCTGGAGCTGTGTCAGGGCAGGTTTAGGTTGGATTTCAAGGAAGGTTCTTCCCCCAGAAGGTGCTGGGCACAGCCCCGAGGCTGCCGGAGCTCCAGGGGTGTTTGGAACACACTCTCAGGCACAGGGTGGGATTGTTGGGGTGTCTGTGCAGGAGTTGAACTCTGATCCTTGTGGGTCCAACTTCCAACTCAGGATATTCTATGACTCTCTTCTGTAATTTTCTGATTTGCCCCTGGGGTCAAAACTCACAAGTCCATTTGAACCATCACCTTTTCTGGCTGCTGAGTGCATCATGCTTGACTTTAAACTGTGCAATTTAAAAGTGACCTGTGAGAAGATTGTGTGGGATCTTACTGGAAGTTGTGCCTTTTCTTTACGTAGGTGTCAGGTGAGGTTTATGTGCAATACCTTAATTCTCCTGTGAAAAAACTGCTTGGGTGCAGTCAGCTCCTTGCTGGTGTTCTCTGCACTGGGTGTTTTTGGGAGTGCTGAGCGCTGCAGGGGCTCCTTCCTTCCCAGTGTGGCTCACCTGCTGAACTTAGCCAGGTGTTAATGAACTCAAGCAAGTTTGATGGCTAAAATCCCTGTCTGCTCCAGCAGCTCTCTGTGTCACATCACAGCAGCTCTGCTGTCTTTTATGTCTTGTCTTGGGACATGAAAAACCCATCTTGTTTGTTCAGTAACACACAGTGCTGCTTAAAACCCCCAAAACGAAACCAACCTAAGCTGTAATTCTGCAGTTTTCCCATCTGCAGTACCAACACTGATGTTAAATGAACTACCCTGAGGTTTTCCTGGCAGCCCCCCCTCCCTAGAGCTTGAGCCCAGCAGTGCTTTAGTCAGGTAATACAAACAAGTCACAGAGAGCTGGTTGCTCTTGCTGTATGAATGTGGAATAGGCACGGAATGGCTGAACTTCTTGTTTAATTTCATACCTTGCCTGTGGCAGATCTGGGTTTAATTGCCCAAGTTGCTGGGCATCATCTCTGGAAAAGCTCTGGGGGGGAGGATGGGCTTGGGAGTGAAGCTGTTTTCAAGAGGATCCTCTTTGCAGCTGGCTGATATGGAGCGTGTTCCAAACTGCGTGCGGAATAGGGAGAACAAAAATAATGTTATCTGTTTGAGGAATTTATTGAATCCAGATACAGCTCTGAGACTTCTTGCTGTGTTCCTAGTGACTGTTGGATGTGAGTCTGCTTGCCAGCTTGAGAAAATCCCAGGGAAATATCCCAATTAAAGGAGCTGTTGCCTTGGCTAAATCATACATGGTATCTCTTAAACTACTTAGTATTTAAAAAAAGGCACCTTGGTACCTGTATTTTCCCCCTTTAATGTTAGTTTTTCAAAGAGGCACAAATCCCTGAAGATTATGTGCATTGTGGGACCCAAGCTTTTATAGAAGCTGTGCTTCTCATGTGCTGGGGCTAAGCAATGAGTGACTCATTAGCCAGATGGAGCTATAATTTATTTCTATCTTCTCAAGTAAGTTAATCCCCTGGACCTAAACTGAACGAATATCCTGTGAAATGTGGTATCTGCACAGGGTGAAACTTGAGATTTAAGTTCAGAAAGGCAGAGGGTGGGTTAGAAAATCCAGGGCAGTGTGAACTGGCAGGAGAAGTCAGGTGCAGGCAGTAATAGCACACTGGAGTTCAGAAATAGTTATTTTTCTGTGGCACGGGCTCTGTTTAGGGAACAAAAATGCAATTCTTTTGTTAAAGGCAGGATGGGAACAGTAACTGGGTCTGTGCACGGCCTGGGACAGATGCAGCTTGTTCCCCTTTTTCAGAATGACTGAAGGGATGTTGTGAGGTCTGGAATTTATGGGTGAGATGGGAGCGTGTCTGCAAGGGGGGAGCCTGGCACGGGTGCTGGACTCTGAGAAACGTGAGCAAGAGCAGGTTGAGTATCAAACACAGATGGAAGGTGAGTATTTAACCAAATACCTTGAAATTTAAGTGTAGCTAAAGTTGCTGTGCCTCTGTAGGCAGTAGGGAGGGGGAGTGCAGTGCGATTGCTGCTGGGAGTGCCTTGCCTGGGATTGTGGGTTTGGGTGGGTGGGGAGCTGGTGCAGCCACCCTGGAAACTTCAGAACTGCAAGTGATACAAGTCCCATTGCAGCACTTCTGGGGGAGAAATGCTTTTTTCTTTTTTTTTTTTTTTTTTGAGTGTCTCCTAACCAGGATGGTAAAACTAAATGATGCAGTTAAGCTGGTAGGTGAAGGTGTGTCAATGCAGCATTTGCTTTTTTCTGCTTTAAGAGAATGAATTTCTTCATCCTGTTTCTTTCTGCATGGCATAGAATTTTTCCCCCCCTATAGATTGGTTCTGGTTTTTCATAGTGTAATACAGAAATACAAATGGAAATGATGCAACTGTTAGTAATTGTAGATTGTCAGAGGACAACTGGAAACTGTGTGTGAGCCAAAACACTGCCAATTTACCCCATGGCAAGGATGCCACTTTATAAAGACATTTTGGCAGGGGGTGGTGTGATGGATGTTGTTTTGTCATTCTGCATAGAGCCAGCAGCAGTGGGATCCTCCTGGAGTGAGTTTTAAATACCCTTGCTGGGCTGAGATGAGAAATTAGTGTATGGCCATCAGAGCAGAGCTTTTGCTTGCTGTTCCTGTGTGCTTAATCAATTCTAGTTACGCCCTGAGACTTTTATTTAGATTTAGGGTTTTTTTTTGAACTGTGCTTCTATGTGGAAAACTGGATTTGTGTATGGAATTCAGAGATCAGATCTACCTTCCTCTGATCAGTGTTTGGGGTGGAAAGGTCCATGTGGCTCATGTTTGGCCAGGAGGGGAACAGGAGCAGGAATAGAGCCTGGGGAGGCTCTGGACCTCATCACTGCATGCTCCAGATCTGGGAGATGATCCTGTTTTTGGGGAAGTGCAGGGAGTGGGAGCAGGACTGGAGCTCTGGAGCTCATCACTGCAGTGTCATGCTCCAGATCTGGGAGATGATCCCGTTTTTGGGGAATTGCAGGGAGCAGGAGGAGGACAGGAGCAGGACTGGAGCTCTGGAGCTCATCACTGCAGTGTCACGCTCCAGATCTGGGAGATGATCCCGTTTTGGGGGAATTGCAGGGAGCAGGAGGGACAGAAGCAGGAATGGAGCCTGGGGATGCTCTGGACCTCATCACTGCAGTGTCATGCTCCAGATCTGGGAGATGATCCCATTTTTGGGGAGGTGCAGGGAGGGGGGAGCAGGGCGGGGGACGGAGGCTCGGCAGAGCTTGTCCAGCTCTGAGATCAGAGCCCAGCTAGTCTAGCACACATTTCCCACCCAGACTAGCTGTTGTCATTATGGATTTATCACTCTTCTGGAAGCAGCTGTAACTTTTCAGCATGTCTCTCCTCTCTGGTCTTTGTGCAGCATCCTGCCTGGATGGCCATTGTGCCCTCCTGACCCTCTTGAGGAGCCTTGAAGCTCTTTACCCAGAGTGTTATCCTGAGCATCCTGAGCATGCTTTGCCCTGAGCATCTGGTGTCAGATGCTGGGAAATGTGTAGGGTGTGCCTGTCCATGCCATGAGTTCATGGCTGGCTGTGTGCTGGTGTCATGAGCTGGGCTGTGCTGGGCTCCTTGTGCTCAGCTATTGTAGCTGCTGCAGTAATGTATTGTAATGATCAACTTAATTACACTTGTGAAAAATCTGCTTAATTACATATTTACTTTGGGGATTAGCTTTTCCCCGTAAGCATTCAATATTGACTTTGGCTGAGACAAATTTTCAAGATCTGCTTCCTTCAAGAGATGACTAATATTAGATCACTTAGTGCAGGGAGCTGGGTTTATCAAGTAGCTGTAATTAATCATTTTGAAAGCTCCAGCTTAGTTTTGAGCATCTGTGCTCTTTTTTTCCCCCAAAAGACAAGCTTTTCTTCCCATCCCTCTCAGTCCTTCCAAAACTTTCTGTGCTGGATGTAATTTTAGACCCTGTAATTTTCAGTGAGCTGTGTGCATGCAGAAAATAAATACAAACTGGGAGGAGACTTAATGTTAAGACAACTGATGAATAATTAGTGTATTGAAGTGTTAGTCTTTTATTTGGATAACTTAATAACCAAATTAGAGTTCCCAAGCCTTGCTTTCTGTGCTGCTCAATGCACTGTACAAATATATTATCACAGGAACTCCTGTCTGTCCAGAAATTATTCTATGTACCAACTCTCCCCTCTTGAGCCAGAGCCAGACTCCACACCGAGCTCTCTGCAGTGTGGCAGGATGGCACAAGCCAGTTTGTGATAGCAGCTTCCAAACCAGTCAAGAATTGTGGTAAAACAACTTGAAATGAGTAAGTCTCCTGCCCAGAGGCAAGGAGAGCCTGCCCTCTCCCTGCACCACGCAGCTTCTCCGTGGATTTTATTCCCTGTGCCCTGGGTAGACACATCTGTTTTCATTTTTCAAGCAGCAGTGGAAATATTCTGAGCAACCTGGGTTAAATCCCTTGCCTTTCATTCCCAAGAGGATGGGTGTCCCAAGGGACTCTGGAGTTAAAGAGTCATTTTTTCTTGTGTAGAGGAAAATGGAGTTGTGGCATGTGCTTCCCATCATGGGTTTTAAACTGAGTTTGTGGATTGGGAATTGCACTTGCCTAATTAGTTTGGATTAAGTGTGGGTTTTTTTACAATATTAGGTGGTGGTTGGGTTGGTTTTTTTTGGGTTATTTTCCTTCTTGGAGCAAGCAGTCGGGAGAAGATTTGGATTCTTCCTGCAAAACTCCAGGTCTGTTTATAGCAATCACTTGTGAAATGGGAAAATCTGGCTTGTTTTGACCCCAAAGTTACATTTTTTAACCCCATTCTGACTTTTTTTTCTTAACTCTGTGGTTCCTGCTTTTTTAGAAAGAAAATAAATGTAATGTTTGGGACAAAAATATTGTTTTCAGCAAATTATCCTGGAATCATATGGTCTGTATAAGTGCCCTGGAACTTTTATACCGTCACACGTTCAAAATAAGTAACAGATCTTCCTGTTTCCCCATAAATGTATGGAATTTTCCTGAGTGTAAAGCTGGGGTTTAGACTTCAAAAAGCAGTTTTGAAAATACCTGATTCTTTATGGCTGACTAAAATGCAGGGCTCTCTCCTGTCTTCTCCTCATTCCACTTCTGAAGCTGTCATAAATCTGGGAACAAAAGGAAGGTGAAATTTAACTCCTGCTTGCCAGGATAAGAATCTTAATTCATTATGTTTGATTTATGAAAGAAAAAAGAAAAAAAAAGTGGAGTTCTGCATATACTTACTGGTCTCTATTTCACAGCCTCTGGAAATGCTGTCTCATGTATTTCTGAAATCAAAAGCTTTAACTTTATGAAAGTCACGTGGGAAGGAAGAGTGAGGAGGATGAAGAAAAGCAAGGGAAGGGAATTATTCTCTCCCCAGATCAGCAGTCTGGCAAACTGCACTTCTTCCTATCCAGGCCAACAACTTTGAAGCAAGTGGTAAATGATTCCAGAAGCTGTTCTATGGCTGATGTAGTTTGGTAATTTTATTAAAGCTACTTTGAGAAGGAGAAATCTTCTTTTATTATTATAATTGGTGGAGGAAATAACACTGAGGGAAAACCTGTTCAAAATCTAATTTTTCTTTTTTTTTTTTTTCCTTCTTTCTCCTGTAGGTTTTTTTTAAGAAATCATAGCTAAGAAAAAGCACAATGGAGTTCTACGAGTCTACCTACTTCATCATCCTCATTCCTTCTGTGGTTATTACAGTCATCTTCCTCTTCTTCTGGCTTTTCATGAAAGAGACTTTATACGATGAGGTCCTCGCCAAACAGAGACGGGACCTGAAGTTCCCACCCAGCAAGGCCGACAAAAAGAAAACCGAGAAGAAGAAGAACAAGAAGAAAGAGGCTCAGAACGGGAACATCCACGAGTCTGACTCAGAGAGTGCCCCTCGGGACTTTAAGCTGTCTGATGCCCTGAGCACGGATGAGGAGCCTGTCCCTGCTGTCCCCTCGGGTGGCACCGAGGCCCCCGCCGGCCTCAGGGAGCGCAAGAAGAAGGAGAAGAAGCACAAGGCCAACCAAGATGATCACGTAACTAAGGACTCGGAAGGATCCAAGTCTTCAGGCAAGAAAGTAGATCCAGTCCCTGTTACAAAACAGCCCACTCCACCATCTGAACCAACAGCAGCTAAGAAGAAGCCTGGGCAGAAGAAGCAGAAAAATGGAATGGGTATCTGATGTTGCATATGCTTCTTGCACAGAACGCCAAAACCGTGTTCTGCTTTTTGCAAGGCCACAGAGCGTCTCTCACAACTGTTCTGCCTGATCTCTAGGGGGCAAAGCTCCCTTCTAACCTTCTCCTTTTTATGAGCTATTGCTTTTTTTCCCCCCTGTTTTTCATCTGGCAGCAGTGCTCTGGTTTTCCTCCTCCGGTCCTTTCTTTCTTCTACTAAAGATGAAGTGAAACAGAGTAGCTCGTTCCTCTGCTTTGCTCTGTGGTTTGGCTGCTTTGCTCTCAATCAAAATTTTCATTACCTGAGAGAAGTCAGGAGATATGTTTGCTGTGTGCATTCTGAGGCAGGCTGTGAAAAAATGGAGTCCTAAGAGTGGTTGCTCTGATCAGGGAGGGCATCTCAAGAAACCTCATAGCAGTCTGCAAAATAAATCACTGTAAGTGCAGGCTTAATGCACAGAGAGGTGTTTGGTGGCTGATTCATGGATTGGTGGTTGATTCATTGCTGCCCACCTGCTACACCTCTTTAACTGAATGGAACTGATGCTAAAACTGGTCTAGCTGTTGTGACTGAAATAGCCAACCTGGAACAGACCAAAAGCTCATCAGAATCACTTCTGACTGTCTTGACCATATCCTCAGCAGGATATGTCTCCATGTAGTTGTCTTGACTAATAATAGAAGTGAAAAAAGAATAAAAATACCCAGTTCTAGAAATATATGAAACCCAAGATATTTGCAGATCCCCTTGTGAGATGCAGGCACAGCAGATCTGCACAGGGAGTGAGGAAAAAGAATGACATTGCTGCTTGATGTGGTAGATTTTTTCTTTTTCTGAAAAAAAAAAAAAAAAACACCAAAAAACTGGAGAAAAAAGACCCACCCACTACCAACAGAGAAAGTATCCAATCTTGTTTGTGGGTGTTCTGTGCAAATCTCTGTGGCACGGTTAAAATGTGGTCTGCAAGCACAGTTCTGAGGGCAGCCACAAGGAGCTCTTCTCCCTGATTATAGGAGCTGACACCAGAGCCCTGTGCTGTGCATGTCAGCTCTGACAAGAATCTTAATATAGCACAGGCTGTCCAAAATGATAAAAAAATTTCTCACTAGAAACTGCTTTTAAAAAGAACAGTTCCCTAATGGGAAACACTTATTTTCTGCTTCTCACAGTCCCAGTAGCTATTGGGGGTGTGTGTGTTTAAAGTGCTCAAATGGGTTCATGGAGGGGAAAAGTACACTTCTAAATAAGAAAATAATATGGGTGATATGTGCTGTCTGCTCTGTCACAGTGAAATCTGGATTGGAGTTGTTAAACTGTTCCTTGCATTGCTGTGTGTTCTGCTTGCACATGAGATTCCTGTCTTAAAAATCACTGGGTGCTGTGGCTCTTCACTCTGCTAAACCTTCCTGTTGCTTTGGGGTCTCACCTGATCTGGGAATTGTGTGTGTGTGAGAGTCTGTGTGTGTATGTATATGGGGATGAATTTGTGTTCTGATTTAAAAGATGTGAGTTTGTTTTCTTGGGATTGGAGAATTTGGTTATTGCAGGTCTGCTGATTGAAAGGTAATGCTGAGAATATACAGAAGAGCATATATTGTCTCAATTGTCTGTTGCAGATGATCAAGATAGTAAGACTGATTCCGTTGTATCTCCTGCCAAAAAGCAAGAGCCAGTGCTGCTCCACCAGGAGATAAAGCAAGAAAATGTGTCAGGGAAGAAGAAGGTCTCTGCAAAGAAGCAGAAAGTTGATAATGGTAAGAATCCAGTCTGTGACATTGCTCAGATAAACCTGACTGTTAAACCTTTTTGCCATCCATGCTTTAGTTCCTCTTCCTTTGGAAAAGGAACTCACAGAATAGTAACTCTTGATTTGGAAAAGCAGGTAGGAAAGATTGCTGGGCTTGAGATCCTGTTAAATTTGATGAACATCTGGTACCACTGAGCATGGGATAATGAATGTTGTGAACCTTTCTGAGCTCTCTTGGAGCCAAACATCCACACTTGAATGAGGAGTAATGAGCAGACTTTGAGTATAAGCTGAGCAGACTGGAAGTTGCTCTGAGCAAGGCATGTCTGGAACTGCTGCAGTCATTGCCCCAAACAAGATTGCAGTTTTTTCAGCCAGTTGCTTTGACCACATTCCTCTCTTATTGTCCTTTTGTTGGCTGGCTCTTGCTCCAACAGAAACTGTTCATCTTTGCTGTCAAGGCCTTCACTGTTGTCATCCCTTGTTCTCTGCCAAGATGCTGCTTCTTGTGTCCTCTTGGCTCACTGTGCCTCTGTGTCTGTGTGTTTTTCTCTTTTTTTTTTTTTTTTTTTAATTTTTTACAATGACTGCTGTTGTGTCTGGCTTTTGGACACAGGGTGACCATGAAGTTCTGTGAGGCCACCTTGTTAGCTTCTCAGGGCTCTCCTCTGCTGGGGCAGCTGGGAAGTTGGGAGCTGATGGGCTGCTCCTGGAGCACTGTTGCCCACTGTTTCCTTTATACTTTGGTCAGCTTAGCAGGATGCATATCTCTTGTGGGCCCTGTTCAGTCCAGGATGGAGTTCCAGGCTCTGTAGGGTTCCTGTGTAACTGAACAACTCCTAAATGATTCCTGGAAAAACCTACTGATGGGAAACTCAGGATGTGATCACCTTGTATGGATGCTCTTGTGCTTTTCCTGATGGAATTGGGTGCACTGCACTTTTTTAGGGGCCACAAACTTGTCTGTACATGGCAGGAAATGTCAGCACCAGCTCAGCAGTAGCAAAGCTGAGCTGTTAGTGCTACAGGGCAATAGCTCATGCATTATTTGACTGCAAACTGTTTTCTTTTCAAGCCACCTCTCCAAAATGACAGAGTAAAAATGAGCTGTGGTGGTCACCAGGATTAGCCAAGACATGACTGTGGGGATTTCATACTGCAAAATGTCTCATTGATACTAAATAGGTGTTGAAAGGAAGGGAAGTTCATAAGGAGAGGAAGGCAAAATATGAAGAGAGCAGCTGGTGGTTGTTTCTGCTGGAGGAGAGCTCTCCTCTCCTCTGAGCTTGCAGTGTACCTGCAGGTGTTTGCTGGCTGCTTAAGTGGAGAGACACCAGGTGACACAAAAAGGTCCATCTGGCCTGTTCTCCTCCTTTTACAGAGCCAGAATTTAAGAGTCTTTCATAAGTGGCTTTCTGGCAGCCAGGAGTGCATCCTTGTTCTGCAGTGATCCCCAAAACCCTGCATCCCACCCAGTTCCTCCTCTCTCTGTGCTGCTGCCTGCCATCTGTTGTCCATCAGCCCTGCACTCTGGGCTGGCTGGGGCAGGGATTTGCCTGCTGGCCCATGCACAACCTCTGGCATCCTGCAGGCAGTGTGGAGCAGGAGTTGGGCAAGCAGCAGCTCTGGCTGTGCCTCTTGCCCCAGGTCTGTCATTCCTGCTCTCCCCTCTCCTGCTTTTGTCTCTGCTGAGGAGATCTTTGGACAGAGGCTGCTCCTCACCACGGTGATCCAGTGGTGTGGGAGTGGAGGGCTGGGGTCAGGCAGTGCCTCTGAGCACCTCTCTGCATGTTAATGATGCCCAAAGCCTGCTCTGACAGATGAGAGATCTTCATTATGTGCAGCGGAGTCTGCATGCAAAATAAGCTTGAGTGCTGCCCCTGCTGCATGTTCTGCCTAAGTGGCTGAGTTCACAGGTGATGTAATCCATGAAAATGCTGGCACTGAAGCACCAGCTTTTAGCAGAATAAGTACAAAAGGCTTTATTCATATTTTAGGGATGCTGAATGATTTCCTCCACAGCCACAAGTAAAACCATTGATGCCATGTGCAGCTTTCTTACTAAAGTGAAATGAAAGTCAAATGTGAAAGTTCTTCTCTTCTTCTTGTTAAAATGCTAAAAGACAGCTTTGGAAGTAGAAATTTAATTGAAGCTATTAAATTACTATGCATTAGAGACCTTTATTTAATGGACTTACCTGAAGAGCTTTAATGAGTTAAACTGTGAAGGATAATAGAAATGGAGAGCATAATTAACTATTGAGGTTAAAGATGCTTTACCTCAACTCTTAATGTTGTGGCACCTTTTCTAAAAACGTTGGTGTCAGTTATAACAAAGCTTTAACCCATCATGTGGACTTATGATTACAGTTTTGGTGGATGAACCTCTTATTCAAGCAACTACTTATATTCCTTTGATGGATAATTCTGACTCAGGCACTTTGGAAAAGCGTGAGCCGGTTGAAGTTGTAAAACACAATGTGAATGAGGGCATCCAGAAGAGCAGTGGCAAGAAACTGAAGAATGAAACAGATAAAGGTAAGGAACTGATATTTCAGTCTGTTTCTGGCACAGCCTGCTTGTAAAATTCAACAGGGAAGATGTGTGGGGAGGGGGATTCTCTCTGTTGTCATGTGAAGAAGGGATTTGAGGAAAATGTTTTTTGCAGGATGCTCTTCTTGTGTGTGCTCGTTTGTGCCTTGTCTTTGGCACTGTGCAGAGGGCTCTGTGCCATCTGAATCCTTTCAGCTCTGACTGGGCTTTTGTGTCCCCAGTGAGCAAAGGGGTGATCACAGACCACACAGATGCAGCGAGGGAGTTCACAGTGGAGAGTTCAGACATTGCTCACAGGGATGGACTCCAAACCCAGGGTGTTCAGCACCTTGGAGTCTGCTGGAGGCTGGAAGGGCAGCTTGCATGCTCTAGGGCTGTTCTGGAGCTATCTGAGGCTGACCCAGTGCAATATTGAGTGACCTGAAGCAGATTGTCAGTGGAGAGAGTCTTACACTTTCCAGGAAGACTCCAAATTTTCCCTTCATGCAGTTGGAATTGCTTGGGACAGGAGAACTTCCTTCATACTCTCCCACAAATGCCTGGAGTGATTAATGAGCATTGTGTTCTACCCTGAAGCTTTAAATAGGCCTCTGACCATCTCAAAGCCTGACAAACTTGCTGAGCCATGAGGTGAGACCTCAAACTTTGTGAGCAGCCAGAGAGAAGCCAGGCAGCTGAGCAGTGACACCCAGAAGGGGGATTCTTCAGCACTGTCTGGTCACTCACTTCACTCTTTGGAGCCTCTCTTTTTAGTCTTGTCTTCTAAAATACCCTCTCCAAAGCTTCCTGGCAGCTCTTTAATTGGATTCCCACATTCCTGAGGCTCCTGTTGTGCTGCTGGCTCAGTGGCTGCACGTTACTGTCCTGCAGCATCAGAGCCCCTCACGTGCTCCTGTCCCTTCTCATTTCCTCGGCACGCTGTGACCTTCTCCCTGAACTCCTAATTCTCCTGTGTCAGCTGGGATTTGCCCTCCCAATATAGAAATCTTGCCCTGCTCTAATTGTAAGCTCCTTGGATGCAAGGGCAAGGTCTCTGTGCCTTCAGGGAACACAGGGCTGGGGCTGCTCCTGGCCCAGCTGGGATCAGTTCCTGGGCTGTGCTCTCAGGATCTTGGCATATTCCTGGTAGCAGCATCACTGGTGATGTCAGTGCAGCACTGATGTGAGCTGAAGTGAAGACTGAGTTGGGTTTAGGACTAGGACAGAGTGTGCTAGAATTCCTCAGCACTCCCTCCCCATGCTCTGTCATTCAGTGATTTTATGCTTGGTAATTTCTTTTAGGGCATAGAGTCACTGCTGCTTTTTTTGTTCTTCATTTATTTCTCAGACAGATCTTTGGGTTTGATGTGTTAGCTTCATTTCAGGGGCATGTTTAGCACCTGTGGTGACCAGACCTGTCTCCAGGATCTATGGGACAATTTCTGACCAAGCATCACTTCTGAACTTGTGCTTTTTTTAATTCTTCCCATCCCTTCACACACTTTTGGGCACTGGTGAATATTTGACAGGGGTATGGGGTGCCTTGGTCTTGTGCTCCCATTTCCTGGAGTCAGAGGGCCACCTAATGACCTGTCTGTGAGCAGCCTGTTTGTGAGCAGTGTTTTTGTTAGAGAAAACAGTTTTGTTTCAGTTGAATTGTCTTTCCTTGTGTATGTCTTCTTAAATACTTGGTCAGCCATTAAGAGGGATCTTACTGATTTATCTTCCTGCTGCTGAGCTCTTCTTGCAGCAGTTCCCTCAATCTAAATTTGGAAGTTAATATTTTTGTCTTCCCTATATTGTAATCAAAAATGTGCCAGTTTTTTATTTAATTAACTTTTCGTGTGCATATTGCTTGTGCAGCCAGGCTGTCCTCCAAATTGAGAGCTCAGTTTAAATTACTGTCATGATACACTGGAAAGGACTCTTGAATTTTTCACATTTATGCTATTTTTCTCCTCCAAAATCTGTGTTATGCTTTGTCTTCTCGCTAGCAACACTATAAACGTTACCAACTGTGCAAACAGAGGGATTTTCTCTTTTCCCAAAACTATCAGCTGGCAGATTGTTATCAGGTTTAAATTGGAGAGATGTTGTTGTTGCTGAGTGTTCATGACCTCTTGCTTCTTGGCATTTCAGACTGGAATTAAATATAATGCATAATGATACCCCATCACATGCTGTTTCAAGGCAAAATAAATAATTCTGTATGGAGTCCAAAGTAAATAAATCCTCCCTTCTGTGTTGCAGAGAATGCTGAAGTAAAATTCAAGGATTTTGTAACATCCATGAAGAATATGATCTTCTCTGAAGACGAGGCCCGTTGTGTAGTGGAGGTGTTAAAGGAAAAATCTGGTGCAATTCATGATTTCTTGCAGAAGGTGAATGACTGTGGAGTGTGGGGGGAAGACAAAACTGATGAAACCAACAGGAATTGGAAGGGTGCTGTCAGATGAGCTCTGTCAGTGTGATCTGGGCAGTCTGCCTTTGGGAGACTCTGTCCAGCTGCTCTGTGCTTGCCTGGCATGCAGCAGTGAGCTGTCAGATGCCTTTGTGCTGCCATCTGCCATGCCAGGGGTGGCTCTGGCCACTGGGGAAGAGCAGGAATGGCCATGGAGAACGAGGAATAAAGCAGGAATGCTGCTGCTGACACGTGTGTGCTGGCACAGGGAGGGGTGGCTGGTGACTTTTGGGAGTGATCTTTCCCAAATGTGTAAATAGGATAGGCTGTGGGAGGAATTCAGAACAAGCTGCTGTGGCTGTGCACTTGATCAGCTAATTCTGTGTTTTGCAAGTCTGTACAATGTAGTTTGACTTCTTTGGATATTTTTCATAGGACTGTAGGGACCTCAAGGGGTTTGGAGTGGTCCAGCCTCCTGCTGGAAGCAGGACCAGCTCTGAGGTCAGCCCATACTGCTCAGGGCTTTATCCAGCTTGGATATCTTGAAGCCTTCAGGGAATGGCTGCAAAACCCCTCTGGGCAACCTGTGCCAGTGCTTGGCAGTTCTTTTTAATTCTTGTAGTTGAGACAGAAGAGAATGGTGTCCAACAATATCTTATCAATATAGAATCTCACAATCCTTGGGGTGGAAGGGAGCCCTGGAGGCCATCCAGTGCAATCCCCTGGCCAAGGCAGGGTCACCTGGAGCAGGTGACACAGGAATGTCTCCAGAGAGGGAAACTCCACCCCTTCCCTGGGCAGCTGTTCCCGGTCTGTGCCACCCTCCAGAGAAAGCAGCTCTTATTTACATCGAGGTGCAAGTTGTGTTTTAGGTTGTGGCCATTGCTCCTGGTGCTGTTGCTGGGCACACACCTACTCCTCCCTGCCATGACTCACTGTGGGTGTCACTTTGTGCTTGTCACATCCTGTGTGTCACTCTTGAGCTCTTGCAATCCTGTGCTCCTCTGCAGAAGTGGTCCCAGAGCAGAAATGCAGAACTGGCTCCGTGTCAGTCCAATTAATGCAATATATCAGAATAACAACACAATCTCGGCTGGGAGGGGCTTCAGGAGACTCTGCAGTCCAGCTGCCTGCTCAGAACACGTCCAACACTGAATTCTGAGCAATTTGCTCAGGGATTTGTCCAGTTGCATCTTGAAAACCTCCAAAGACAAGCCCAGTAGTGCTGCCCTTGGAATGGTGTTGCCTGTTTGAGCAGCCACCCTACTTGCTCTGGTTTTTCTGGTTTTAAAGGAAGGTTTGGTGTTAAAGCTGAACCTTTAGGATGAAAACTAGTTCCTGGGTTTATAAACAACAAAAAAAAGTGTGTTTCTGTAGGTGGAAGTGTGAATTGTGTTCTCTCTGTAGCTCATGCAGGCCCCTGACAGTGTGTTTGTACTGCAGGCATGCACATTACCACTGAAGGAGAATTTCCAAACAAATTCAGGGTCCATTTATGGGACTGACACTTCTTTCCTTCTTCAGTTATCAAACTTCAATGAGTGAAGCCCAGTAGTCCAACCTCCTCCTCAAAGCAGCATCAGCTCTGAGGTCAGCACAGGCTGCTCAGGGCTTTATCCAGTCTGGGCTTGAAACCTGCAAGGCCTGAGGCTGCACAACCATCACACTTCCCTGAGTCAAATCTGAGCACAAGCACATAGAATTTGTGCTCTTTATTGCATTTATTTCATTTGTAGGATCAGTATGCAAGTTGCAGGACCGTGGGGATTGTTCCTCTAGGTCTGTTCCCTGGAGTATCTCTAAAACTTTTTGTGTCAGTGTGCCAGCAGAAATGTAACTACATCAGCTGGAGGCTCTCCTGGGAAGTGGAAGGAGACACCAGATCAGTGTTTCCTTTTCCCTTTGTGGTGAGATATTTCAAACAATTACATTTGTTGGATTATACCTGCCCTGAGTGTGGGCTGGACCAGCTGATCTTGGAAGTCCTTCCAACCACACTTATTGACTGATTCAGCATCTCTGCATCTTTTCCTACTATTTCTCTTAATGGCTGTTCTTTGTTTTTCCCACTGCAGCTCTCTTCCAATGGGAAGCACCTTAAGAGCCCATTTACCCTCTTAATTGCTTTCCATGCTTTCCAAATGCATTTCTTTGGCTGGTGAATCCATTAGTGGTAGAACTGGGTACTGGTGGTGCCAGTGCATCCTGCAGATGGAAAATTTGGGAGCAGGAGGGAGTGTTTCCTCCTCTCAGGTTTGCTCTCCTGCCTTTTAGTGTGCTGTGCCACTACTTGTGGTGATTTTTATGTCATCCTGCTGCAGGCCAGCAAGGCTGAGACAGCTGCAGCTCTGCACCAGCTCCAGGACAAGGAGAAGATGCTTGCAGCAATGAAGGAGGAGGCAGCTGTGGCAAAGGAGCAGTGCAAGCAGCTCTCCCAGGTAAATACTGAGGTGTTCATGGGTGTAGAGAAGAGCAGGGGTTTGGAGGACTAGCAGCCAGTAAATGCTGGTTCACTCAGCTAAGCCAAAAGATAGAATATTTATTTTTACTGAAAAAGCTTACCAAGACACTACATTTGATTTTACAATATATTTATGCTGTTACTTTCCAGTAGTTTTTCCAGGGAGTTCAATTTACTGAGACTTGTAAACTGAGCCTGTTTTTCTTTTCAAATAGTTACTTTAAAAGCACTTCCTTCACCACTATGAGACTTTCTGTGCATGTAAATATGAAATGTCTTTCCTGCATCACAGTTTTAATTTGGTCCATAGTGTAGCATTCACATGCTTCTGTGTTTCTGTGCACAACAATCATTGGTTTTCTTCAAGAAGGAAGATACAGGAAACTGCCTGCTTAGCCCCTGGAGATGCAGCTCTGATTGCTTTGGACTTAGAGGGATGCTGATGCATCACTGTCAAAACTGCTTTATGAAAATTTACTCTTTTATCAATGTTGCAGAGGAAAACAGTTACAGTAGAGCAAATAATGAGGCAGATATGAACTGAATTTTGGAGTCTTGGGAGAAAGATTTGTGTGTTTTGGCTGGTCTGGAAGGATTAGACTCAGGAAGTCACATTGTGGGACATAATTTGGGCACAGAAAGCTGGGTGGCCAAAGGTGGGAGCAGAGTGGCCAGAGGATGCAGGAGTTGGGAGATGAGAGGGGAAGGAGGGAGTGGGTGTTGTGTGAGCTCCTGGCAGGGCACAGATGTTACAAGTGGGATCAGGAGGTAGGTTTGGGATAGTCAGTGTGTAACTAGAGAGAGAAGGGGCTTGTGATGTGTTTGGAGGGAAAAAAGAAGCTGGCTCAGGACTGCAGAATAAAATTGGAGAGAGGGATCTGCTGCTGAAGGAGCAGAGGGAATGGGTGAAGGTTTCTGAGTGTGGGAAATGCAGATGTGGTGGGGGAAAAAACATCTGCAAAGTGGTGCTTGTGAAGGAGAGGCAGGAGCTGTAGAGAGGTAGGAGTCATCAGGGGGTTTTCCCATCTGAACTGGGGAAGGGAAAAAACTGGGAGAAAATGGGTAAAAGCAAAGTTGCTGCAATGCTGAAGTATCAGGACAAACAAGGGATAAAGCTCAGCTTGACTGATAAAAGCTCTTATCTTCCTGTTAATGTATTTCTCTGAAAGCACTGTCAAAAGCTAAAGGTGCTTTAAGGTGCAGAGTGATTCCTGCAGGGATCTTGATAAAGATAATACCTGGAGAGGATCAATGAGAGCAAGAGCTGAGTACCTCAAGACTCAGAGGTATTTGGCAAAACACAAACTAGGGAAAAGTTATCTTCCCAGGATCTCTGGTTCTGCCCTGACAGGGTAGCTGGGTTATTGAGAGCTAGAAGTGAGTGGTGGGATTGGTGCAGGGCTAGAGGAGGCTGCAGTGTGTCCTGGTGCCCTTCTTTTAATTGCATCTTGGTTTAAAAAAAAAAAACTTGGAAAAAGATTTGTTTCAAGCTGTCTGTATTGTATTTGCAGAAGTGGCTTAAAACTTGGAGTTTGGTCTACAAGACAGAATAGCTTTTATTTAAACTAAAAGGTGAAAAAGACTATAATTACTCCAAAGAGATGGAGGGTATTCAGGCTAATAATTTAGAGCATTTCAATTGTGTCAGGACTCCCTGGCAGTGTTAGGAGTTGTGTGGCTGAAAACACCTGAAGCTTGGGTGGTACAAATTCCTATTTGTGTGATGGCAGCTGCTGAAAGCTGCACTTAATGGTTTTGCTTACTACAGCAAGTGCATTTATATTGCAGAGGAGCAGCTCTGTGAATTTCTCAGGTGTCTGGGTTGAATTACTGGCTAATAAAAGATTAAAAAGCAATGTGTATTTTCATCTGAAAGCTATAATGTGGCATCATGCTGGTGGGATTCAGGGCTTCTCTGGCCTTTGTAGTGCACTAATAGCCCCATCTCCTGTGGCAAAGCTGTTGGCTTTGCAGCCTGCTACAAAGCAATTATTTTGCTCTAAAGTGCTCTATTTTGCCACGGTGCTTTACCTGTGCTCTTCATTTTGCTAAGCTTCGATGAAAGTCTAAGCTTTGTCCTCTGTAATATCTGTGGTTTTAGTTGTTAGGACTCTGATTTGGCCAGACTTGATAGAAATAAGACTCTCATCTCTTCTGAGACAACACAAGATCAGTGTTTAAATTGGCAAACTTTTTAATAAACGTGAGATTTATGATGATACAAGATCAGTGTAAGGTTTTGGAAGGTTGGTTTGATTCTGTAAATTTGCTGAATGAAGATTTGATGCTGACTTCAGGAAGGTTGTGAGTTCAATCCTTACACCATTAAATGTTGGGTTTTGGCTTCTTTTTCTCATGTTGAGGCTGGAATTGAAGGTACTCCAGACAATAGTTTGTGTTCAGACTTAGATGTTCATTACTTCTTATTTATGTTACAGTTTCACAGGTAGTGAATTCTGCAGTTCTTCACTAACTAGGTATAAAATGGTTAACAATCTTTTGCTTGAAGTTTTTTTTTAAGGCTAAACTATCTAATTAAGAAATGACACTTAAATTATTTTCACTTTTAATCTACTAACTAATACTCCAAGTCCGCAATGCGGACTTTTCTGTCCAGTTACAAAATACCACCCAAACCCATAAAGAGGGAAGGAGGAAGGAGGTAAAGAGGGAAGGAAGAAGGAGGTAAAGAAGGAAGAAGGAGGGACAGAAGAAGGAAGAAAGTAAAGAAGGATCAGCTTCTGCCTTAAAACTTCTATCTTGCTCTATATATATTACTATATTTTAAAACTCTAAACTCTGCGTTTTCCACCCTGTGATATTACACACTTCTAATCAAACTTCACACCCATAATCCCAGTTTTATCAATCAATTTTGGAAGCCTGTTCCACAGCCTCAGGTCAAGTTTTGAAATGCTCTCCTGGGAGCGCAGCGAGTGTAAAATTCTCAGCATCCAGAACTCCAACAACTTCAGTTTGATGCTCATTTGCTGTATTTTTAGTTATCTTAAAGACTCTTATCCTTAAGAAAGCAGCAGTGGGTGACTTGTTTCCCTTTTGCTGTCGCTTCCCACCCCAGGAGCTGGTGGCAGAGAAGGAGAGGAATGGTTTGCTCACGGCCAAGATGCGCGAGCGCATCAACGCGCTGGAGAAGGAGCACGGCACCTTCCAGAGCAAGATCCATGTCAGCTACCAGGAGTCTCAGCAGATGAAGATAAAGGTAAATGCTTTGCCTGAACTCCTGGAGTTGGTGCTTGTGCAGAACTGCTGAGAAATCACTGCAAAACTTTGTGGTGGGTTCCTGGTGTAAAGGAAAGGGAGTTCTCACAGGTGTTTTTTGAGGTGTGTAAAGCCCAGCGCTGGCCAGGCAGCTGCTCCCTGATCTAGTGGCTTTTCCTTCCTGGAGGTCTGCTGAAATGTTATTCAATTAAAGTGTAAAGTCTAATTGAAATACTCAGCTTAAGGGAGCCACTAATGCTGATGATCATTTACCAGCAGATAAATGTCTCTGAGATAATAGTACAGAGTGACAACATGGCATAATACACATGAAATATCGGTGCCTGAGGGAGTGCTTTGCTTGAAATATTTGCAGAGCAGCCACTTGTATTTTTTTAAGACCCTTGTTACTTTCTACTGTAGTTGCTTTATAATAGAGTGACCTTAGAAGGGTTTGTTTCATCAGATTTAAAAGTTTAACTTAGATTTTTCTAAGGAAAATGGCCCATCTTATGCTTAGATTTCATTCTAGTTGTTCTTCCTGTATGAATGTCACAGCATTAAGCTCATCATGTGAACTTCCCAACTTCAAAATTGTATCTTCTGTCATGGCCCTTTGGAGAGCAGCATCTCTGCAGTTTTGGAGCAGAGGAAACTTCCCTGGAACCTGTGTAGATAACTGGACAAGGAGAGGGTCTTGCTGCTGGCAGGGGAAGGG
This sequence comes from Fringilla coelebs, assembly GCF_963513975.1. Lineage (NCBI taxonomy): Eukaryota > Metazoa > Chordata > Aves > Passeriformes > Fringillidae > Fringilla > Fringilla coelebs. The sequence continues at coordinate 3,812,658 of NC_140034.1, forward strand.
GGGAAGGAGACCTGGGCACACCGGGGAGACTTCAGCAGATACTGCTGTCCCAGGCTGAGCTGGAGAAAGGAAATACAAAAGATCCAGTGCTCTGGTCCTGCTCCCTCTGCTGATGTGCTGCAGCATGGCAGAGGAGCTGAAAATGGTCCCAGCTTCCAGCTGGGTGGGGTTTGTGCCCCTGCTTCTCTTGGGATCTTGTTGGCATTAAAAAACAAAGCAGGCAAGGAAAAGAACCCCTCAATAAATGTCCAAGGCCCAGCTTGTTATGTTTGTTGGGGCAGAACTGGAGGTGGCTGCCCTACAAGGGACTGCTCCCTGTGGCTGGGTTGTTACACAAACATTTATTTGGATTTTCTAGTGTGAGAAAGGCTCACTGATGAATCATCCACTTGATGAAACTGGGTCCTGGAATGGTGTCAGCCATATCTACAGACTGGCACTGATAAAGGAAGAGTGTTGTGTATGCTCAAGGATTTTCAGAGCAGACTTTTGGGCTCCAAGACCAGCTTTGCTGTGTCTGCATATGCAGAGTCCATTTTTTTCTCTTTAAATCCTGTCTTTTGACTTTATTCACACTATTCTGAACCTTGGATTATCAGGGCTTCTATCTGCCTCAGCTTTAGAACCTTGCTGAAAATCAGAATATTAGATGAGGACTAGCCTTTTGCAGTTTGCATGCTGTAATCTGTGTATTGTTAGCTTCTTTTTACTTTTCCTGGTTTTTTGAAAGGAACAGCAAAGGAGGATTGTCTAATGATAATTCACAGCATGTTTGTTTTATTTCCCTTTGGAAAAGTGATATATTGGTATCCAGTTATTGATAAATATCTCAGGTATGTAGCTGAGCAATTGGTATTCTGAGTAACACTTATGGAGCCTTTTAAACAATAAAAAAGGTTGCCTTGATAAATAGGTTGATGCACTGATATAAAAGGAAACCTGGGCTTTGATATGAGCAGGAGGGTCTCAGTAGCACAGTTTAATTTAAGAACTGGTGTGTGAGGAAGGAACAAAGCTCCCCCTCTCCCAAAAAATCCACTTAGTTTTATTTACTGAAATTATTGTGATATCTTCCCTACTTGTACAAGCTGGTTTCTTTTGTTTTTATTGCTCCTTAGCTTAATCTTTTCCAGAATTGATCTTTCTTTCCCAATCAGTTCCAGCAGCTCCGTGAGCAGATGGAGGCAGAAATAAGCCACCTGAAGCAGGAAAATGGTATCCTGAGAGATGCTGTCAGCACTTCCACCAATCAAATGGAGAGCAAGTATGTTGGCAGCTCTTTGGAGCTCTCTGTGTTTTTGAGCCTCCCCTGAAGAGTTGTTCTGGCTTCTGCTTCTTTTGTTTCCGAGTCCTTGGCTGTCTCTGAATTAGTGGTTAAGCTGGGAACTCAAATATTTTGGGCTGGACAGGTAGCTGGTGGTGTTTGCATCAAGCCAAGGCTTTCAGAACAAATAATTGCTTTTTTTTTTTTTTCAACTTGAAGCCTGAGCTTTTAGGCTGTGCTGCTGAGGCTTCAAGAGAAAGAAGTGCAGAAGTGCTCAGGCACCTCTGGTGTTTTTGGCAGGGTGTGTATCCTTCCCCTGGGGCTTTAGGAGATGTGCTGGTTGTTGCCTCTTGGGAGAACAGCAGCTCTAAACTTACAGATCAATACCCTGCAGGTACTGATGCTGCTGGGGTGGCACTTGGATTTATTTGCTGGTGTTGCAAATGTTTGGGAAACAAAGATTGTCTTTTGGGAGTTATGACTTGGGCTGCCCCTGAGCTGGCAGGGAGGATTTTGTGCATTGTGCAGGTAAAAGCTGCAGCCTGGTTAAGGTGTGTAGAAATCAAAACTGACACAATATCCTCTCTCAGCTATTTATTATTGAGTGTCAAGTGCTCAGAGAAGGGTGTGGAACCCCTTCATTTTATGTGTTCTGTTGATTTAAATGAAGCATCATTATCTTTCAGACAGTTATCCTGAAAAGGGTTTAATTCAAGCAAACCTGAGATAAAAATGAAATGCTTTTTACTTGCTTAGGCACAAAGGGGAACCTCTTAAAATTCTTCCCTTGGGCTGAACAAATGCATCTTCTCTTCCAGCTGAGAAAGTGCATCAGATACCTCCATAAGTTAATAGTCAGGTCAGGGCCAGGAGGCAACAAATATTCTAAAGAAAAGTGTGCAGTTAGTCCAGGAGGATCAGTCCTCAGCAAGCAAGGATCAATAATCCTTTATGGGAAGAGGAAAAGAATGTGAATTTCAATGTGAGACCTTTCCTTATGCTGAGCCTCTGTAGCTGACATCAGCCTGCCCAAACCTTGCCAGTCAGCTTGCAGAGCTCTTCCAGGAGCTGCTGCTTTTGGCTCATTGCTGACATTTACTTCCTGACCCTGCCTTGTGGCTGCTGACTTGTGCTGCTGCTTGTGCCTTACTGCTGACCTTTAATTCCTGCCCCTGCCTTGTGCTGCTCACCTGGAGCCGTGGTTCTGCTGCTGTGGCCAGCAGTACCTGACCCTCCTCCCTTTCCTAGGATAAAACAATTTCAGAGGGGGAAAACACCCCAAACCCACCCTTTGGTTGCAAATGCATGACTTGCTGTTGACATTTGAGTAGCAAACCTGTGGCAATGTTTGTTTGTTTGTTTGCAGGCAGTCTGCAGAGCTGAACAAGCTGCGCCAGGACTACGCCAGGCTGATGAACGAGCTGGGGGAGAAGAGCAGCAAACTGCAGCAAGAGGAGCTCCAGAAGAAGAATGCAGAGCAGGCAGTGGCTCAGCTCAAGGTGCCTGGGGTTGGCTCTGCCTGTCAGGCTGTGCTCAGGGTTTTATCTGAGCTGGGATGTGAGGCGGGTGGGAATTGCTTGAGCTGCTTGTTTCAGGTGGGCTCAGCCAGCCTGGGGCTTTGTTTAATGGTTTTCTTCAGTGCACTGGGTTTTGAGTGATTACAGACCTCCCTGGGAAGTGAAACTTACCTTCCAGGTAAATATCTTTTCAACATCACCAGTTAAGCTTTTTACTTTGCTTTCTGTGAGAGTACAATTCCAACAGGAGTTGGTACTCCAGAGCCATTCATCCAGATGTCCTTGTGTGGTTTTTATTTGAAGCTACGTGCTTTTGATTAAATGTATGCCTAATTATTAAAATTAATATACTTTTTAAAGAGTTAAAATGTAAGTGGACAGGCTTCTAGATAAATCTCTTTCTGTTTCTTTGGAAGAAAAAGTATTTTGATTTTTTTTTAAGAGGAGGAAGTGTTTTTTCAGGTGAGAATGTCTATCCAGAGCTCGTGATTTCTTTAATATTTGCAATTAAATCTTACATACCAGAAGTTCTCCCTGCCTTTTGCCCTGGCAGGTGGAGAACTGGTATCTAGAGTTGAGATGTTTTAATTACAGAATGCAGATTTATGTGATGGTTGGCTGGTCTGGCTTCTGGTGTTAATTCTGAGCTATCAGGGCAAAGATGCCACATTTTCATATTACAGAAACCATTCTGTTAAGAGCCTATAATGAAATCCTGTTCACAATTTGCCTTTCAAATTAATAGGCTGAACTAGTCTAGGAGGAGGATTACAGAGCACTCTGTCTCTCTGATGTGCCCTAATGGAAACAAGAAACAATTTCACTTCATTGCCATATGTTTTGGGACTAGCACTGAGGAGATGCACTCTGAATGCTTCAAAAAGAAATTAAAGGTAAAGAAATTAATTAAATTCTTCTCATCAACTCTTTCTTCAATGTGAAGGTCCAGCAGCAGGAAGCAGAGAGAAGATGGGAGGAAATCCAGGCTTATCTCAGGAAAAGAACAGCAGAACATGAAGCAGCACAACAAGGTAAGTATCACAAAATTCCCAAATAATGCTTACTGCAGTGAACTGGCTGTTCCCATTTGTAAAAAAAGGGCATCATTGAGTAAATGTCTTAACTAAAGCTCAGGTGAAGTCAGCCCTGCTTCAGCACCCCTGGGGAAAGTGTTTTGGGATCCCAGGCAGTCTGAATGCTGATGGGGGAGCTGAGCCTTGGAGTGAGGCTCCCAATCAGCCTCCCCATTTACAGTGAAAATTATTTCCCCCAAAGTTAAATATTGACTTCTGAATTAAAATCCTGACATTTCTGCTACAGATGTGCAGAATAAGCTTGTGGCCAAAGACAGTGAAATCCAGAGCTTGCACAGTAAACTTACTGATACAATGGTGTCAAAACAGCAGCTGGAGCAGAGGATGCTGCAGTTATTGGAGGCTGAGCAAAAGAGAGCTACTGAGGAGGACTCCATGCAAATGCAGGTGCAGGTAGTATTCCTCAAGTGTTTTAAGGGTTTGGGGTTTTCCCTTTCACTTTGTGTCTGTGGGAACACAGAAATATCCCTGAAATGTTGCTTTAGTGAAGCTTCCCCGCTAAATATAGGATAAAAAAAACTCTGTTTATGGAGTGTGTGGTGATTTGAGGAGGTGTGGGGCCACTTCACACCTTGAGGAGCACTTGGGGCAAGTCAAGAAAAGGTGCTGAGCCCATTTGCCAAGCTGTGAAATGATCCATGGTGTGGGGAGCACCCTGGCAGAGCAGCAAACCTTTAATTTTTGTGTCATCTCCCTCCTCCTGGTGTCAGGTGGTGAGAGGCATGGTGGACATAACCTTTGAGGGCTTCAGGGAAACCAGATGGGTTATGGTGGAGCAGGGAATGTTTTTCCTTGATACAGAACAGGTTCTGGTGCTTCCACTCCAACTGGTTGGTTGTAGTGGGGAGAAAAAAAAAACCAGCATCTTTTGTAAAGTGTCTGACATGTAAATGCTGAACTGTTCTTACTAACATAATCATGGCTAAAAGCTAATCCTAGCAAAAGTGGAGTAGCTGCAGATCTCAGCCTGCTTTTCTTTCTGTGCTCTCTTACAAGGAGCTGATAGAGCAGAATGATGCTTTGAATGCTCAGCTTCAGAAGTTTCATTCACAAATGGCAGCCCAGGTACAGCATGTTCTCAGACTTTCTTTTGTAGTCATGACTTTGAGCTTTCATTAAAAGTAAGACTTTTTGTAGCTGGGTATGAAATGTAATGCTGAAAGCAGAGACTTGTTAGCATCCTCTTTTCTAATGTTTTTGAAACTGTTTTAAAACTTTCAGCTTCTTTTTTTTGGGGGGGTGGAAATCCACTTATTTCCTCCCATAATGGCTTTCATTTATTACTAAAGGGTATAGTACCTTTTTCAGTGTTTTTTGTCCTGTAGCTTTGCATGTCCACAGTTCTGTCTTGTGGTTCTTGTGGTCTTTCTGCAGTCCTCCTGTGAACCACCTGATTGTGCTTTTTCCCTTGTGGTAGCTCCTGTATCAAGCTGTCTGTTCATTTTAGTGCTGATTTCCTGGCAGAAGGAAAAAAAAAAAAAATCACACCAAAACCCCACCAAACCTGCACAATGCCTTCCTCAGTTATTTTAATCTTTAACATTTTGGTTTGACTAAGTTTCTTTGAGACATTATTTCTGTTGTAAACACTGTGCAAAGCCTCAGGATCAATGGAGTTGCCTCCATGTAGAAGAAGGTCACAGAAATCAGCTCAGAAAGGCTTTGGGGGCACAAGTGGAGGCTGTTCCTATGCAGTTGGATGCTGCCTTCTTTTAATCATGGATGTGCTTGATGGAATTTGATTAAAATCAACATCAGGATGAAAATCTGGCTTTGCTTGAAGTGCTTTAACCCACTGGGTGGGGAGAGCAGTGAAGGAAGAGCCACTGTAGATTTCCAGCATCTTCATGGCCTGCTCCTCTCATCCCTTTAAGGGCTTTGAAAATAAATTCTTAGGGAAATTTCACTTTTTGGCTGTGAGTTACACAGGGAGGATGCTGGGGGTGTGTCCTTTCCCCAGGTAGCCTCAACTGGCCATGAAAATTCAGGGATGTTTTTCCACCATGGACAGTGGGGGTGAAAATGACACTTTGGAGAAGGGAATTGGGGTTGCATCCTGCTCTGGCTATCAGGGTGATGAAACTCTTGGTTATTAAGAGGGACTGGAATTGTGAACATGGAAGGTTTAGCACAGTCTGCAGAGGTGTGATGGGTCTCTCTTGCCCTGCTCTGTGTGACAGCCTGGGGACAGGCTTTTTCCAAAGGGGAAAATACCACTTGCTGAAGTTGTGGTGTGGTTTTTGTTCACAACTCCTGATGCACTGTGCAGGATTTTTTTTTCTTTTTTTTCCCCTTTTTTTTTCCCTTTTCCTCCTTTTTTTCCCCCCTCCTTTTTTTCCCCCCTCCTTTTTTTCCCCCCTCCTTTTTTTCCCCCCTCCTTTTTTTCCCCCCTCCTTTTTTTCCCCCCTCCTTTTTTTCCCCCCTCCTTTTTTTCCCCCCTCCTTTTTTACCCCCCTCCTTTTTTCCCCCTTCCACCCCTTCCCTCCTTTTTGTCCCCTTTTTGTCCCCTTTTTGTCCCCTTTTTGTCCCCTTTTTGTCCCCTTTTTGCCCCCTTTTTGCCCCCTTTTTGCCCCCTTTTTGCCCCCTTTTTGCCCCCTTTTTGCCCCCTTTTTGCCCCCTTTTTGCCCCCTTTTTGCCCCCTTTTTGCCCCCTTTTTGCCCCCTTTTTGCCCCCTTTTTGCCCCCTTTTTGCCCCCTTTTTGCCCCCTTTTTGCCCCCTTTTTGCCCCCTTTTTGCCCCCTTTTGCCCTGTCTTTCTGTCTTTCTGTCTGTCTTTCTGTCTTTCTGTCTTTTTCTCCCTTCCTTCCCTTTCTTTCTTCCCTTTTAAAAAATTTTTCTTTTTTTTTTAAATTTGAGTGGTTTGTCAGCAGCATATCCCATAAAGCACTCACTTCCTGGAAGTGCTGGTGAGCCCCATGGCTTGTTTCAATCTAGTGAAGGACAAATACTTGGGGTCATTTTTCCCTTCATGTTGCAGCAGGCCAGAGGGGAAGGGCCATTGCTATGTGCTGGTATTCCTTCAGTGTTCCTTAGCCAGGAAATAGTTGGAAGCATCCTGTGCCAGTTTAAAATAACCAGACAAATGCTATTCCTGCCTCAGTGTAGATGGGGATTCTTTATTTTGCTTTACTGCCAGTTATTTGTTTGTTTTTTTTCCCCTCCTGCAGACCTCAGCTTCAGTCCTGGCAGAAGAACTTCACAAAGTGTGAGCATCCATTTTTGCTGGGATTTGGGATTTTGGATTTGGGAGCTGTTGCTGCCACCTTCCCTCCACTCACGTGCAGAGCATATGGGAGGCACTGCTGAAGGAAATGTTGCTGTCTGTGCTTTGAACTCCTCATGAGACCACCTTGGGAGCTGGGAAACAGCTTCCTACAGGTTTCCCTTCCCTGTCTAGCCTCAGGTTTGGAGTTTTGCTGTAGCTCTGAGCTCCAGAGAGCAGCATCTCCTCTGTTGTTGATCCCTGCCTGTGTGCAGGGTCAGTGCAGCGTGCAGGAATGTGCGTGACTGTGAGAATTGTTGTTATTTGGGCTGTGGGGCTGTGCCAGGAGGCTTCTCCCTCTGGGACATGGGCTGCTGGTTGTTGTTCAGAGCTAGGGAATGTCTCATAAATTTTTTGGCAAGCAGACAGCATTTAAAATGGAAAAGCTTTTGGACCCAAAGTGTACAGTCAGCAGGATTTGGAGCAGGAGCTGGACTGAAGGGCCAGGGTGTATTTTGGGTTTAGCCTGATGCTTCCTGCACCACTTCCATCCACATCATCTGTGCTGATCTGTCCCTCTTTCCTCCTTGTGCAGGATTGCAGAGAAGGACAAACAGATCAAGCAGATGGAGGACTCGTTAGGCAGTGAACGTGCCAACTTAACCAGCAAGGAGGAAGAGCTCAAGGTACAATAAAAGCCTGTGCAAGTGCCAGCTGATCTGGCTGCATGTACAAAATGAAGCCCCCAAGGCTGCTGTCCTTGGGTCTGCAAACAGCCTTTTCAGCTGCAGGTCTGCTCTGCTAGGCAAGGCCAATGCTAGATGCTGGGAAAGCTATTGATAAGGAAATGTGAGGATTTTCCTTCCAAAAATCCCCTGAAACTTCACCCTGGAGAGTGAAAGATACCTGCAAATACATTTCTTTTTTTCCTTCCTTCAGGTCTTACAGAATATGAACCTCTCCCTGAAATCAGAAGTGCAGAAGTTACAGGCTCTGACAAATGAGCAGGTGAAACAGTTGGTTTGATTTTCCTCCCTTTCTGTACCTGTTCTGTCATAAATGCAAATGCAGATCTGTTGGCTTTAAGCAAGCTCTGCTTAAGCACCTTAATGGTGTGAGGCTTCCGGATTGGGCTCAGATCTGATTCCCTGCAGTTCTTAGAGCTGCTGGGAGGCCTCATTCTTCCCCCTCCTTCACCAGCAGAGTCTTGTACTTGGATATCCAAGTTTTACTGAAGCATTTTGCTTGGTTGGTTTAGATTTTCAGGCATGCAGAGTGCAGGACACTTCACAGAAGTGAGCACAGCTGTCTGTGAATATGCAGGCCTGGCATTTGCATATAAGATTCATAAACATCCCCCCAAAAAACCCCAAAGCCCACAACTCCCCCTGCCTCACCACAGAGATGTTTTTAGAGCCAAGCAAAATGCTGTCCTTGTGTTGCTGCTATGTGGCCTGTTCATTACAGAAGTGGAAATGAAGTGTTTAATTAGAGATAATCCCAGTTGTCAAATGAATCTCTTGGAGATGCTCTTCCCTTTGTATAATTGCATGCTTGTAGATTGGTGTTGTAAAAGTGCATGAAGACAAGCTTACCCCTTTCACTCTTGATTTCAGTCATGTGCTGGGAGGCCAAATGACTTGTTCTAGCTTTTTAATATTGTGGAATGAAAGGTTGATTGAATCATGTGATGTATCCTAAGTCTGTGTTAATCCTCTTTATAATCTAGGCTGCTGCTGCACATGAGCTGGAAAGGATGCAGAAAAGGTAAATAGCTCTGGGATTTGATAAACAATGTTTATCAGTCTTTTATGTTCTTTTCAATCATGCTTTTTGTAAGACTTGGATGGGGAAACATGTTTAACTGTTCTGCTGTGTCTCAGCATTCACATAAAAGATGACAAAATAAGAACTCTTGAAGATCAGCTTCGAGAAGAACTCGCTCAGATTTCAAACACAAAAGAAGAATTCAAGGTAAGATACAGAACAGGTGTTTTTGTGCTGGTTTTCAGTAAATTTTGCAGTCTCAGAGGTTGTGGAGCAACTGCAGAACAGTGAAATTAAACTGACCTTGGGGTGCTTAGGTAAATTCCAGCGTTGTGTTTGTAATTCAGGAGCAATGTGGGATGTCCCAGCAGAGTGAGAGGTGGGGCAACACAAGTTAAATGCAGTGTCTGAGTTGTGGAGAGAGAGGGGGCTTTGAATTCTGCAAGAGGAGGTTGGTCTGTAAAAACTGTTGTGATTTCCCTGCATTCCACTTGCAAATGTGCCTTTCAAGGCCTTGGTGCTTTTGTTTGGATCTTCTGCTGCTTGGATGATCAGGCCAAGCCTCTCTTTTCTGTCAGGCAGATGTGAAAATGCTCATTTTAAATCTGCCTCTTTCCACATTTTCTCATAAGGCTGCAGCTCAACTGCTGAAGCTTTTGTTCTGACATCTGGGGTCTGCACAGCAAAGCTGCTGCTTGTTTCTTGGTGGTGTGTGCAGAGAGCAGCTTAATTCCTCCTTGCCCTCTGCCACCTTGGCCTTTTTCTTCTGAACCTGGGCTGTTAGAAACAGAGAAAGAGGTGCTGACTCCATCCCTTGAACTCCTTAAAGCCTGTGGTGGGTGCTGCTGCTCCTCTGATGTTTCTGGTGTGAGGTCAGTCCCTCTGAAGCTGCCACTGTCACCTTGGTGAGCTTGCTAGTGAGGGACAGAGTGAGTGGGCAGTGGCAGAGGCAGGAGGCTTTTGTAGGAGATGCCTCTGGAGTGTCCTGGGGCTCTTTGAAGCAGGCAGTAAACTTGATTCTTGTATTTAAGTGCCACTTTCAAAGAGGTTTTGATGAGAGTCCCTTGCCAAGGCTCTTTAGTTTCTCTAAGCTGTCAGAGGAGAAGAGGGAAGAAGTTTGTTCAATTAATGAAATAGGAAACAAAGTACAATTTCAGTTGATTTTTGGAATAAAGCTGTTGTCTGACTCCTGTGTGCTGGGTCAGAGGTGCAGAACCAGTGTGGAAAGGGGAGTGGGAAGAGGTGGCAGGCTGGGAGAAGAGGGCAAGTCTCAAGTCAGTGACACTCTCAGGGCTTTGTGTGGTGGAACATTATAAATGGTAGGTGAGGTGAAAATGAATGTGAGAAGGAATAGGAGCATCCTTTTAGTGTGATGGTTTCTGTAGTAACTGTTCCCAGGAAAAAGGCCTTAGAGGTGTTGTGAATGGTTATGTGCTGTAATCAGTTCAGTGCTAAAGTAATGGCAAAAATCACCTGCAGGCAGTTCCAGCAGTTCTTGGGAGGTGAATAGAGAGCTGAATGCAGATCATCAGCATTGTGATGGTGCAGAAATCCACTGTGTGCTCTCAGCATGAAGATTATGTGCACTGCTGCTCTCTCCTTCCTCCTCTCTTTGATCCCAAACAGAAACCAGACCAGTGCTGTTCTAAATGCTTCCACCTAAGGAAGTGCTGCTTTTTTCCCAGGCACATGAAAGAGGGAAAAGCCAGGTTCAAACCAGAGCAATGCTTTTAATCCTCACTGTTGCTGTCCTTTCCTGCTTGTGTTTTCCCTCTAAGATTTTGGGGCTGGAGTGCAGAGCACGTCCTGCTTTTCACTTTTGTAAAGCACCAAGCAGGTCTTCAAAAAGACAAAAAGCAATAATAGAGGAGGATTTAAAACACTGTCTGTTAAGGGCTGCTGTGACCATTGTATGGAGCAGGAATGCAGAAGGAGAGGCAAAGTCTGTTTGTCCTGCCCATCCATCCCTTCCCAGCTTTCAGAGGGATCAGGTGTGGGAGCTGTGCAAACCTCTCTGCTGCTGCACTGCCAGCTGAAGGGAACTCAGACAGGAGATCTTGGATGATTTGCTTCACCAGATGAGGGTTTTGTAAGAGGCAGTTATTAAATCTTGACACAATGCTGGTGCTGCTTTAGGAGGGAAATATGTTTTTTTCTGAGCTTCTCACATTTGGTACTGTCTGATTCTCTGCCAGGGAATAAAGATGGTAACAGCTGAATTTCTCATGGGACATAAGGACAATACTTCTGTCCTTAATACAGAAAAGCAAGACAGAGAAGGAAAGGACTCTTTGTAGTCTTGAAGCTTCCAAAGAACTCTCTGTAATGACTTCTGAGTTATTTAATTGCCTCTTTGCCATTATGGAAAAGCTGTATTTAGGCTCTGCAGTTCTGAACTGATAAAATGCCTCAATTTTCTTCCAGGTTCTGAAGGATCAAAACACAGCTCTGCAAGCTGAAGTTCAGAAGCTGCAGACTCTTCTGTCTGAGCAGGTACAGCCAATGTTTGCTGAGCTTTTATCAAATATCTTCTGTGCTTTTAATTTCTCCAGTGTTTTTTTCTTAACCTGGCTGTAGGCTGAGCTGGTTGATGGCAAAAGCTGATGCTTATTTAGGTATTTTCTCTTCTGTGGAGGGTCAAGTAAGGCAGTTGTGACTGCCTTGTAGACCTAGTCAGAAGTGTCCAAGCAAAATCTGGATTTTTTTCCCCACTCCTGAAGACTCATATAGCTTAACACAAGCAAGAACTTATTTGTGCAACCACTCTGACCCTTGGAATTAGAAAACTCTTGACATTGTGATGTCTTTTGCCTCCTGCTCTGTGTGTTTTTGCCCATGGCTCACAGGATGCTGCAGGTTCAAAGCTGTTGTGTTGTTCAGCTCCATCTCCTTTGGGGTGTTCTCTGGGAGATCCATATGAACATCCCTAACTTTGCACATTGTGGAATGAGAAAAATTCCTGAAACACTGGAAAAAGACTGGCAGGACAGGAAACTTCTCCTGTGCTCCCTTCTGGAACTGCTCCCTCTCCCCTGGTGGAGAACCAGACCTGGCTCTGCCTGGTCTGCTCTCCTGGCTGAAGGACTGGAGCTGGTTTTGCTTGCAAGCTGGTTTGTGTTTCCCACCTGGTCTCTCACAGTGTGCTGTTGAGGAATCATAGATGTTCTGCTGAGTGAGACTCAGGTGGAGCTTGTGGTTCTGATAAATGCTCAAAAGAGGCAGATTTTTCAGGTACTGAGCTGGCTGCAAGTCCAGCAGTGTAAAACCATCAAGACATTTGGGCTGGATCTGTCCCTCCACTGAAAGATTGATGTTTTTCCAGCATCAGTATTAGACACATGCCAGGAGAACTTTCTCTCCCTACTTTGTTTTCCTTTCTGGATTTGTGTTGTAACCAAGCTTCTGGTTAAGTTTTCCAATTATTTGTTTTTTAAATCCCAAACCATTATTGATCCAATTAATGATGGCCCTATTTTTTTTCTTCTTCATAGACAAATAAAGACTTGATAGAGCAGATGGAAAAAAGGTAAGAAACTTTGTTTTGAATCAGAAGCTGAAATAATTATTTTGGTGGCAGTAAGGTTACTGTTGATAACTAACTGCCTTCAGAGTTAAATTCTCTTTTTTCTTAATTTTCACTCTTGCTTTTTCAGCATGAGAGAGAGGGATGATAAAATCAAGACAGTTGAAGAGCTGCTTGAGGCAGGACTCATCCAGGTGGCTACTAAAGAGGAGGAGCTGAAGGTAAAATCCCTCTTATTATCTTTTGATGGGGAAACAGAGATTAAGTGCTCTTGTGCAAAGTGAATGTTGGAGTGCTCACAGTTGTCTGAATTTTTTCTGAACAGGAAAAGCACCTTGTGAAGATGAGGTTAAAACCTTTTCTGTAAGACAGACTAAGCATGAGCATCAGTGGAGTAGAATAAATAAGTAAAGTATAAGTAAATAAAGTTTGTCTCTGCTTAGTCTAGGGCAGATTTTGCTAAAATGCCCTTTGGAATAATGGGAATATATTTCTAGAGCTGTACATTTGGTTTAATCCCCAACAAACCTCCCTTGAGTAAAGGGTGTTTTGTAAAAATTTGGTATTGTAAAACTCCATTTTTTTTTTTGGTCTTAGTTGATAATCTGAAGGGTTAAGTGGATTATGAACTAGTGACATTTCTGGGATGGTGATAAAGTTATTTCCTTCCTGTTTATTTATAAGGAAGGCAGTGATGAGAAGCCTGGAGAGGCAGTACAGAAATCCCTGTCTGTTTGGAGCTGCCTCTTGCTGGAGAACTGTGTCCACCTGAGCACAGCCAAGACAATGTTCCCTTTTTAAGATGCCTGAATTCCAGGGGCATTGCTGCCAGCCCTGTGCTGGGGAGGGGTTGCAAACCCTGAGGTTAGAGAGCAGCCAAAGCTTTGAGCACCCCAAAGACTCCTTTAGGCTGAAAAACCCTCTGAGAGCAAGTCCAACCATGGCCAGCACTGCCAAACCACATCCCCAAGTGCCAGAGCCACGTGGCTTTTAAATCCCCCCAGGGATGGTGGTATTTTGCAAGTTATTTGTTTGATATAATATTTTACAATTTTTTAATAATGCTGACAGTGATGTTCAGATTATGTGATTTTTATTCTTGTAGTGCTCTTTTGTACAGAGGCATCTTTGAATTCTTACATATTTTTGATGTTATTATTGACTCTAGAGTAGGATCTAGACTGTTAAAGCCTGTGGTGTTATATAATTTTTATTTATGTTCCCAGAGTGGTGAGAAGCCTGTCTGTGGGAGAATCCCAGTATTATGTAAATAGATAGAAATAAATGGGCTGTACAAAAGATGGGCTGTAACATGATTTGTTACAATTGTTTTTCTGACCTCTCTGCTCAGTCACAACACTCCCACCTTGCCCTAATTTCCTATAAATTAGTGTCCACTCCAAGTTATCCATGGTGAATAATTAGTCTGTTGAATACTTTGACTCCAACACTTGCAGAGGGGGGTCTCTTCCAGACTTTCAAAGTCTTTCACTTATTCTAAAAGAAATTACTTTTCTGTCAAGCTTAACACTTTTTTCCCCCACAAATGAGGCTTTCATTATCTCTGTGTCTGCTTTCAAAGGCCCTGAGAACGGAGAATTCATCTCTGAGAAAAGAACTTCAAAGCCTGCAAATTCAGCAATCAGAGCAGGTAGTACTTTTCATCTAAAACTTTTATTACACCTAAACTAAATCTGAAAGAATCTTGCTGTGGTTGCAAAAGTCAAGGGAAGAAGGTGGAGATGTCTTTGAAGCCTGTTGGCAAAGCATCCTGTTTTCTTTCAGCCTTGGTCTGGGAGCTGATGCTTCTGTCAAATCTTTGCTTTGCAGAAGTGTCAGAAGCAGGGCAGATGTTCAGGATCCAGTCTCTGCTGCTTGGGGTTGGTTTGAGTTTGAGGGCAGCTGGGTTGGTGAGGAGCTTGGAACACAAGGGGTTCTGTGAGGAACAACTGAGGGAGCTGGGGGTGCTCAGCCTGGAGGAGAGGAGACTCAGGGCTGCCCTCATCACTCCCTACAACTCCTGAAAGTTGGGATCAACTGGGGTTGGGCTCTTTCTCCAGCAGCACTGACAGAACCAGAGCACACAGCCTCCAGCTGCACCAAGGGAAATACAGGTTGGATATCAGGAAAAAGCTTTTTCCAGAAATGGTGATAAAAGTTCTGGAATGCTCTGCCCAGGGAGGTGGTGGAGTCCCCATCCCTGGGTGTGTTTAACAAAGCCTGGATGTGGCACTGGGGGCCAGGGGTGAGTTGAGGTGTTGGACTGGATGATCTTGAAGGTCTCTTCCAACCCAGTGATTCTGTGAATTCTCTGGGTTTGCCATGCTCTGAGATGCCTTTGGATCTCCTTTTACAGAAGCCTGGAGCAGCAGGCATGGCTGGCAGGCAGCTTGTACTGCCTCAGCTTCATGAAGAATGTTTGAGCTTCCCACAGTCAGTCCACACTCTGCAGGTGTCACTTGTCCCCCTCCTCCTTGTTTCTGCTCAGTAACACTGTCACAGTGCTGTCACTTTTGATGTGCTGGTCAGGAAGTGCCTTTCCCTGACATCCAGCTCTGCTTGGCCACCTCAGGAGGGCAATTAGCTCCTAGAAAATCAGGTGTGGAAGAGGGGAGGCACAGTGACCCTGTAGAGATGTACAGTGGTGTCAGTATTGAAGGACAGCTGATGAAATGATGGTCCTGAACCTCACCCTCTCCTGCTAAGGGTGGTGTGGGTTTGCTTTTGTTTTCCTGGAACTTGCAGCAAGCTGAGTGTATTACTGGTTTGCCAGGAGCTGGAGACTAATTTTCCCAGGAGCAGCCAGATAAATAAAATATTAGGCTGCTACATAGTTCATCCAGTGGCAGAGAGCTCCAGCTCCCTTTCCTCACCCCTCAACAGTCACAGATTGTTTTACTCTGTTCTGTTTTTCCTAAGATGAAACTCTTGTTTTTAACAGGTTTCCTTCCAATCACTGGTGGAGGAACTGCAGAAAGTGTAAGTTACTGCACAGATTTAATTTCTGATTAATTCTCTCTGTCTTTATTCCATGACTAGAAGTGTATTGCTTCCCTGAAATGATTGGCTTTTGGCTGGGTGAAGTGTGTGTGTGTGGCAGGAAGCATTTCCATTTTTGAAACATGTCACACCAGATCAATACCTGCTGAAAATCCAGTTGCTGCTCTGCTAAGCAGTTAAATTTCATAAACTTGGCTTTGACTAGATGAGGAATTGCTCTGATTTGTCAGATAATCATTTTTGTTCAATAGGCACTTGAAAAGGAGTGGGATTGTCCCCTGTGCGTTTTAAGTTGATAAATACTTTGCTGGAATGTCCAGTAAAGGCTGATTTTAAGTGTGTGTCATTCCAGGCACTCTTGATATCTTAATTTGCATTTTTTGACTGTAATAATATTGATTTAGTATGTGAACTGCTGGTCATATAGAGCCAGCTGGTTCTGCACTAGTCCCAGTCTTATTCTCCCTATTTGTTCCTCCTGCCTGGTCCCACTGTGGATCCCTGAGGCTGGTGATGGGATGTGATGTGATAGCAGAACCAAATTTTGTTTATTTGCTCAAGCAGCACATTTTTTTCAGCCAGCTTTTGTTTCTTGGCTCTTTTTAAGGATCCACGAGAAGGATGGAAAAATAAAATCAGTGGAAGAACTCCTACAAGCTGAAATCCTAAAAGTAGCAAACAAGGAGAAGACTGTTCAGGTATCCCTGTGCAATCCCTGCAATTCCTTTGTGTGTTGGTGCCACAACCACATTTGTCTGTTACTGCATGGCATTCTACAGTGATCAATCTGTAGCATCCATTTTTGTGGTGTTTTTGTGTTTCCATTGTCCAACCCTGTCTTGTTTTGTCATTGAAAAGGCTTTGACACAGGAAATAGAGGCTCTGAAAGAAGAAGTAGGAAATTCCCAGCTTGAGATGGAAAAACAGGTAAAATACTTTAGTGGCAGCAGTGTGAACCAGCCTTGCCTTGGATGTGCTGCTCACTGTTTCTGTTCTAGTGTGTTCTGTTTCACTGGTGACTGTCCTTGGGTAAGGAACTTTATCATGCTGGAGCTACACTCTTCTTGGATATAAAGCCATAAAAATGTAGGATAATTAATGATGTCCTTCAGAAACCACACACCTCTGGAAGCCTGAGCTTTTTGGGCTGTTAGGATGAAATTTGCCAAGAATTGCTATAGCTTAATGCATTGCAACATCAGCTCTGCCTGGGCACGCTGTCCCTGTAGTAAACATGAAACCCTGGGGCATCCTTGGGGGCTGGCAACTTGGAAATCTCAAGTGCTGAAGTTACTGCTGCTGTTCTGGCCTTTCTGTGTTGCTGGAGCAATACCACAGGCCCAGGTAAACCTAAGACTGTTGGTTTTTGGTTTTTTTGGGTTTTTTTTTCCCCAGTGCCCAAAAAGAGTTCAATCTTGGCACAGTCAGTTTTACTTTAGCTGTCAGGAATGCAGGGATGGAGGAGAGTGGTTTTTTTTGCATGATTGCTGTCTGGCATCCAAAGCAAGGGAAGCCCATGTTTCCTTAGGGAGCCCATTCTGCAGGCAGCTCAGTCCATTGTGCTGTCAGGAAGTGTGCTTGTTTGTGTGGGTTGTGATTTTGGTCTGCACTCTTTTCAGTCCCTCTAGCTGCATTCCAACATGTCACCCCCTTCTTAGTGTTAGAGTTTTGTCCTTTTTAGGCAAAGCTTCACAATGTGTTTCCTTCTTGGGCTTTTCCTCCAAAGCAAATTTCCAGGAACTGAGGGAGTTATTTGTGTGTATTTCCTTCCCTGGAGCTGTCAGAGCCCAGAAAAAAAAAATGCAATTTAGATTTGCTGTTTCTGGAATGCTCTGTGAGGGATGCTTGCTCCAAAGGTGATGTATCTGAGCACCTTTTGGTCTCCTGCAAGCAGAAGAGAGATTTTTGGGAATGTCTGAAACTCCTGCTGTGTTGTGGTAGAGGATTGACAGGTAACCACTTTCACACAGCATTCAAAAGTAACATTCCCACTAAATCTTCCATCTCCAATCCATATTCAGCCTTAGAATGGGAATTTAAGGGAGTGCTGACTTTTCAGAGAGCACCCAAAAAGCTCTTCCTTATGCAAAGCTCTCAGTGGCCAGGGATGATCTCTGTGGTTGGAGCTGCAGTTGCCAGTGAGGTGATGGTCCCAGTCACTCTCTGCTTTTTCCTCTGTGTCTCCTGTGGCCCTGCTTGTTGTTCCCATTTGCACTGTTTCCTTTGCTGCTCTGGAAGTCACCTTTTAAATGTGGGGAATGTAAATAGTTGGAGACACTTGGTGCCTTGTAATTAAAAAAAAAAGTGCATTTATGCTTACTGCAATAAATGGTGCCTCTTTTGAAAATGTCTGATAGTTTTTCCCTGTGTTTCTTCATAGAGCAATTTTTAGCATTTGTGTGCCTTTTCCATGTGCATTGAACTAAAGTGCTGATTTATTTTCTTTAGGTGACAATAACATCACAAGTCAAAGAACTTCAGACTCTGTAAGTGCAGTTGTTATTTCTGGTCTGCCCTGTGCACCCCTTACTGACCCCTTAAATTCAAGTCAGGATGGAGGGATGTAGGCAAGGCAGGGTGGAAAACCTGCTTTGGTAACACCTGAGCTGTAGGGGTGGGGAAATGATCATTCAGTCCCTTGGATGAGGAGGGCACACATTTGTGAAACCCCTGCAATGTGTCAGCACAGAGTTTGCTTTCACCTAATGAGCAGTGCCATTGATCAAGGGCATCTCCTGCTAACCCAGGCTGAGGTAGAAGTGCTCACACACTGGTTTTTAGTAGGTGAATTGTGCTTGTGCCTTTGATCACAGATCTGCTTTTGTTAGGTGCTGTAAATCATAGGATGTTTTATTCCCAGATGGATGAAAGAGCAAAGGGTTTATGCTGTGTTTGTCTGTGTTCAATGGCACAGGTTGAAGGGGAAGGAAAAGCAGGTGAAAACCATGGAGGCCTTATTGGAAGAGAAGGAGAAAGAGATTGTTAAGAAAGGAGAATGTCTGCAGGTAAGCTGCTTTAATATTTTGAAGGGAAATAAGTTCTGTTGCAGTTTGTCTGGCTGGCAAAAATAAAGCCACACATCTGACTTTGCCTTTTATCTGTCCAAAGGGTCAGAAGGATACAATTGCACAACTGACCAGCAAAGTTCAGGAGCTGGAGCAACAGAACCTGCAACAACTCCAACAGGTACAGCCTGCAGAGTGGATGTGGTTTGGGAATGTTGCTTGGTTGAACAGGAAGCTGTTTTTTCTCCTCTACCTCACACAGAGGATTTGCATTGGCTTCAACTTAGAGATGTTTTAAATCCAACTTGACTAAGCTGTTTATAATGCAGAGAGCCCAATAGTTCAGCTGTGTTCATCCAAAGCAGGTTTTACATGGCTAGCAAGTTCTGGGAGGTTTTTACTGGGATGATACTGTACATAAAGAGGAGCTTTGGTGGTCTGAAAGCCTTGGAGCTCACAGACAGCCCCAGCTGTGTCCCAGCACCTCCTTGCCAGGCTGAAGCAGCATCTCTGCAGGGCTCTGGTCATGCAGGAGCTTTGGTTGTAACTGAATGTAACAGCATCTCTTGAAGTGGTCAGGCTGTGCTGTGACTCCTTCCTGCCTTTCCCTGGGGCTGGAATATTTTGGCTTTTGATTTCTGCACTGGACTTGAGAGCAACTGGACAACCTCGAAGCCAGGTGTTACTTAATGGAAGAATTTTTCCAATAAGGTGGTGTTCTGGCTCAGTTTGGATTTTTGTTGATGCTAAAAGGAGGAGACTGAGTTGAACTTTTATTTTGGGTGGATGTCTAGACACAGGCATTTATCCCAGGGGGAAGATGGAATGGAGAGCAATTGGCTGGTGTGAAGTTTGGGATGCTTAGTGTAAGCTCTGTTTCTGAAATCCATTATGTGATTAGATATTCTTGGAGCAATGCCTGATGCAAAATTCCTGGTATTTCTTTGGCAAGTCTCTTGCAAGCTGTGTGTTGCCCCTTCTCGTGCAAAGAGCTTCTGTTCATTTGAAAACTGTGCCATCAAAATGAGACTGGGAATTACTTTTTCAGGTACCTGCTGCATCCCAAGTCCAGGACATGGAGAACCTGTGAGTATGCAGAGTAGCACTTCCTCAAGTGCCTGCTGGGAATATGCATTGAGTTTATCTTCAGCTGGAATGTTTGAATTGCTGTCAGGAATTTCACGGGCTTTGCTAAAGTGAGCTGTTCGTGCCGGTGGCTGCTGCCATGCCTGGTGTCCCTGCCCTGAGCTGTGCTGCTCTCACACTGGGAATGTGCACCCAGGGCTCTATTAACCAGTGGAACTGCTGCTGCTTCTCATGGCTGGTGCTCATTCCTCCTGCTGTTCAGCCTGTTGGAGGTTGCAGTGCCTGTGGCTCAGTTGGTGGCAGCAGCGAACAGATCCGATTTGTGCCATTTTCAGGCTGAGATGCAATAGCCAATTCTCCAGCTCCTGTTTTATGGAGAAATGCTGCCAGGCTTTCCTCTGCTTTGTCTGGCTGCTCCAAGTCAGAGGAAGGTTGTATGAGACTGTGCCAGAAAGGGCTCTGTCTGCAAAGCAGCTCCTGGGCTGTGCTGCTCTCCCAGCAGAGCTCTGGTGTGTGGTACCCGAGGCAGCCTCAACACACAAAATGTATTTATCTTCTGCCCCACTTTGAGTGGCTGTCCCTTTTTAGCATAAATTCTTTAGCATTTTTTTCCCCTACTTTAACCCTTTCTCCTTACTTTCTAAACCATCTCTGCAGGTTGAAAGGGGAAGAAGAACAAATGAAGAAGTTGAAAGCTATGGTGGAAGAAAAAGAGAGAGAAATTGCAAATCAAGTAAAACAGTTACAGGTAGGTAAAGTTTTGATAGAAGCACCTTGTCTTGAGGAGTGTGTATATTGTGGGTGTATATCTATTTATACATGAGTATATATTGCCTTTTTTCTTTCAACAGGATGTGCAAAAAGAAAATGAATCTTTCAAAGCTCAGATACAGGAATTAAAGCAGGAGAACTGCAAACAGGTACAGCTTCCAATTGCAGTGTTACTGAGAGAAGTCAAAAGTGGGTGGTGGTAGCTTGCATGGAAAACCAGGACTTGTACTGCCCATGGAAGTCCAGGGGCACCTTTGGGGTTGGGTTGTATTGAGCCAGCTTTTGTGGCTGTTGCACATCTGTTCCTGCTTCCTTTTACCATGTGGATTTGCAGCCTTGTGCTCCTTATGCCTGCTGTGTTCCTGGCCAGAGGAGGCTGCACAGGATTCCCTCAAAGGGCCAGAGTGCAGATTTCTGGTGTTGCAGCAGTGCCTGGTGAACAAGGCAGATCCTGGTCTTTGCTGCTGCTCTGCTCCTAACACATCTCTGATCTCTTTGTAGGCATCTCTGGCTGTCCAAAGTGAGGAGCTTCTGCAAGTGTGAGTACTGCCAGGTTGTTGAATGCATTAGAGAATTGATTCAGTTCACTTAATTGTTCAGGAAATTTAGAAATAAATCCCAAATGTACAATATCAGACGATATGAAGTGGCCAGTAAAAAAGAAATAAATTAAATTACTGTCTAATAGAGGTTGAGCATGGGAGATTCTGCTCACACTGCTAATCCTCAGGTGTAATCTCCTGCAGACAGTGCTGGCAATATGTTGTGCCCACCATAGAAGCAAGCCTTGATTGATGTTATTTTGAATGCATGCCAGCTCAGCTTATGGCTGAAGAGTTAAATGTTGGTGTTTCAAGCAAAAGTGACAGGCATTTTTCTTGGAACTTCAGCTTAGCAGAGGGTTGTTCCTATTACAAAATCATCTGGAAATCTCTTCCAGGGAAAACCTCAGGGGTAAAAGTGTGTTATAACGTGAGGCTGAAGCACATTAAATAACTATGTGGAAGCTAATGCTATATTGTGCTAAGCAAATTGCCACTGTCATGCATTTTTGGCTGGCTGAATTATTTGTCTTTCAAGTTAAATGACTTACAAATTGTGGATTAGGTGCTTGAAAGGGAACACTCATCCAGCAGGCAGTGCCTGTTCTGTGGTGTTGTACTGGCGTGGGCTGGCTGACTCTACCCTCGGCTAATGTGTTGCCTTTCCATGGCCTTGCTGAATGTGTGCAGATGCCTGTTGTAGGCAAACAACAGCTTTACAATGGGTTTGCTCAGGCTGAGTGCTGCAGGGAGCAGTGGGAAGCAGGCGATGCTGCCAAGTCAGTGAAAACAGCTTTTCAGAGAGAGCTGAAAAGGGAAGGGAAGGCAAGTTAGTGTGTGGGAAAGGGTGTCAGTGCTTCACTGGGAATTTCTTCAATGTCTCCTGACTTGTTTGTGGTTCCCTTTGTTAATTCAGGGTTGCAGGCAAAGAAAAGGAAATTGCCCATCTCCAGAGCGAGCTCGCCTCTCAGAGAAATGCTTTTGAGCAGCAGAGGAAAAAGAACAACGTAAGGAAATTCTTCCCCCACCGCTCCAGAAAACCCCCCAAAACAACCAAACCTGTGTTCCCAGCACTCCTTGAGGCCTGGGGCATTTTTCAAAGAGTGTTTCTGACAGCTTTATTGTGTCCCTGGATGCTCCTTTCCTCTTGGGAGGGACTCAGCACACCTGACTTCACTGCTCAGAGTTGTGTCAGCTCCTGGACAATTTGTTGATTGGATGAGAGGAAGGAGATTTGCTTGGGGACACATCCCACAGCAAGTTCTTGGGTTTGGATTCAAACCTGGTTAACCCTGGTCAGAAACATGTCCTTTGCCAAGAGCAGGGAGGGTGGGAGGAGGAAAGGTGCTGTGCTCTGACAGAGTTCTGGTCCTTGTGTGGGGACGTGGGGCAGGCAGTACCTTCAGGGTGCTCAGATCTGCCTCTTCCCATTCCTAAGAGTGGCTAATCCTGATTTTCCAAAGGAAGTGAAGGACTGAGCCTTCCTGCACGACAGATGCTGATGGTGCAGTCTGGGTTCTTTGTAGGTGGAACTAAAGATTGTATCTTCCATCACAGAGCTGTGGAGTTACTTCCTTGTAATGCATTACCTGTACAGGACAGGGGAGTGTTATCTTTTATAAAGTTATATGGAAGAAAGTTAAAATACAGGGTGTTTATCTCACCTGTCTCTCTTTGATACCCTGTAAAATCGAATGAATACCAGGCAATAAGCTTTATTTTTTAATAGTCAGACAATCTAAGGAAAATACTGAGAACTTTTGAGCAAGGAGTGCTGTTTAAGAGCAGAAACAAAGTGGAGAGAAAGAGGCTAAGGAGTCTCAGCAGACAGATGAGCTGGAAAGGTAGAACAGAAGGTTTGTTTCCTGCAGATTCACAAGGTCTCAATACCCTTGGAGCTGCAGGCAAAGTCTGGCTGCTGCTAAAGGCAGACCAGGCCTGTAGGTCCCAGCTTTTTCTCAGTTTTATCCAATGTTGTGTTTCTATCCTGTGAACAGCCCTTAGGATTGTGGGCTAATAGAAGTGGTTAAGTAAAACCAGTGTAGTGCTTGCTAGGCTTCTGATGAATTCAAAATGCAACCTCTCCAAAATAACCCTTTGCTAAAGGAGATTTGCTCTGAGGGTTGGGAAAAATGAAATCTAAATCCCAAGCACTGTAATCTCCTTCTGCAAGGCCCCACCATCCTTCCTAGAGAGGAGCTGTGAGGCTGCTCTTAGCAGAGCTCTCAGGCTCTCAGTGATTGCGTTGACATCTTGTGGAGTACACGTTTGATGACCTCGCCAAGAAAGACGCAGGAGGGCGGCACCATGGCCTTCCCACGTGGATCTGGGATGTGCTCAGCTCTTCTGAAATCCCAGAGCCTCCCAGGAGGGCTGCTGAGCACCAAACCAGTTCTCTGTGGGTGCAGTGGAGAGAGCTGCAAACCCTGAGCCGCGCCTTCCCGAAATCAGCGCCGGGGTTCGGGCTGAGGTCCGGTTGCAGGATCAGGGGTGGAAATGTGCACACCTCCATGTCTCCTGGGTCCATGCTGGGTTCTGCACTGCAACATGCCTAACACTCTGTTGTGTAATCTGTGGTTTGGTGTCTGTGTTCCTCACTACTTTTGAAAACTTCCCTCTTTCTTCTTACAAGTGCAGTCAAAGTGTGGGGTCGCTGTAGGGATAACGCTCTGCAGTAACATTTGCATCAGTTTTGGACACGGGGGCAGGTTGGGTAGAAATTGGCATTTTTTTCTCCCCCACTTCACATTCAGACTCTTTGAACATCACACTTGTTTTTGCTAGTGTATGTCATACTCCCCAGCAAAATCACCTTGCAGTAACCAGCATTTAAATGCAAATGGTGGAATGTAATGCGAAATATTTCTCTGAAGTAAAAGCGAAAACAGTTTGAATATTGGCTGAACTGAAATCATTCTTTCTAAAAATGATTAGGACCTTCGGGAGAAAAACTGGGAAGCAATGGAAGCATTGGCATCAACTGAAAAATTGCTGCAGGACAAAGTGAACAAGACTGCCAAGGTTGTAATGTTGACTGCTAGAAATGATGCATTGAGCTAGAAGCAGATCTGCAGCTGGTTCTTTAAGTGAAATGGAGACATTTAACTTTTACTGCAGTTTAAGTATAATCTCTTCTGAGTGATCATTCATATACTTTCACCTCTGCTTCTTCCTGTTGTCTTTAGGTTGTTTGTTTTTTTTTTTAATGGTTAGTTTGTGGGCATGCTGACTTTTGATTTCTGTTTGCATAATTGTTAGAGCTGTTGTGAATTGGTTTTGATTTGTGGGGAGCTCCAGATGAAAAGCTGTGCTGGTGAGCAACCTGCTTTCTTCTACTGGGCTTTGGCTGTGCTTGAGCAAATCTGTTGGACCTGGGAAGAACCAGGACTTTATTATTATTATTAAAAAATCTGGGAGCTTCTCAGAAAATTCTCACCACAGCTGTGAATTTCCTCTGTGAAATCACGTGAAGCTTGCCAGGGAATATTGGACCAATGTTCAAAATGGTATGGGATGTGAATTGCTCTGACAGGAGCTTGTGTTTGCCATGGGCCTGATTTAGTGTTAACTGCCACTGTGCAGAACTCAAAAAAAAAAAAAGCATCCAACTAACCCTAAGAGCAGCAGTCAGGCAGCCAGGAGCAGAGGAGCTCTGCTTTGGGGTTGTGTGTCTGTCTGGAGCCGTCCCCGCTCTGCGCTGGCAGGAGCCTGTCCCTGCTCTCAGTGTGTGCTAACGCTTGCCTGCTTTCTCCTGCAGCTGGAAGACTTCAGCAAACAGCCTTTTGCTCCTTCATGGTGCCTCCTAAATTGCTGCCAACTAACACCCAGCACAGCCTCACCACCTAATGTCTCCTGTCTGTTTCTGTCTCTGAATCTCAACCTGCTCACACCACCGGTCCCTTGCAGCAGAGGAACTCAGAGCAGCCAGGCACTGATGTCAAAGGGAAAAACAATCCCAAATATCAGTGGAGGATTTTATCTGAAAGCTGCCCTTCTGTGCAGTGTTTCAGGCTTTCTACATTCCAGTTTAAATGAGAGCCTGAGTGTTGTATGGCTAAACTAACCCAATCTGCCACAAGCACAGCGAGCACATGTCCTGTGGCTGCTCTGCTTTTAATGTTAAATCCATGGAAGGACAGATCTGTGGTGCCTGGGCCTCTGGGTATTTATTTTTGCAGAGCACTAACAAAAAACACCTGGAGATTGTCACACAGCTCTAATAATTATCTCCCATTGCATCCAGGGTTGGGAAAAGAGGACGTAAGTGGCTTCCTCTTGAGTATTTAAAAGTAATGTTTGAAAGTCTTACTTTCTTGGCCTGGTTCAAATGTGCATTAACACAAAGTTTCCTTTGGATTTTAATTCTCTGTTTCCGAAGTGGTGACGTGACCTTATGGTGATTTTTTCACACCTAAAATTATTTTAAAAGTACAGATTAGAAAATAAAAATAGTTGATTGACTAAACCATTTGATTTTGAGCTCCTTTCAGTGGCAGGGCTGGTGCAATCTGTGGATGTAGTTACTCAGCACAGTGCAGTTTGTGTTGTGGACAAGTGAACAATGGTGTAATTTCTGTACAAACAGGCTAGATTGGAGGAGAACTTCAGAAAATAAAAGCTTAAGTGAGAATAAATGCAAAGGCCAAATTCTGAAGCAATTTGGTGCCCATTTCTGAAGCAATTTACTGCAATTTTAGAGACTATAGCTCCTTTCTCACTTAGAAAAAGACTTCCTGGGTTAAGTAAATTGCTGTAGGCAGAGGAGAGGCTGTTGCCAGGTCGATGAGTGTGGTGCCCAATGTCACCTGTGCCCTCCTCTTGCTTTAGGAGAAGCAGCAGCACTTGGAAGCTGCCGAGGTGGAGACGCGCCAGCTCCTCCAGAAGCTCTTCCCCAAAGTCTCTCTTCCTTCCAACATGGTAAGAGAAGGGGCTCTTATTTAACTCCTGCTGGGGTCAGGAGCTCTGCTCCTGCTGGGCTGGGCTGTCCTGGAGTGTTTCCTCACAGCCCCTCTGTCCCAAGGTTTTTGCAGTGGGGCGAGAGTGTCTCTCGCTGGTGATGCCTGTGCTTGCACAGGGAAGCAAAGCTGTGCATGGGTTGCTTCAAGAAGTGTTAAAAGAGCAAAATAAAGGTTATTAGCTTGTGGTTTTTATGCCCCAACATCTGACCTACCTGTCTGTGTTATTCAGTGTTTCACTGAGATAATAAATTTTCAGGGGTGGATAATGCCTGCTGTGTTTGCTCACTGGCACAGTGGGGATCTCTGTATTCCCAGCCTTTCCAGAGGAGCTGCAGTGCCTCAGTGACAGTTAATACAACTTTGGGGGTTTTATTTTGTTCCCAAGCACTGATTTCCAATTTAATATTTTATATTTTTGGTGGCTTTCAGTGATTTTTGGTGAATTTCAGTGATTTTTCAGGGAAAATGCCCTATGTTCATGGGGTTCAGATGGGGTGAACAACATCAAGTGAGTCTGGAAACACGGGTCCATTTAATTTATAACCCCTAGAGGTTTTGAGTATTCATATTTAAAGTTGTTCCCAAATGTGAAAGTAAGTGCCCTGATGAAAGGACTTTCTGTAAGGTTATAAAACAACCTTAGAGTTACACAGCATCTGCTTGAAGTGCTCAGGGATTGGGGGAAAGATTCCTTTGAATCTTCAACTCCTTATGCAGAGCCCTGACAGTTGCAGGGAGTCCTCTGTCACCCAGCTGCATTTCAGCTCATCCAGGCCCCCCTGAACTGTGTGTGTGTCTCATCCCCTCGTGCTCCTGGGCTGCTGCCAGCTGAACAACAACCACGGGGCTGTGTGTGAGCTCCAGGGACCTGGGGCACTGCTCCCCCAGCAGTGGGGAGGCAAATGTCCTGAGGAGAGCTCTCCTGAGGTCATTCTCAGCCTTAACTGAATGATTTCCCAACAGAGCCACAGTGAGTGGATATGTGGTTTTGAAAAGATGGCTAAAGAATACCTGAGAGAGGCTTCAGGATCTGAAGATGCCAAGGTAGGTACAAAAGATGGACAGCTGGTGTGTGGGTAATGGATTTGTCCAGTATAAATCTCACAAATTGTGCTGTGGGTTGGGAAGTTCAGGTTCTCACACAAGTCACAAGAAAATAAATTGCTTTATATTAATTCTAGAATGGTCTAGGTTAAAGATCATCCAGTTCCAGCCCCCCTGCCTTGGTCAGGGTTGTCAGTCACTAGACCAGGTTCTTTAAGCCTCATCCAGCCTGGTCTTGAACACTTCCAGAGATGAGTCAGCCACAGCTTCTCTGGGCAACCTGCTGTTCAGATATTGACAGAAATGTATTTGCATCTTTGCTAAGTACCTTGTGGAATTGTGAGTTCCTCAAATTGAAAATCCCCACTCTATTTTTTTAAAGTAATGGGGTTTTTTACAGTAACTCAACGTTTGTGACTGAGTATTAAGAGTTGTAGGTGAACACTGCACTTGCTGTTATTTTTTCATGGGTTGGAAAGGCAGAACTACCCAGGAGTGATACCACCTTGTTGAAATAAGATGAACAGAACTGAAATCCATCCACTGAGATGTGACTCTTGTGGTGCCTTTCCTCCTTTGCCAGGCTATGGAGCAGAAGTTGAAGGAGGCTGAGGAAATGCACATCCTGCTGCAGCTGGAGTGTGAGAAATACAAATCTGTTCTGGCAGAGACAGTAAGTGGGATGCCTGGTCACCTCTGTGATGTTCCAGCTGCCTTTCTTCTGCTCTGAGCTTTCAAATCCCTCTCTCTTCTTAGGAGGGGATTTTACAAAGGCTACAGAGGAGTGTGGAAGAGGAAGAAAGCAAATGGAAGATAAAAGTTGAAGAATCACAGAAGGAACTTAAACAGGTATTTCTGAAGTTGGGGTTTTTTTTCCTCAGCAGCCAGGCAGGCTCTGCTTGAAGTCACAGAGGGTGTCTGAGCTCTGTGAAGGCAGGTGTGGAAGAGCCCTGGCTGCCTGGTTTGATGTGTGCATGACCAGGGGATGAAAAAGGTGAAGCCTGCAACAAGTATAATAGGAATGATTCCTCATATCAATGGTGTTCTGATACTTTGCTTCATGTAAAGGCTGGGTTTTCACTTGTGAAGGAATGTATTTCCACTAAAGAGACTGAAAGAGGATTTGTTGATATCTTTAGATTTATGTTGCCATTTTTTGCAGAAGCAAGAAAAACAAACAGCACAGGTATAAAGTCTTTGACCATTATGATAAATCTGTGTCACAGAATCACAGGATGGTTTGGGTTGGAAGGGCCTTAAAGCTCAGCCAGTTGCACCCTCTGCCATGGCAGGGACACCTTCCACTAGCCCAGGTTTCTCCAAGCCCTGTCCAGCCTGGCCTTGGATAATTCCAGGGATGGGGAGTCCTTTGCAGATGCTGCAGGAAGCAGCCAAATAATAAATAATAATATTAGTGCTGATGGGATAGGAAGCCAAAGATTGACTGTACAGGTGTCCCATTGGTGTGCCTAGGAATATATATATTTTTCTGATCCTGGTAACTTGGACTCTGTTTTTATTGAGCACATAGGGGTTTTTTCTGAGTATATTTGTGAGCAGATATGGACTCTTGGTGCTAAAATTGAAGTATCATAGAATCAGAACAGTTTTCTGAAAGCTGTTAAAGTGCTGCTCAATCCATTCTGGTCAACTAATTACACTTGTAATTGCCTGTAAAGCTTTCTTTTTAGGAAGGCTCTGTTGATAGCAAAAGTGGAGGAAAAAAGGGCTTTTATGTTTATTTTCTAATCTAGAATTAAAGTAGGTCAAACAGCTTTTTTTTTTTTTTTAAGTAATTTCTAAAGTATCTCTGCTTAGTAAATTTGAGTGCCACTGTGTGAGTCTGGCAGCAAACAGATGATTTATAAACATCTTGTTTGAGGGGCTTATAAAGGCTGTCAGATCTGGAACTATAGATGTGCTGCCATCTGCTGCACTTACACAGCCCCAAATAAGGCTAAAAATGCTGGGTTTGGGTCCATGCATGGTGAGTATTCCTAGTCTAGGGAGGATATTTTCCTTACCATGGCTAATGGACAGCTGGATTAGTGTTTCTATTCCAAATCTTTCAAGCACTGGGCTCTAAGTGTGTCAGAGAACTTGGGCTGGGAGTAGGTAGGAATGGTGTAGACTCAGTAAATTGAATTATTTGAGTGAACATCTTATTTTATTCAGCCACTCTGATTTCATCCCTAATATTTTTAGGATAAAATATTTAGATATTTAGGAAAAAATATTATAGATAATTTCTACAATCTTGTGTATTTATGCAGAGTTTATCTCAGACCAACCCAACTAAATATCTTTATTTTTCCCCCAAACTGCAGGTGCGTTCCGTGGTCACTTCTTTGCAGCACGAGGTGGAGAGGTTAAAGGAAGAAAACAAAGAAGTTGAAACTGTAGGTGCAGGTGGTTTTTTCTTCTTGTCTTTGAAGCTTTATGTTGTTGAAACACAGTTTATGCTTGTGCTGTAAATCTGAACTTCTCCCAAGCTGTGCTGCAGTTTAACCTGAGCCTTTGGGGCAGGGTTTTTAAAAGGCAGAGAAAAGTTGTTCTGGGTTTTACTTCTGTACTCACCCACTGGGGCTCTTTCTTGGGAGGCTGAGCAGTTCACTGCTTGTTGACAATCATGGGCTTGATTCTTTCTCTTTTTGTCTTGTTTTTGATGTTTAAATCTGCAGCCTGATGTTTAAATCTGTGCAATCGCTGGGCTTGAAATGCTCTCAAAACATCGTGGAATATCTGATAGAAATTTAGAGCCAATTATAAATCAAGCAAATGATACTGCAGGGAAGCACTGGAAACACCTGTTTTAACTCTGTTTTTCTGTTTCTAGCTTAAAAAAGAGAGAGAACATTTGGAAAGTGAACTAGAAAAGGCAGAAATAGAACGATCTACTTATGTTTCAGAAGTCAGAGAGGTAAACATAATTGTCCAAGCTGTACTATTTTTTTTTTTGTTTTGGTTACCAGTTGGCTGGCAAACTAACCTAGTGCTTAGCCCCTGTGGCTGAGGAGTTTTGTGTGCTTGTGACCTTAGGGTAGAGCAGCACACTAATAACTGAGCAGAAGAGAACGGGCATACTAAGGAGACAAATCCTAAAACTCTAAACTTCATTTCAGCTCAAAGATCTCTTGACTGAATTGCAGAAAAAACTTGATGATTCATATTCTGAAGCAGTAAGACAGAATGAAGAGTTAAATTTGGTAAGAAGCTTGTTGGGCACAAACGAGGCTCCCAGCATACGTCTGAAGCAGAGACTTATTTCAAATCCTGTCTGTTCTGCTAACCTCTTCAGCCTGATATTTTTGTCCATTGAAATCATTTATGTAGTCTGACTTTTACAATTTGTCTCTTTTCTCTGCTCCTAACAATAGCATGTCTGGTTCTTAAGACTTTTTCCCAAAGTCTGTAAGACTTTCATTCCTGAAACTTCTTGAGAAGATTTGCAGTGTAGGCATATGCAGCAGCAAGTGTAATGTCCTTGGAGCAACAAAAGTGGTGCTCTCATCAGTTTAACTGGAGGATTATTCTCCTCTGGTGGGGTTTTTTAATCCCCCAAAGCTTTTGAGGATGCAGCAGGGCCATCCATGCTCTGACTCTGCAGAGCCTTTTCCGTCCTGCTCTGTATGAACAGAAATTGGCCAGACCCAAAGTTGGATGAATTCAGAGTATTCAGCCATTCAGCTGCTGACACCCTGCTGTGGCTGAATGGCTGTGCTGGCTTGGTGCTTGCATGTGTTCCAGCCTGTTTGGCTAGAAATGCTTCCAGCCAATAATGCTCCTATAGCAGCTTTCTCAAGAAGGACTTGGATTAACAGGATAGACCTAAGGATGCATGGTTTTCCATTTTGAGCCCTTTTCCTTCTCACTTGTTTCAGTGACCTGTTTTTTAAGGCTGCAGGAGCAGTCAGAGCCTTCCTCTGCTTGTGTTTGGCCAGTGCTTTCCTGCTTTTGAGCCAGAATTAGGGAGGGTTGTCCCTGTCACCATGTCTGTGGGATGATGGGACAACCAGCCTACTGCCACTGATATAACTGGGCTGAAATAGTTGATTTAGAAAAATCACCACCACCACAGTAACAATGTGCTTAAGTTAATGGTGCACTAGCCTCAGCAAGCAAAGCCTCTCATTCTGAAAGCAAGGAAAATGGGAATTGAATGCATATCTGGGAGTTAATCAGTAAAATTTATTATGTCTGTGCACAACAAAAGCTTTAAAAGCTGAGCTCCCTGCTAGGGCAGCTTGAGTGCAATGTGATGGTGCTGTGCTGGGGAGGATGTGTTAAACAGCCACCTCCATGCAGCTGGCTCAGGAATGCTGTCTGTCCTGAGTGTGTGTGAGTGGCTTCTGCAGGAGGCTGAGGAATAGAAATTGTGGCATTTCAGAATGGGTTCCCCACTATTTAAAAGGTAAGCAAGGAAAAAGTGAAACTGTAGAGGAGCTTCCTCAAAATGTGTAAGCCCAGCATTCAGCAGCCCAGGTGCTCCAAAGGGGGAAGCCTTCCAAGGGTGGGACAAACACAATGTGTAGGTTTGGAGTCAGTAAAAATTCAGGGCTCTGAGTAGCCCATTGTTCCCTCCTTTAATCTCCTGCTGGCTTCCAGGAAGATTGACAGCAGGAATAGTGAACATTAGCACAGCACACTTCAGAGGCACAAATCCAACAAAATTGGCACTCGAGCTCCTTGTTAGCACTTCTGTTTGAGGCTCAAGCCTCAAGTGCTCTGGCTGGTTCTGTGTGCTGTATTGAAGAGCAATCAAAATATCCTTTAAAAAACTGTGTATCCTTTGGAAAGGCTGCAGTTTAAGTACTGACTGCAGCCAGTACAAAGTATTCATCCCTCTTGACTGAAATAGTTTCACTGTTTTGGATTGAATCTAAACACAATCGACAAGTTAATATCCCCCTGTCAGTGATTCGTGCCTTGATGTGCCATTAACAGACTGGTTAAGTCAACATAGTTGTAGTAAGTGGTGCTTTATTAAGTTGATAAGTAGAGCTTTTTAGTTTATTCAGCAGTAGAGAGACTGTTTAGCCTGCTCTAGCAAGATGACAATCTTCATTTTTGCATATTTGCTGTGAATTAAGTTGGAGTCTGGGCTGACTCCCTTGATAAGGATGCTGGAGAGGCTGATGCTCCTCCTGGAATGGAGGGGCAAAGTTGAAACCACTCATAAGGAAGCCAATGCCAACCACGTTTTTGTCTTCTGCAGTTTCCATTCTTTACCTTTATCTTTACAGATGGAGTCTCTCTTCCTTGACTGTCCTGGTAAACCTCATCATACGTGTCCACTAATCCCCTGTGTGCAGTAATTGTTAGTAAATCTGACTCCCTTTGCAGTCCATGTGCACTGGGTTAATCCCTGGGACAGACAGAGGAGATCTGTGTGCCTGAGTGGAACTGATTTGCTTGGTTACTCTTTTGCAGCTGAAAACGCAGCTAAATGAAACACTATCAAAACTCAAAGTTGATCAAAATGAGAGAGAAAAAGTAGCTGGTGACTTGCCCAAGGTAAGCAGAGACCCTTAGCAGTTGCACATTTAAATGTTAGCAGAATCCCTCAATGTCTGTAGTTTTGCAGTGCTGGAAATGATGATTTGGAACTCGATTTGAGCTAGTGGAGTGTCTTGCTCCACTGGCTGGGACTGTAAGAGCTCTACCTGCATGTCAGAAATGCATCAAACTGCAGCTAAAATGATAATGATCAAATGAAAGGATAAAACTGCAGCTAAAAGCTCTGTTTAATCATCCTTCTTGAAAGACTCCCTTGTTCATGATCATTTTATGCCACTAGGTACAAGTGGTGATTTGGGGCTGACAAATAATTCTTTATTTAAAAGAAACCCCAGCCTAACAAAACAGCCTTCCACCCACACTACAGGTTTTTAAATCCACTCTCAGATGGCAGGGGGTTACAAACTGCTTTACAAAGCATCTGCCCCTTTGCCTGTGGGGACATATCCACTGCAAATCCTAAAAGTTGGATCTGTGCAAGTGTGATGGGACAAACAGGTGGGTTTCCTGTGCTTTCCCTCAGTGACAAGATGGGTTGGAGTGGAAAATCTTGAAGCATGAGAGGTCTCAGTGCTGTCTGTCACTCCAGAAACAAAGGTGTCATGAGAGGATTGGTAAATGGAGACAGGAGCAGCCTGGGGAGTGGCTGGGCTCTGACTCCAGGCTCTGCAACACCTTGTTCCTCCAGCATAGTATCAAACTGGGCTGAGTTCTTCCAGGGTTGGAGTGGGAAATGCTGTTGGGGGATTATCTTGTCCTGGACAGGGATAGATGATCACAAAAGCACTGGAGGAGGTGAGAAGCTAAAGGAACCCTGCTGTAATAAAGAATTTTAAACATTTGCTCTGGATGGTTGTGTTGGGTGTTGACATACAAAGCCAGCTGTGCTGATGTCCATGGTTCATGGTATATCCTACATACATACAGAGCAGGGGTTAGGATTTTGGAGACCTGCACTCCTGCTCTTGTGAAATTTACTGCATGATTTTTTACCTAATAACCTGATGTGAGACTATTAAAACTTCCCTGTAGGATTGCTCTCAGATGCAGACAGGCTGACATGCAACATGCTGATTGTGAAGGAGACATGTCAGGCTTGGCAAATGGGTTGGTCCCTGGAGCAAATCTGGCAAAAACCAGATTTCCTCCTGAGCAGTGATTTCCTGTGTCTCTGGTGCTCTCAGGGAGATGGGGCTTTGCTAAATTGTTGTGCCTTCCCTGTTTCTTTCTTCCTTCTTTTTTTTTTTTAATATGTCTTTTTTTTAATCCTGTCTTTTCCTTACAGGCCCAGGAGTCTTTGGCAGCTCTGGAGAGAGAAATTGGGAAGGTTTTTGGGGATGCCAATGTTATTGAAAACAGCGACGTTTGCACAGACTCGGTGAGTGATTCCTGGGGCCACTCAAATCTCAAAGTGGCAATTTTGGGAAGTGAGGCCCAGCAGAGGAACAGGATGTTTGGGTGACTGGGGCTTTATCCACTGCTGCAGCTTGCCAGGATGTCAAGGATTCACTGGGAATTTTGCTGCTGTCAGGATCGTGACCTCCTTCCTGTGCCTCGCATTTGCAAGGAGGGAGGGGAGGGATTCTGGGCTTTTGGTGGATTTTTGGTTTGGTTTGGGCAAAAGTGGGGAGATCCCCAGACTTGTCCCCTCAAGAAGGGAAAAGGGAAACCAAAAATAACTCTGCTGATGACTAATTGGGCTGAAAACACAGCTGGGTTTGCCCTTCTGACATCAGTAATGCCAAAGAAAGGCAGTCTTGCACAACCTGTAACACTCAGGCAGAGATTCTCTTGCCAGCACGTGGTTCCTTCTGCTCCTCTGCAGCTGTGGCCAAGAGCCAGAACTCGATTTCAGCTGGTCCTGGCACCTGGGAATTTGTGTTGACCTTGATGTGGCCCAGCAGCAAAATGTTGCTAAGATGAGCTTCAGGCCTGAGTGGGTGGGTGGAATGTGCTGGTGTTCCTGGATCCTCCAGCAGTGACATTCCAGCTTTTGGGTCTGGAACTGGTTCACCTAAAGACACCACCTGCACAGGGGGCTGGGCTGGAGCTTTGCCAGTGCCTTTTTCCATCTCTGGCAAAACCAGCTTTCACACCAGCCCTGGAATAGCTTTCCAGAGGGCATTTGGGAAGGCTGAATGAAGGAGATTCTTTGCCAGCTCAGTGGTGTCAGTGCAGCTCATTCCCCATTTTCTTCTGAGGGACAGAGTGGAAGGACCTGCTGTCATTTGAGGGGCAGAGGAGCTCTTGCTGATAGCAGAAATAATTTATAGCAGCTCCTTTTAGCTGCTGAACCAAAGTGGCTTCATCAGCTGTGAGAGGAAGCTCGGGGTCCTCTGAGGAGAGCTGCAGGAAAGCCTTTGTAGTCATTAGCAGGAATGAAATGGCTTTTCCAGGCTCATCACTCATGGATGCTGATGCACCCCTGTGCCTGGCTGGCTGTGGTTGAGCCAGAGATGCAGCTGGGCCTGAGAGCTGATTCCTGGAGGAGGGGAGGCTGCTGAGCCCTCCCTGTGTTCCCAGGGGAGAACAGGGGTTTTGGTGCTGATGCCTTGTGGAGGCTGACCTGGAACAGAGACTGGACTCAGCTAAAGAATAAAGAAGGGATTTATTGAAAGGCCTCAATGGATCCACCTTGGGCAGCACAAGAGCCCAGCCAGGGCTGCACCCAAAATGAACCAAAATGGACACAAAATGGACAGCTGGTCATGGGGTCTCTGACTTTTCTAAGTTCTGCTCCATTTGCACCTTGCAGTTCATTGTCCCATCCCAGCTTTAGCCCCTGCAGTCCCACCCTGCTTGTTTTTCTCTCTTCAGCCCACGGAGTTTGTGCTCCTGGCCTGAGATTTGGGTCATTTGTCCTTGGTGCCCAGCTGGAGCAGGAATTTTGTTTTGTCTCCCTGCTCTGTGCAGGGACCATCCCTAATATGGGGAGCTCACCATCCCCTGATATGAAGCCCAGACCCACACACTGAAGCAGCACAGAACCTGAAAAATAGAAAAGCTAAACCTGAGGCATCAGTACCAGGCAGGTGCTGTGTCCCTGTCTGCAGCAGGCTGGAGAAAAGCCTTCTCAGGCCACTCCCCAGCTCTCTGTGCTGTGCCTTCATGGCTCACCAGGTGCTGCATGGGGACAGCAGTGCCATCAGCCATCTGTGGCTGGTGGCTCTGGCAGCCCTCCTGAGCTGGGTGTCACTGGATGTGCCCTGTGGTGGCCCAGATGTGCTCCTTTGGTTTAATTGCCTCACCCCACAAAACCCCTGGGGCTCTCACATTGCTCTGCTCTTGCTGCACATCGTGGAGCCCAGGTTTCTGCCAGAATATCCATGGCTTTATTCTAAAGAGGAGTGTGGAAAAACAGTCCTAATAAACCTGCAATTAAGCCTTCATTAATAAAAATACATTAATTGTCTAAGCAGCACTCTTGACAGGTAGCCATTGGCAGAGGCTGGAATTAGAACATTATCTTTTCTCCAAGCCTTTTCTGCTGCCTTTTTTTTTTCCTCTTTTTGAGGGGGAGAAAAGGAAACTGTCTCCCCAGAAGCCTAAAAACCCAGCTGAAAATAGCTCTGAGATCAAAAAAGAAAGTCTTCCAGCCACTTCCACCTAGCAACAGTGCCTCTTTTTTTTTTTTACTAAGGACCTGAAAACACATGCTTGAAAATGAACATATTTGTTCCTTCTGGGTGCTGGAACCAACCCACAAAATTGAGAAATGATACTTGCATAAACCCTCAAACATGCTCAGAGTGTTTTCTTTGCTTTCTATTTAAAAATAGACCATTTGGGGTTTCTAATCAGCTGCTTTGTCACTTATGGGACCAGCTGATGACTAAAGGGGGCTTTTAGTGTGCTTTAAGGAAGTCATTTATATTCAGCAGCTTGCTTAGGCACTCAGCTTATTTTGAGGCTTGTGTGCAATCTGATGTGCTTCCCCCCCTCCAAATCTCAGTGCAGAGCAGTCCATCTCTGCAAACTGGGACTGCCATGTGTGTGAAACAGCCAAGGGGAATCTGTCCACACTGCTGGGTCTGGAATCTCAGGGCCTTCCCCACTACCATCCTCTTCCTCTCTTTGTCCTCATCTCCCAGAGAAGTGGATCACAGAATCCCAGAATGGTTTGGGATGGAAGGGACCTTCCAGTTCCACCCCCTGCTAAGGGTGGGGATGCTTTCCACTATCCCAGGCTGCTCCAAGTCCTGTCCAGCCTGGCCTGGAACACTTCCAGGGATCCAGGGGCAGCCACAGCTTCTCTGGACACCCTATGGACACCTTCCCCACCCTCCCAGGGAAGGATTTATTCTGTTTTTCTGACCTAAATTTCCCCTCTTTCCCCCAGGTCATGGAGAGCACAGGGCTGGGCTCAGCAGGGTGAGGCAGCTGTGCACTCCTGGGTTAGCAGGAGCTGCAGGAGGACTGAGCTGAGCCCAAAGCCACTGGGATCCAGTCAGGATTGGCCCCAGGAGGATTGGGGATGTGTCTATAATTAATGAGTGAGCACTGCCTGGGATTAGTGAGGTCACAGAACAGGAGGGAGATGCAGTAAATGAGGGAGGGAGTGAGGAGCTGTTCCCAGAGGGGCTGGGAGTGCACTGGGGGCTCCTTCCTTGCTCCTGCTGTTCTGTGCTGCTGCCCAGGCAGCCTCACTGCTGCCCAGAGCTGCACTAATTCATCTCTTGGCCTGCTAATTGCCTTTACCTTTCCAC
This sequence comes from Fringilla coelebs, assembly GCF_963513975.1. NCBI lineage: Eukaryota > Metazoa > Chordata > Aves > Passeriformes > Fringillidae > Fringilla > Fringilla coelebs. The sequence continues at coordinate 3,849,652 of NC_140034.1, forward strand.
TTCCATCAGTCTGTGTGAGACTGCTAAGCCAAGTCTCAGCCTTGACAGACCTGATTTTCTACTTTAATAAGGGTAAAACAGGTTAAGGCTACCCTAATACAGATCCCAATGATTTTTTTTTACAGTAGAAAAATGTTTACCAGTTTACAGGAGTGAGAGCTTTGCTGTGGATTGTTTTGTTCTCTTGTCTGAGCCCGGTTCCTGTAATGGTGCAGGTGCTTGAGTTTGATTTACTGCTCATTTTGCATTTCCAGCCAAATGGGAGCAGGGAAAATGGCTCTCTCTGAACTCCCTCTAATTTCCCTGGAGCTCTGGGGAGAGATTTGCACCCCTATTATGCATCAGTCTCATTCTGTGGGTAACACCAGAGCTGGGCTGAGGGATGCTGAGAGCCTGCAAACACCTCAGAGCCCCTGTGGAGAATTGGGTACTTGTGCATTGCTGACACCATGGCACAGCTGCTGATTTTTAGCTGTTAGATTTCAAGGCAAAGCTCTCCTGCAGGTGATCTGCATGTCTGTGTTCTGAGCTGAATAAGGAGCACTAGGGTGGGTGTGTTGGATGTGGAGTGCTCTGTGCATCTCTGGAGGAGTTAATCAATAAATATAATAAAACAGGGGTTAATTAATCAATAAATGTATAATAAAACAGGGATTACACAGCAGTGTTAGCCCAGGCTGACAGGCAGGGAGGCAGGAGGAGGAGAGCCCATCTTCAGCTGAGACACTTCCTGATTAAGAAACTTGATTTCTTAGGAAAAAAAAAAAAAGGCTTTTATTTTTGTTTCAAAACACAAGCTCAGCATTTTCATTTCAGCACAGGAAACTTTCTGGCTCATGGTAACTTTCATTTTTCTTTCTCTCTGTGTTTTCTGGTGCTTGGACTATTGTGTGAAGCCCCCATTTAAGTCCAGGTGTTGGTGGCAAGTGGGAATTCCCCAGAGGTGTGAAGCAGAGGGTGAATCCATGGGATGGCTGTGGCTGGGGAAGGGTGTGGATCTCCAGGCAGCTCCAAATGCTGTTTCACAGCTGGAGCTGCCTGGGGCTGGGCTGTTGGGTGCTGCTAAGGTCACATCCCTCAGCTCCTCAGTCACACCCAGTCCTTGGGGCTGCAGCAGTTCTGCTGTTGCAGCTCTGGGGTCAGGACTTGGCCTCTGATGCCTTGTGGAGGCTGCCCTGGAACAGAGACTAGACAGGGTTAAAGAATAAAGTTGGGATTTATTGAAAGGCCCCAATGGATCCACCTTGGGCAGCACAAGAGCCCAGCCAGGGCTGCACCCAAGATGAACCAAAATGGTCCCAAAAGGGACAACTGGTCATGGGGTCTCTGACTTTGATAAGTTCTGCTCCATTTGCATATTGGAGTTAATTGTCCCATTCCAGCTTTAGCCCATCAAGTCCCATCCTTCAGCCCATGTTGTTTGTGCTCTTGGGCTGAGATTTGGGTCATTTGTCCTTGGTGCCCAGCTGGAGCAGGAATTGTTTTGTCTCCCTGCTCTGTGCACAGAGCTCACCATCCCCTGATATAGAGCCCACACACTGAAGCAGCACAGAATCTGAAAAACACAAAAGCTCAAACCTGAGGCATCACCTGTGCACCCTGGGCTCTGTCATAAACCACATCTGTGGGGCTTCAGCCAGGCTGGTGGGGAAATAACCTTTGAGGCTGGATCAGCTGTGGATACCTGCACAGTTCCTGGCAGCAGGGAGGGCTGGAGTCCCAGGCAGGGAGGGTGGGAGCTGGATGTGCAGGTGGTTCCCTGGAACAGGAAAGGGCTCCTTGACTTTGAACCATCTTCTCCTTAAATGTGGCCATAACCCTCTGACTGACAAGAATTGTTCCCTTCTGCACCACGGGTTGTAATTTTATACAGAGGATCTAATTCTGGGCTTTCTTGGTAATTAGATTGTAAATGAGTTTTTAATGATTTCCTTTTTTTTCCTTCTTTCAGGAATTGAGTGATAAAAGGAGAAATGTGGTGGTGAATCTTACCCAGGATGTGGGTCACCTCAAGAAGCTGCTGGTGTCAGTAAGCCAAATGCTGTCAAAGGGATGAGGACACTACAGCCAGGTGGGTGTGGACAGTGGGGAAGGCCACTGGTGTGTTATGGTGGGACTTTGTTCAAATTAACAACTCTCATGTCAGAATATGAGGCTTTTTACAATCAGTGAATTATTATGGTTGGAAAAGCCTTCTGAGACCGAGTCCAGCCTTCCCCCAGTTCTCCCAAGGCCAGCAGTCACCATGTCCCCAAGTGCCACATCCAGGGATGGGGATTCTATCACTGCCCTGTTCTAATGCCTGACCCTGCTAACACTTGCAGTGAAGAATGTTTCCCTAATACTCATCCAGATCCCACATGCAAATCATAAAAAGCTCCTGGTAGGGACTGGATTTGTTCCTCTCTGGATGCACCTGTCAGTTAGCTGAGACTAATCTTCTGTCCCTCATGTAGGCAGGGAATTCCACCCCTCCCTGCTACTCCCTGCAGCAGGATGCCCCAAGTTTTGTTCTCCCAGAGCCTTTTTTCCTCTTTGTTTGCTCCACCAGCAAACTGTCTGCACTCCCATGCTCTGATTGCTTTGGGGTGGAGGATATTAAATAACCCACAGCAGTGGCTGGAGTGTCTGAACACCAGCCTGCCCTCAGCTCTTCATCCAGTTACAGACACGTGGGCAAGGCTTTAATTTTAATACTCAGCCAGCTTGGAAACCTGGTGATTCCCAGAATTCACAGAATCACTGGGTTGGGAGAGACCTCCAAGATCATCCAGTCCAACCCAGCCCCAACAGCTCAACTCACCCCTGGCACCCAGTGCCACATCCAGGCTTTGTTAAACACACCCAGGGATGGGGACTCCACCACCTCCCTGGGCAGAACATTCCAGAACTTCTTCCTGATATCCAACCTGTATTTCCCCTGGTGCAGCTTGAGGCTGTGTGCTCTGGTTCTGTCAGTGCTGCCTGGAGAAAGAGCCCAGCCCAGCTGAGCACAGGCACCCTTCAGGAGTTGTAGATAAAGTTAAATAACCCAGAGTCAGCTGAAGGTTGGATAAGCTCAAGACACTGAACTTTTTAAGGAAGCTGATGCAGATTTGGGTCTGAACTGGAAACTGTCTTGGGAGGAAACTGAGTGAGGAGTGTCAGAGCTCCCTTTCATCTGCTGAGGATGGGATTTGTTACATTCCTGATTCAGGAGCTTTTGATGCTCCTGCCTGTGTAAAGCAGGGGCAGCAGAGCTGGCAGAGGGTACTTGGGTGTCCAGGTGGGAGGGAGAGAGGAGCTGCTGCACCTTGGCTGCTCTGGGAGGCTGCTCCACCCATGGAAATGCAGGCAAGGTGCTGGAATTATGGAATTATTATAACCCTCCTTGGGAGGCTGCTCCTCTGACCTGGTGATTTGTGTTTCTCTTGCAGAGTGAAATCACGGGGGAATCGTTCATTTGAGGATAGCAGAAGGCATTGTATTATATTTTGCCAAATTAAAGCCTTATTTATGTTTTCACCCTTTCTACTTCGTCAGAAACACTGAACAGAGTTTTGTCTTTTCTAATCCTTGTTAGACTACTGATTTCAAAGAAAAAACCCCAACTCTGTAGACACCTCCAGAGTTTAGTTTTATAATAAAAACAAACCTGTTTGGATAATTAGACCTTTACATTCCTGGAGAGACAGTAAACACATAATCTTTTATCTTATTTTGCTCAATAAAACTTGTTCAGAAAATTCCAACGTGGTAAAGTCACCGATGGGAAATGACATTTTAATACTGATGTTGTACACTGTTTTACTTAATTACATTTTTGGGATTAGCTGCCTCTGACTTCAACCTCAAGTAAACACACTCCTTTTTTTTTTTTTTTCTTTTTTTTTTTTTTTGGGTTGCTAATGTAATCAGTTTTTGTAATGGTGTCAGCAAATAAAGGGATGCTATTATTCAAGGTGTTCCTGCTCTCTTCTTTCAAGTGAGTTTGGATGACTCAGGTGAGGTTTCCACCTCTCCCCTCCCCAAAATGAGCATCAGGCTGCACCCACTGTGCTTGTTTTTGGGCAGAGGAGGAGGCACCAGCTTTTTAAAAAATACAAGAAATCCCCATCAAAGTGCCAATTAAATTGTGGTTCTGTGCCATGTGTTGTCTTTGGGAAGGATCAGGGAGTGCCAGGGGGAGGAACACCTGGAAACACTGGATGTGGCAAAGCCCAAAGCCAGTGGTGAGCAGTGTGTCCATCTGCCCCAGATCCACCCCTGGCTGGAATCTGGGCTGGGAGAAGTTTTTTTAGAAGGCTTGAGGATGTGATTATCTGAGGGAAGGTGATAAAACAGGGGTCAGTCATTAATTGGGGGTTAATTGCAGAGGTGAAACAGATCAAACTGCTCACCCTGAGCTGTTCACACTCCCCTCTGTGCTGGTTTTTAGTTAATATTTGGCCTTCACCAGGCAGGAGGTAAAGAAGCCTCTTCCCTACATGGTTCCAGTGATGTGGATCATGCCAAGTCCTGCTGAGAGCTGTGAAATAGCTCAGAAGAGGGAGAAAAAACCTGGAAAATGTGGTTTCCTCACAGCAGGAGCTACCCCTGGTCTCCAGCTGTGGCCACTGAAGTGTTGTTTCATGGAGTTGTTATTCCATGGAGTAAAACTGCAATGCCATTAGCCTGACTTGTGTAGGTGTTTGATGTGGAGAGACATCCCTGCAACTGCAGATCCAAGGAAAATCTGAACCCTGCAGGGTCTCCACACTCGCCCTGGTTGGGGTCAGAGGCTCTGGCAGGTGTCCAAACACCTGTTCTGGGGTGTAAGTGGCAGTTTAATGGATCCATGCAGGTTTGACTGGATTGAAATGATTTAAGAACATAACCCAGGAGCTTCAGTGGGGATGGTTTGGGCTGGGGTGTCCCTGTGGCTCTGATCCTTTCCTGCCCCTCTGGGAGTCCCCTTGGCCACCCATGCTGGGAATCTCCTCTGAAACATCATCCCAGTGGGATCTGGGCTCTGCAGGCAAGGTGATGTCCTTTTGTCCTTTATTCCTTCAAAAGGAGCTTTGCAAATGCTGGAGGTGCCTCATTCAATAAATAAATAAATGCTTTTGGAAGGGACAGCAGTGCCTGGAGAGCCTCTGGATCATTCCCGTGTCTCCAGGCTCTTGACTTTCTGTGGGCTGAGCTGCAGAGCAGGGGGTGAAGCTGCTGCTGCAGCGCTCAGTTGAAAAGGGCAGAGATTTGCAGCATCATTCCCTTTCTCTCTTGGCAGGAATTCTCCCTGGAGAGGACGGGAGATCTTTTCATTTTGAAACTTAAGCTCAGGTTTTTATTTGGCTTTAGGGGATGTACTGAGGTGTTAGAGGCAGCTGTGGAAAGATCCCCTGGAAAGCTCAGCTGAGCAAAGGCTGATCCCTCTCTGAAGGGTGAGGAGAAGTCAGGCTGGCTCCCCAGGAGCCCTGGGAAGAGGGAAGGATGCTGTTCCATCTCACTGTCCTCTCCAGCCCTGAATAAAACCCCACTCACCTCCAATGTGGTCACTGAGAAATTCCCCCCTGAGAGAAAATGGCATGAGAAAAACAACAATTGTGAAAGTGTGAGAAGCTGATTCATCAGGGCAAAGGTAGGGCTGGTGCCTGGTGCGTTCCCAGGGCTGGGATCTCCGCTGAGCTCCAGCCCTGGTGCCCAGCCAGGCCGGAGAGGAGCAGGATGGTGTCTGCCTGCACTAGAGGGAGACAATAGCTAATGGATACAGGGATGCTCTTCTTGGAAAAAAGCCCAAAGTGGGATGTTCAGATGCTGGCAAATGGATTTTTTTCTGGTATTTGTTTAGTTTTTTGGAGGTGATTTGCACCGGGGAAGCCTGCACTGGGTGATGTGGGGCTGAGTGCTGCTTGTGCAGCCTGGCTCCTCTACAAACCTGGCTCCTCCTGCTTTCAGCTCAGCATCAACCCTCAGAATGGGAATGGTGATGCCTCAGGTTCAGCTTTTCTATTTTTCACATTCTGTGCTGCTTTAGTGTGTGGGTCTGGGCTTCATATTAGGGGACAGTGAGCTCTGTGCACAGAGCAGGGAGACAAAACAATTCCTGCTCCAGCTGGGCACCAAGGACAAATGAGCCAAATCTCAGCCCAGGAGCACAAACAACATGGGCTAGAAAGACAAAAACAAGCAGGGTGGGGCTGGATGGGCTGGAGTTGGAATGGGACAATGAACTGCAAGATCCAAATGGAGCAGAATTTATAAAAGTGAGAAACCCCATGGCCAGTGACATTTTGTGACCATTTTGGTCCATCTTGGGTGCAGCCCTGGCTGGGCTCTTGTGCTGCCCAAGGTGGATCCATTGAGGCCTTTTAATAAATCCCTACTTAATTTTTAAACTCCATCTAGTCTCTGTTCTAGGTCAGCCTTTAGAAGGCATCACTGGAGGTGCAGGGGAAGGCTCTGAGGTGTCCCCCTGAATTTGTGCTGCCTCTCCTGATTCCCTCCCACCCTTTCCTGGCTGTATCCAGCACTGGGGAGCAGCAGGTTGTTTACCCAGGAGCTGCTGCTGCCTTTTCTCAGGCACTGACTCACTCAGCTATTTATTCTTGTGATTAAAAAAGGAAAGCTCATGCAGCTTTCATCCGACCCCAAATCTTTCAGCTGGTTTTGCCACGTTAGCCCTCTGCAGTGACACAGCTGGGTGTCCTCCCGGGGTCCCTGTGTGACCTTGGCTTTCTCCTGCAGCTCTCTCAGGGATGGTTGCACTTTGGTGGTCACCAAAGGGCTGGCCAGGCTGCTTTTGGCACAGGGGTTGTGCTGGGGGAGTCTTCTGTGGGTCTTGGTGGAAGCTGAGTGGAGGGAGTTTCTGCTGGCTGAGTGGGAATTCCTGAGGGAGCAACCAGAAGGTGAAAACTTCCTTATTTCTGCCAGGCTTCAAGGTTAAACATCATCTTCAGCAAAAATTCCTCCCTGGGCCCAAACTGTGCTTGTGCCCTGGCTGGAGAGGAAAGGTTTTGGGGAGAAAGCTTCTGGTGATGCTCTGGGATGTAAAGTCTCCAAAAGCTTTAAAACAAATTGGAGATGATTGCTGCTTTCCCAGCGTTCCAGCTTTCTCTCCCATCCTGTTGGAGATGTCACAAATCCCTGTGGATCCCCTGGGCAGGGGCTGTGGGGGGAGCAATGGGCAAGGGGTGCTCCTTGGAGGGAGATTTAACCAAATATCTTCACAGAGGGTGTCTTATCTCCCAGACTTGCTTAAAACAGGGCTGGACTCATTCCTGAAGGCTCAGGTTTTGCTGAGAGCTCTGCTTGCCACAGGGGCAGGATTAGTCTGAGCTGGAGCTTCCTCTGGATGTCTTGCCCTGTGAGACTGCCAGTAGAAGTCTTGAGGAGTTTCCCAAGTTTGTAGGAATGAGCAGAAGTGCAGGAGAGCCCATGGGAGTGCCAAGGCTTGCTCAGGAGCTCACTGGGGGAGGTGACCTGGGCTGTGTCCCCTTCAAACCCCACCTGGTGCTGTGACACGGGGATGTACAAAACATCTCATTTCTGCTTGAATTTCTACATTTCCTTTTTTTCCCAAGGGCATCTCTGGGAGGGTGCTGAGGTGGCTGCTGGAAGTGCCCCTGCTCTGTGTCCCTGTTCCAGATTGCAAGGCAGGATGAATTCTGTCACCATCTGCATGGCAGGTGCCTGGTGTCGAGTGGGCAGTTTGCCTTTTCTCTCTCTCTGAGTGATCACAATCACTCCTGCTGATAACAGGGATTGAATGTCCCTGCATGGCTGATAAGAGCTACAGCATCCCATTGGGACATGTGAGCCCAGAGGGAGGAGCCAAGCATTCCTACCTGGATATAATCTGGAGATTCTGGAACACCAGCACGGCTTCCCACTGGATTTCCAGAGGAAGAGCAGCTGCCTCTTCTTCCGCTGGATCTGTGGAGGAAGAATACATCCTTTTTCCTACAGCAGCCCCTGCCCCAGCAGAACCACCCCTGGCACTGCAGGAGGGTTGAGCCACAATTCCAATGGCCCTGCTGCCAGCACCCTGACTCACAGGGTGTCAGGTCTGACTCTGTCAGTGTTGTTCTAGTGCACTGCATTGTTTATTTTATCTTTTTATTTTTCTTCCCCATTAGAGAACTGTTATTTCCTGCTCCCATAACTTTTTCCTGAGAGCCCCTTAATTTAAAATTCACAGCAATTTGGAGGGGTGGGGAGGGTTTGCATTCTCCATTTCAGGGGAGGCTCCTGCCTTCTTTAGGCACCTGTCTTTCCAAACCAACACAGCCCCCTGTGCTGGGGATGGGTGCAGGTCCTGCTCTCAGCTCGTGCATCCACAGCCCAGCACGTGGCTCCTTGGTGGCTGTTTGCAGCTTCCTGTGGGGATGCTTCTATTTCTGGAGTGGTTGCTCCTAAAAATACATCTCCAGGCTCCTGGGGAAGCTGCTCTGCATCACTGAGGAGCTAATTAAACAGGGGAAACGCGGGCCCTCCAGCAGGGCTCCTTCCATGCTGCTGAAAATGTTGTGGGTTTGTTTTATTCCTGTTTTTGCAGAGATACACGGTGTGCATGGGCAAGGTCCAGGGGTTTCTCCTTCCTCTGTGGGAAGGGCAGGTTTGCACCTGGGTGTTTGGGCATTTTTTTGTGCAGTTGTGACCCTCCCCAGACCCTGAACTTCAGCCTCAGCCCCAGTGTGACCGTGGCAGGACATCAGCAATTCTTTATATGAACAAAACCACTGTCAGGTGTGGCCGTGGGCCCTCTTTGTGCCACTGTGGGACCACGAGAGGATGGAGACTCTGAAGGTTCGTGGCCTTTGTGAAGTTCTCACGGGATTTATTTGGGTAAAACACCCCTCACCACCTCAACCAAGCTTAAAGCAGAGAAAATAAGGACCCCAAAGACCATTTCAAAGCTCATATTCAGAGCCAGAGTGCTCCTGCAGCACATCAATAGTGCCCAGGGCCATCCTGGAAGAACCTGCTCTCTTGCTTAAGAAAACGGGCTCATCCTAATCCAACCCTACAGAAAACAACCTGAGCTGCACCAGGCTGGGGATAGAATTCTTTAAAATCAATAAATATTTCAGGAGCAGAGGGAGCTGGTCTGTATCAGCAGTGCTGGCCCTGGCTGGTCATTATTAATTCAATGGATGCAGTGGTGAATTGGCTGAGGAAGCACAACAGCTGAAATTTTAAGTGCTGCTTCCCCCCACATGGCTGAGAAGATTTGCTGGATCTTCAGTGACTCAGAACGGGGGCCCAGCCTTCACCCAGGTGTTAAATACAGCAAAAAATGGTTGTTCTGCACATGCCTCAGGCTGGGGACTCAGTCCCTGGGCGTGTGAAGCTGTGACAGCAGCACTTGGGCTCCCAAACAGTCAGCTCTGCTTTCCAGGATGTCTGGAAATCCTAAAATCCTGCTTTTGGGCTCCTGTGATGGAGTGAAAATCTTGGGTAAGATGCTCCAAGGTGCTGGCTGCCCTGGCAGAGCAGGACCAGCCCCTGTTTCCCAGCCCAGTGAGGCATTTTGTTACCCAGCTGAAACCAAGAGAAACTGGTGCCTTGTCCTCTGCAAGGGCTCTGAAACCTGGTGAGGAGAGGCAGCAGGAGCAGCCTGTTTGTTGGTGTGTGTGAGAACACAACTGCTCTCCTGAGAATGTTTGTAGCCTGAAAATGGGACACTCAGGGAGCAGGAATATCGAAATATCATGGGATACAGAATGGTTTGGGTTAGAAGGGGCCTTAAATACTGCCCAGTTCCACCCCTGCCATGGGCAAGGTCACTTTCCAGCATCCCAGGGTGCTCCAAGCCACATCCAGCCTGGCCTTGGACACTGCCAGGGATCCAGGGGCAGCCACAGCCTCACCATGCTCACAGGGAAGAATTCCTTCCCCCTATCTGATCTCTATATTTAATATATTATGTGTTTTTATAGGTATAATAGAATGTAAATGTGACCTCCCCTCTCCCCTCACCTTGCTGGGGGTGGGGCAGGGGCAGCTGGGCTCTGGGCTGGTTTTGGGGGGATGTGGGGTCCCAGGTTTCTGTGGCTGAGGTGACTTTTGAGGTATTGGAAAGTCTATTTAGTCCCAGCCCCATGACTGAAGAAGTTGAGATTCATCAGTTCTGCTTTTCAAGCTTGTTTATTTTTTTCTTATTTATTTCATTCTCTCTCTGCCCTGCTGAGGTCTGTCCAGCAGGTCAGGTTGTGGCACAGTCCCTGCCCTTGGGGTGCTGTTGGCTTTTTGTACTAAGAACTACCTGTGCTTTATTTGCAATAATCTTCCAATACCTATCAGCTATGTTAGACAGTCTGTCTCTACTCTAAACCAATCCAGCAGTGTCACCATCCCAGCAGAAGATGGAGGACAAGAAGGAGAAGGAGAAGGACAGGACACACCCAGATCCCTCCACCTTGCCTCCTGAACCCCCATTCTAAATCCCCAAAATTCTACTTTTCCACCCTGTGACAAATTCCCTGTCACTCTACTCAAACTCCTGTGGCTTGTAACTCCTCACACAAAGTTGGGAGCTGTTTCCATGGACTAAATGGAAGGCACAGGTGTTTTTGACTCCATGCCAAGGTCTCTGAGCCCCTGCCAGGGTCTCAAATCATCAGGGAGATGATTTGAGATGATTTGAAGAGCTTTGCAGCACACAGGGTATTTATTTTAAATGCACATATAGGTGTTGCTGCTGGGCTGGGGGGCTGTACAGGCAGAAACACAAACTCTCCCCAAGTTTTCTTTGTCCTGAGATTCCTGTTCTTGCTGCTCAGGGTGGGTTTACATACACATCTCTGTTGGGGTGTGTGTGTTTCACCAGTAAGGGGAAATAAGGAGTTCTGTGCTCCAGGGCCAGGTAGGACACGGCTTGGGATAGTGGAAGGTGTCCCTGCCCGTGGCAGGGGCTGGAATGAGATGATCTTTAACCAACCCAAACCATTCTGTGACTCTCTAAGTCCTAATTTGCAGTTAAATCTTGCCTGAGGATGGCTAAATCCAAGCATAATTTTTTTCCCTCACCTTTTGCTTAAAATCCACGTCCCAGGCTCATCTTTTGCTAACTAAATCCACCTTTCAGCATTAGCCTTTGCCATCATCCTGCTTCCCCGGGCCCTGCAGCTGACAATAAGCCGCTGTAACAGCAACCAGCATTAACACAAGGGCTACTCTTAATTACAGGAGCTGCTGTGTTTATCTCCCCAGCTCTGTTTGCTGCTGACAAAAGCCCTCTCAGGAGGGGGGTCCCTTGTTAATAAGCTGCATGTGCACCCCCCAGCAGCGATATATTGATGTATTTTTAATAAATATTCTCCTTTAAAGGGCCACATATGTATTCTGGGCTAATCCTCTCATTACAAGATCGCGGGGCGGCTCCGAGGTCGGGGAGAGTGTGCCTGGCAAAGCTGGATTTCCTATTCATGGCTGGTGCCTTAGATCTTGTACTTCCTGAAGGGGAGAGATGATGAGAGCAATAACGACTCGCTGCGCTAATTATTGTCATCCTTGAAGTTTAGAGGATGGAGGTGCCTCGCCTCAATTAAGGAAAACGGGGAGCGATAACCCGATAATGGAGAAGCCTTTCATTAATCAGCCCCCCTGGAAATGGGAGGCTCTGCCGAGGCTTCTCCCCGTCCACTGCCGCCAAATGCCTCTGGTAGGATGGGATAACAGGGAGGGAAATGGGAACGGAGTGTCGGGATGGTGGCAAAGGATTGTCCTTGGCAGGAGCGCTTCTGGCGAGGGCTTGGCTCCGAGCGCAGGGGCCGCCTCCTTCTGCTGCCTGAGCCGGAGCAAACCTGGAGTTAGCGGGATGGAAAGGCACATTTAAGCCTTTCTCTCTGCTGTTTGCCTTGCTCTCCCACTCGGGTTGCAGGGGCTTTAATTTTGTTAAAATCAGATTAAAATATTCGGTTACCATTTGCTCAGCGGCTCTGTGTACACCGGGCACTCGGCAGAGGGAGAAAGGGCTCAGACTAAAGACTTGAGCTAAGCCAGCAACCACACAGGCTTTCAACTGCTGCATCCTCATTTTAGTCACTGTTTTCTACTTCTGTTTTCCCTACTTTCATCCTTTTCCTACCATGAAAAAACCTCTTTTTATGTGAAACCTCTGAGTCTTTCCTTCTGCTGACTGGGGAGGATGAGGCATCCTGGAGGCAGAGAGACTTTTAAATCAGGCTGGTACTTTGCAGGATAAAACATTCCTGCCTCTGTAACAGTGGTTTTCCTTCCTGTGGTGGCTCTGGATGGATCCCATGTGCAGG